>NC_083331.1:51998283-52312017 GCF_963455315.2 Globicephala melas
TGTTTCCTTTTACTGAAAGAGTTACAGATGATTTTCCAGGCAAACCAAACAACCTAATGTACTGGTGTTTTTAATTAAAGGCACCTACCAATGTTAACCTTTTCTTGTAACTAAGAGCTTACTTCTATATAAACACAAATAGGTGCATTTGTGAAAATAAAAAATATTTAACACATCCAATCTAACATACAGTACAAAGTACTCCACTTACATCCTATAAATAATGTAACGCATGTCATTTATATGATTCTTGTTTGTTATTGAGCACAATCTCACAAGTACCTTCTTTAGGTATCTTTAAATCATAAATAAGAACATTTTGCTGCCCCTCTTTTCTCCAAGTCCAATATAATAGACTACTATGAATCTACGTTAATGACAGAGGATTTGTGGAATGGATGAATAATCTATGTTCTCAAATATATATAAATAGTCAATCACTTGCATATATATATATTTAAAAACCTAAGATGAATAAATTTTTCAGTCATTCCATTATCCTATAAACACTTTAGTATAAGCCTACTATAACATTAAAAATCATATTCAAGGGTATTCTTTCCTAAATTGTATCATTAATTACAGATTGTAAATTTAAAATTTATAATCCAGAAATTGAGTCTTCATATGGTTCATAATCACTGACTATCAATTTAGAAAATAATAATACCTGAATGAACATTTGATTTTATATTTTCTCTATCCCTAGGTAACACATGAAAAGAACAGAACTTTTAAATCTGAAGTGCCTACATGTTTTCCTTTCACTGCTCTGTTTCTGAGAGTTCTGACACTTTAAAATCAATACTTTCATTTGATTTCCCTAAAAATGCTAAGTTTATGGCACATGACAAACATATTCACTACTTCAAGAAAAAAATCTAAATTTTTCTTACAGACTTAATGTACTTATTCATGTATGCCATCTCCATGTTGAGTACATAGTCAATTCTAAGGCTGTGAAAACTTTCTAAAGTATTTATCTAACCAAAATTATTTTTAAACATTCAAGGGGGAAGAAGAGATCATTCTAAATAAAGCAGAAGTGAGAAAGAATGGGAGTTTTAGTGTTTTACCATTTCCTCTCCTCCTAAAAGAATTAAATACTTTCTGTACCCTGTAGACTCTGCAGTTTCATTTATCATAAAGCCAGCTTAAAAGAAGGGATAAAAATATAAAGTTTACATTTACTATCAGAAGAACTAAAGGTGGTGAAAGCTCTACTGTTAGTGCAGATACATATTGATGAATTATATATTCATTACAAATCCTCCAGACATCTCCCTCCATGGCCCCCTTCCATCCCCTAAACACACATTTGACTCATTCCACCTCCCCTACTACTTTTAATAAAGCTCATCTACAAAACAACCTACGTAACAAAAACAACTTTTTGTATCAAGAGTCTTGCTTATAAAAGTTTTGCAATAAAGGAACCCTAAACAGGACCCTCCAGGTAAAATTGCCTTCTATTTTAAAAGAATCAGATGCTATTCGAGTTCTTTTGGTAGGGATTTATAAACCATCTTTAACTTGACAGAAAGGAAATCTTCACTGATTGAGCCTTCTTTAGTTATTTTTGTTCATTTTTTAATAAAAGAAACAAAAATGATGGAGGTTTTAAATGCTTTCTCTTTCCCTCTCCCCCCTCCCCCATTGCTCTCGCACCCTTTCAAAGACCCTCTTCTCCCTCTCCAGCTCTTTTTGATTAATAGATCCATGTGGCTAACGGCCTGACATATGGTGTGCGAAGCAGCTTGAGATAGTACCTTAGGCATCCCCTACGGCCATTAACATATTAGGGGCTTATGTGCAGTCAGACAGTCAGACCTCATCTAGAGCCAGCGTGTTCAGAAAGGCTGCACCCCAGAGCTGTTTGATAGAGAGTTTCAATAATGCACCAGACTTCAATTTTAAGGGAGTTGCTTCTGGCCCTGAAACACTGGGACAGAACCAGAATAAAGTTTAGAAATAAGACTCCACTACACTCAACAACAACAGTAAAAATTGTACTTAGTACAACACAGTAAAAATCTGTTTGTATGTGGATATGCACGTGGAGGCGCAGCTTCAAGTTCGCAAACACACACAAGCTCCTGAGCATTACCAGTAAACAGGCAACGTTAGCTGCCTGGATTTATTTTGTTTAAAGATTTATTTTGTTTAAAGTCCTCTTTAAACCAGGAATATTAACAGTACAATAACAGTACACTTACTGATAGAGATGATTCAAAAGTGAAAACAATATACAGCATAATATTTAGGAAAGAAACAGCTCTTAATCATGTAGCTTGATGTTTTTCCCTAGTAGAAGAAATTAAGTGCATTTTTACATCTGTAGCCTTAAAATAAGAAGGGAAAAAATAATGAAACTTTGTATTTTAAAAGATTATATTTTAAATACATTTGCGATCAAATCCCTAGAAAGATAACTATTATTGCTCTACAAAACCTAAAAGTTACAAAGTCTTGGCAAACTCTGAAAGGGGGAGTAAGCCTCTGGGATGTACATATATGCAGAAATATATATACACATGTACGTATGTATAAATTTTTGGCGAGGGAGATGATACTGAAAATCAAAGGAGACATCCCACTTGAAGCTTATTTAATTCACTTTAACGTCGTAACTGAAGCTTGAAATTCCCTTTACCCAACGTTCTTCTCCTTCCAGCCTCCTGCTGATAAACCACTGTACCCCTTTTGAACTGTACACTGACTGTTTGCTTGGCAAATAAATGCTGTTCCGCCCTATTAAACCTTTTAGGTAGTTTCATCTTCGGATTTCTCAAATACAGAGCTAATAAGGAGCTGCTTTGATGCTGTCTTACTTTCAAACTATAGCCTTGAGGCGTTGAAACGCGCAAAAGGTAACCGAAAAAGTAAATTGCCACGAGCAAGGCGCACCCTCCCTTTCAAAATCGCTCCGACCCTCTGCAATGCACCGCGTTGCAGCCGAAAATCGCCTGTTCCCGTGCAGAACTGCGTCCTGTTGGCAGTCCCTGGGGTTCTGAACCCGGGCCACTTAACCAGGAGGATGGGGAGAGGGGAAGCACTTTTAAGTTTAAAAGTCCTGGGATCCCTTGAGGGAGGGGAAAGATGGGAGGCAGAGAAGGCAAAGCTTCCCAAAAGTTGATTCTAGACAAACAAATATCAGGTGGGAAGCGAGAAAGGCAACTTGCTTAAGCACGCAGTAATAAAACTTTTGCATAAGGCGTGGCGACAGTGCGCGAGAGCCTGCTCATAGGCGCTAAGGCTGATTTCAAACCTCGGGCTCAGATTACACTTTGGAAGGAAGACCCCGGCGCGCACTAACGCCTCTCACACACTTGATTCACACACACACACACACACACACACACACACACACACACACACACACACACACACACACACACACACACACACACACACACACACACACACACACACACACACAACCTCTTAGTTGAATATAAACAAATGAAACAATTGAAACCATATCTTTTTCTTTAAAACTGCGATAAAAGAGACTCCCGCTCAAAGGCGTCACGGTTCCTCTCATTTAGGTTTCTTTTCAGAAGAAAAGAAAGCCCCCGGGAGATACCTCTGCCCAGAGTCAAGTGGATCCTACCTGCTTTTTTAAATGCCTGTTTTTCCATTGCTAACTCATAAAACACATTTTAAGCAGGATAGCTGAGCTCCAATCTCAGCCTCAGAGCTCCTTGTCACGTTCTGGTTCTCTTGCTTTCCCTTTCTTTCATCACAACGCTTTGGTAAAGTCGCATAAGTGATCAAAATTAACATAAATCATTATTAGTTATTAGGATTCGCTCTAAATTACACTGTGACTATCGCACCAGCCCCATCTGCCGCCCCTGCTCTAGCAGCAATAGATTGCAGATAAAATAAATGTCCTTACCCCATTAGAAGGTTCCTGTCTCTGTAGCCAAAAGCCAAACAAAAGCAATAAATACCGGGCTTTCTCTCTCCACTATTCAGCTGTGACTCTTTTCATCAGCTCTTCTTCTAGAAAAGCTCGATAGCTGCCTGAAAATATTGCATTTTATATCACCAAAGGGCGATTAATATTGCATTAACTGTATTTAACAGTTTTTTAAGCGCGAGTATTCTACAATGCGTTGGTTTCTGTTAATATGTACAGGGGGTATCAGAACTACTGCACACCACTTAAGATATTCGTATAAACATACTATTTGTCTCACACTTTGTATATATATATATATATATATATATATATAAAATGTTAGAGTGTAGCGCGCGATGTTTGAAGTGGAAGAAGCCGTGCTAATGGTCTGCTTAAGGTATTCAGACACTGGCTGGAGACAGCCGGGTCCCAGCCTTCATTAAATGTTTATTGTCAACACTTGGCGAGGGAGGGGCGGGGGGGAGGGAAAGACTGGTGTAAGAGAATTTTCGCGGCTGGAAATTGTCAACACTTTGTTTTATTCTGATCCATGCCTACAAAAGTTTGTGTGCATTATGCTTCACTGAAGCCACGCGTCAAGAGTTACCAAACTTTGGTTTGTAATTCGCTTTACCTAATCAATGCAAGGAGTCTGCCTCTCTTCCTTCTCCATCCCTCCTTTTGCCACTTCTCTCCACGCTTCTTTAGTTTTTCTTCTTTTTTCCCATTCTCTTCGCTTTCTAAATCGGAAGGAAGAGACCTCCGGGGCCCTCGGGCTTGGGGCAACAGATGGGAGACAGGCGCTCCTAGCCCCTCCCCTGGGGCTGCAGCAGCAGGACACTGGTCCCCTGGCTTGAGCTTTGCCAACTTCTCTCGAAACCGAGATTTTCATCCTCCGTTTTGCGATCCAGGACTCTACGGAATTCCCCGGGACTAACGCCCAGCGGCCAGCCTTCCTCCCGCGCCAGGTATAAGGTCCAATTCGTAGCAGGGCTTTGTTGGTGTGCACCCTAACAACAAAACAAAAGCCGAGACCTTATTGCTCCCAGTTCTTGCCAAAAAATGTCAACCAGTTTTGTAAGTTTTGTGGTGTTTAGGACGTCTGTTGACGTAGGCAAACTGTGGGGAGGGGAGTATTTTTAACCTCTACGAGATACTGGTCCATTCCCTTTTCTCGCAGGACGCCCTCAGAAGCCCTTACAGGGTGGGAAAGAACATTCGGGAGCGCTTAATTACCAGCTGCGGGGCTCCAGCTCAATTCTCTGAGGTGACGCCGCACACAAAACGCGCTTGCGCGAGCTCGGCGCGCACCGTGCGCACTCGGAGCGCGCCCCGTCCGCGTGGCGCTCCCAGCGGTCCGTACCCCGCCGGTCACGCCTGCGCACGCGCGCTGGACGCTGGGCACTCGAGCGTTTGACCGCTCCGGTTATTCACGGCCTGGCTAAGCCCCGGCCAGGGCCGGTAGGCGGTAGCTGTCCCACCGTTCGAGAGGAGCTGAGGCTCCCAGCAGCTGGAAGCTTCCGGGCCGCGAGTCGCGGCAGGCGGCGGAGGGGCACAGACCCAGCGTACCTGGTCGCTGGGCCGCGGCTCGCACGCCTAGGGCGCTGGGATTTCCCCGCGCGGGCGGCCAGGGTTGGGTGGGTGTTTCCAGGGGGTCAGGAACCTTGCCTGGGTCGGGGGAGAGCGGTTCCCCTCCTGGCTGCAGATTCAGACCCAGTCAGCTCTGCCTGTGGTTTGAAACGGCACCCGCTCCTAAGTCCGAAGTCTAGCCTGAGAGACTGGAGGGGAGGGAGCAGCACCACGAGGCCGCCTCCGAAATCACTCCGGGAGCCGCAGGAGCGTTCGGCCGCTCCAGTTTCAAGGCCCTTCCGGGCCCGCGCCCCGCCCTACGGAGCCACCGGATTTCGGGGAGGGGGAGAGGGAGAGCTGCCCAATCTCTTCACCAGGCTGACTTGACAACAATTACGAAAGTTTTTAATTAGCTTCTTGTTATCCTTCATTTTATTAATTTCCAGAATCCTCAGGCCATGAATTATTCAAAGGGCAAGCCAACCCGAGCGGGGCGGCCGCGCGCCCCCGCCGCACGTGCCCGGTCCGGCTCGGGCAGAGCCGCTTGCCCGCTGCCCCCGGAGGGCGTGAGGCGGCCCGGCCCCTCCCGCCGCGGTGGCGCAAAGGTTTGATCAAATATTAAATAATGTAATTATTGCGACAAGGCTTATCTCGCAGGTGGGAAAGAGGCCCCCCGTGAGATTTAGAATTAGGCTGCTATTTTTTAAAAATCAATTAAGCTTGCGTTCTCCTCTGGAACCGCTCGCGAGGACTGGGGCTAAGACTGCAGCGGCAGTTAACACCCATCAGCAAAACCACACCAGAGAATAACTGTGGTCGTCACCTTTATCACCTCGCCGGCCACCAAGGCCATTCGAATGGGGTGGGGAACGCTGCTTTTAGCCAGGTCAGAAGTCACAATTCCTACCTCACGGATTCGACTATGAAAGCCCATCCAAGTGCAAGATGGGGTAGGGATTTTTCAGGCTAGGTTGGCGGAAAGACCGGGGAGACGGGGCAAGGGGCTGAGGGCGGGAGCTGGCCAGATGAGTCCTCGGCCCAGGGCGCCCTGTCCTCTCTTGGCGCGGCCAAGTGTAGGAACCGGACCGAAGTCATCTTAATACCACAAGAAATTAAAACTCGATACAATCACGTCAGTGGGTGCCTACGGTTTATTTATGAGGGTGTAATCGAAGTTGAGAGCAATCTCAGAACACGCATTAAACAAAAATCTATTAAGAAGTTAGTTGAAGCGTCTTGAGGACATCATTTGCTAGACCTACAGAAGTAGCGGGACCCGGAGCTAGGGCTGGGGAAAAGAGAAAATTTAAAACGAATGGGTGGCTTAAACGTGGTAGATGCATTTTATGCTTACTTTTCTTTTGCCTTTCCTACTCCACCACCGCCTGCATTTCCTGAGAAGCTGAAATGCAAACAGAGCACAATTTTCCCACTCCAACTTATTTTTAGATTATTTAAAAGAACCGGAGCCACGCTATTTCCACCCACTGACTAGTGCCAGAATTCACTTGAAGTTCCGTTCTTCAGAACCAGAAAACTTTGAAAGGTTAACTACCACTGAGTAGCAAGCCTTAGCACTCTCTCCAGGAGGATGTTTGTTAACTTGTTTATTTGTTTGTTTGTTCGTGAATTGACAAAGGTATCTTAGAATAGTCTTAATATTCCTTCAGGCAGTACACAGATTCAGTCACTAGATAGCAAGGCATTTCCTGTTTTGTTTTGCACAGCTTCCTACTACGTAAAATAGGAAACTCTGCAAAGCATGTATTTTCATAATATGTTTTATTAACATAATATTGTCTTCTCTTTATTTGGTAAGGATTTTACTTAATACAAAACAAATGCTTAGTTCTTATTACATACATTAGTCATCATTATATAATACAAATATATTTGCCTGCAACATTTCCGTTCGGGGCAGATTTTTTTTAAAAAACAGCCTTTGTAAATCTGTTTATTTGTTCATTCCTGGTTCTCCAACAATGAAATCCGGTCATACTTTTCTATAAAATTACGTGGGTATTTTTTTAAACAAATGTATTTTATTTAAAACTTTGATGACATTTCAAGTTAATAACAACAGAAACAAATCAATTTTGATGGAAGAGATCTATTTTAAAAATACCTCTAGTGATTTTTTTAAAACATTAACAATTGTTTAAAATCACAGCTTTTTAAATGTACTCTTCTTTTTTGAACATCAAGCATTTTGTTTCACAGATTTGCCGGTGAAATTAAAAAGATTTGGCTAAAGTAGGATGACTTCAGAAGATATAATCCCAGCTATTAAGAAACTTTTTACATTTGGCATCTGATCTAGTCCCGGGTCACCAACAGAGAATCTCTGGTCCCTCTGGAGCAGTAGGTGGCACACTAAAGTTCCAAATGAACAGAGGCATTTGACACCATGGCTGGACAGATCAGTGGATGGTTTTTGTTAAACTCCAAATAAAAGTCATTTAGTTACAACATTTTCTTAGAAACGTTTTTAGGCTAGAACAACACATACAAACCTCCAAATGCCTCTGCACCGAACCTTGATTTAAATATTTTGAGAGTGCGTGGTTATTTATTACCTTCCACCACTCTGAAGCGAGGGCTGTGCTTGAAGGATTTCTGCAGTTAAAAAAAAAAAGAAAACTTTGATAAACACAGGCAACTAATAGAGAATTCATTTTATTCAGAGCACCGCTTTCACATGAGTTATCTGAAAGTGAATTCTGATTCAGCAGAAAAATACATCATTCTCATCCTTTCCCCTCTTTTCACCTCCCTTTCAACGTCCTCCCCTTCCCTGTATTTTTGGTTGAATTGAGTCTCATTTGTTGACCGGCTCTCCCAGGACTTTGGCCCAGTATAAACACAAAAATGCACCCAAATCATAAAACTGCTCTTCTTTCAGTTATATTTTATTTGTAAGTGTACTGGGACATATCCCCCTGTTGTATTTTGGCGCACAGAAGTGGTTCTGATAGAAGTGGGGAGGAGGGGAAGATAATAGAGCAAAGACATAACCAAGGAAAAAGCTCAGCAGACATACATGGACAGGTAGATCAATCCGTGAGGCATTTCAGGATTAACACTGGCAGTTCGTAACCACTGTGTGAGTGTGTGCATTAAAGAAAATATTTACAGTAATCTTCCTTTTTTCCTTTTCCTCTAAATACAAGAATATGACAAGAATGTTGTGTTTTCGGTGAAAACAGGCAGTAGACTGTGAAATCACACTATCCACAAAACGGTCTATCAGAAAGCTAGCCCAGTTTAGTGCTCAGTTTCAAATGCATAGAATGTTTGCGCTGCAAACAATGATATACAATGTAATTAAATAAATAATGCCTAACCAGAGTGAGACCTAGTTGTGTTTCTTTCTGCACCTTTCAGATCATGCATGATTTCAGTCTTGTTAAATGGCAGGTTTTTTCTTTTCTCATCTGTTCTGTTTTCAATTTTTTAGTTCTTATTAAAGGACGGTAATAAACCATCTCCACCCGAGATCAAAAGAGTGTCTTGTGCACCAAGCAGGCATTTTACCTAACCACCTTCAATTTTTTTTCTTTTTTTAATCCATCAGTAGTTTCATAAAGTACCTTGATTATTACTATGAAATACTATACATGATTTTCTATTTGGGAGACTGATAGTGCAAATTAAAGTTTTTGCTACCCAACATTTATCCCCAGCAATAAATTACTTTTGGATAATAATAATAATAATTTAATAATAATAATAATGAAACAGTTGTTCTGCTTCCCCCCCCCCGCTCCCAACATGCAGACCTTTTTGAAATAAATGGAGGGCTTTAAACCCGTCTTCCTCTCATCTGGGATTTAGTTGATTTTCTCACAGCCAAGTCCTGCTCCAAGTGAAAGCAGAAACTTCTCAATATTTCAATGATTTCATGTTCTCCGAGAGAGAAGAAAGGGGACCTAGAAGAGCAAGATGGGTCCTGTTCTGTGGAGAAAATGGGACAGCGTATCTCTCCTACTGTCTGCCACCCCATCAATCTATTTGAATCAACAGGGGAAAAAAAAGTAGATAGTTTAAAATAAGCCACTGAGAAAAATAAATGAAAGGGCAAGCAAGTTCTATGAGTGGGAAGGGGGGGGAAAGCTTAGTTTGAAATGGTCTGTTTTCTAGATCTTAGATATGAGAGCAAAAATGGAAAGAGTAAAAACCTGGTTAAAATTGTTCTATTTTCCTAGAATAAAATATTTATTTCGGAGCCTCTAAATTCTGCTTTTTAGTCAGCCCAAAGACTATGCCTCTCTCTCCCTAAAGACCCCCATCTGACCTATCAGGCCACAGGAGTATAGGCTGGGTCACTGGAAAACTTGGACTTCACCTAAACAAGTAGCCACCCGCCGCCCCTTTCAGCTGTGCCCCTACTCACTTTCTGGAAATGGAGAGCAGCCGTCGGAGTCTCATTGGAAAAGAGAAAATAAATCAAAGAGGACTTGGATGGGGTGTAGGTAAGACTTAGAGGAAAGATTAAATTAAACACACAAACAGAACAACTAGCTTTGCTACCCAGAATTTCACCTTCCGGTTCGTCTGGTGTTCGGTCTTTGACTCAGTTCCTGTGTGTAGGGCTGGGCGATAGTAATAACGTGGTGCTCTTTTTTCTCTTCCTTGCGGGGCAGGGGAGGAGGGGGGAATGAAGCTGCAGAACACGACTCTCCGGAGTTAAATTTCTAAAGCATTTTTTTCTTTGCTTTTGTTCTGTTTTGTTTTCTTTTGTCTTTATTTGTCTAGTTTTTGGTGGTTGGTAGGTTTTTTTGTACATAGCTCCTTGGTCCCCAGGAGATTTTGATAAGTGTCTCTGGTCAAAATCAGTCAATTTCCCTACCCTTCCCGAGTCTCCCCCCACCCTCACCCCCAGAGCCATCCTGCCCCTCACAACCCCTCCTCCACTCTCCGCTTTCCTTCCCCCGACTCCCCCACTCTCACAAATGCTCCCTCTTCTCCCCCCGCCCCTCTCTCTGGTGTCCACACCCTGCACCTCAGTCCTCTAGGCTGGGGAGGGTAAGGGCAGGGAGAGCAGAGAGGAGGTGGAGGCGAACGCTCGAGGAGGGGCTCCCCAAATGCAAGCAGGACAACGGACACTCTAAATCCGGGGGGAAACAGGCCCGGGGAAAGCCCCTCGAAATGCCCTTCGGCTCCCCGATCTGCCCCGCCCGGTACCTCCCATCCCCCTCAGTAAGTGGCGGAGAATTTCATCCGCTTCTGCTTCTGTCTCTGGTTGCAAAACCACACCCGCACCACGTTCTTTTTGAGGTCCAGTTTCTCGGCGATGGCGGCGATCTTCTCGGACGAGGGCCGGGGCTGTACGGCGAAGTAGGCCTCGAGCGAGCGCTTCTCGGGCGCGGCGATGGAAGTCCGCTTGCGCTTCTTCTCGCCACCGTTGAAGAGCTCGGGCTTGTTCATTTTCTCGCGCTGCGCGCCCTCGGCTTCCTCCAGCCACGCCTGCAGGATGGGCTTGAGCGCAATCATGTTGTTGTGCGAGAGCGTGAGCGACTCGAACCTGCAGATGGTGCTCTGGCTGAGCGAGCCCACGCCCGGGATCTTGAGGTTGGCCAGCGCCGAGCCCACGTCGGCCTGCGTCACACCCAGCTTGATGCGCCGCTGCTTGAAGCGCTCGGCGAACGCCTCGAGCTCGCGCGGGTCCGTGTCCGAGTCGCAGATGGACGCCAGGCCCGCCGCGCCCACCACGGCCGCCGCCGCCGACGCCGCCGCCACCTGCCCGGCCGCCGCCGCCGCCGCCGCCGCCGCTGCCGCGCCGTGGTGCGCCGCCGCCGCCACCAGCCCGGGGTGCGGCAGCCCCGACGGCATGTTCATGGCGGCCGCCGCCGCCGGGTGCGACAGGTGGCCCAGGCCGTGCATGTGCGGATGCGGATGCGCCGAGCCGCCCAGCAGCCCGCCGCCCGGGCCCCCGCCGCCGCCCCCCGGGCCGCCGCCGCCCGGGCCGCCGCCGCCCCCGGGGCCGCCACCGCCTGGGCCGCCGCCGCCCCCCGGGCCGCCTCCGCCCCCCGGGCCGTCGTGGGCGCCGCCGCCGCCGCCCGCCGCGCCCGCGCCGCCCGCGCCGGCCATGAGCGCGAGCGAGGGCGACGAGATGTGGTCCAGCAGGTCACCGGGCTCGAGCGCCTGGTGGTGATGGTGGTGGTGGTGGTGATGCGCCAGCGGCACGGTGGACGTGGACGTGCATGGCACGCTGTTCATCGTGTGGTACGTGGCGTCCGGCTTGAACGGGTGGCTCTTGCCCTGGGACACGGCGATGTCCACCGCCGCCAGCGCCTCGGCCCGCGCCAGCAGCGTTTCGTCTAGGCTGGCGAAGAGGTTGCTCTGTAGCTGCAGGCGACACAAACCAAACCAAAAAAAAAAAAACAACCACAAAACCAAAAAAAGCAAAAACACAGAACAACCACACACAAGCCGGAAAGTACAAGCAAAAGGCCAACACAAAGCAAGCAAAATAATAACGACGAGGGTGGGGATAGTGGAGACCGGGAAAGACAGAATAGGGACACGTTGGGGACGAGACAGGGGGTCAGATGAGAAGGGACGGGAGTGTGAGGAGAGGGGCAGATGCGGAGGAGAGGGGGACACAGGAACACATTCCGGGGACGGGCGTGGGAGACGGAAAAGGAGGGGGAAAGAAGAAGTGCAGATGTAACTCGCAGCTGGGGACCCGTGTCACGCACCCGAACACGCACAGAAAACGCCTTTCCAAGGCATGAAATTAACAGGAAAGAGTGGAGGGAAGTCGAGACTCATGGCCCCAGTGCTCCCCACTCCGATCGCCGGCGCCCGACACGGAGGCAGAGGCGACGGGAACACGACACTAAGCTCCACTGTACGAAGCCTGCCTCGCAGCGGGACTCTTCTAAAACTCCCTGCCCGCAAATCCCCGCACCGGGACCTGTACATACATCAGCACCCGACATGCAGCGTCTCGGAGACGGGGAGGGGGCGGGCCCGCGGACCGGGTCCGCGTGCGTGGGGCGCTTACCGGCGGCGTGGGCAGGCAGGCCCGCCGGATGGCCTCGGAGCTGGAGTGCAGTGACGGGTACTTGTGCTCAGGGAGGGTGGGATGCATGGCAAAGTGAGGCTGCTTGCTGTTCATGGACATCATCTTGATGGCTTGGCAAGTAAATCCACAAACACTCCGAAAGTCCGCGGGAAAGTGCGCACGCCGGCTCCCCCGGCCTCCCTTCGGAGGCTGCAGCCGCGGCAGCTGTCGGCGCGGAGGCGGCGGACGCGCCGGGGGCCGCTGCTGCTTCTGCTGCCGCCGCTGCCGCCCGGCGCTGCTTTGACCGCGCAGACCGCCGCGCACCGGCCTCGCGATCCCACTTCTCCGAGAGCTCTAGCCCCGTGCGCCGACGGGATGCACTCCTCTTACACCTGAGCCCCAATTCTCGCGGCCGGTCCGGGGAGCTCTCGCGAGAGCTCGCGGGCCCGCCGCGCTGACAGGCATCAGCTGTCTCCGTCTATCTGACGCGCGCTCTCCCTCTCGGCGGCGCCTTGCGTCTGCGCGCGCGCGCGCTCTCTCCCGGCCGCGACCCGCGCGTGGGAGCCGCTCTTATAGTGACCACCAGCAAGGACAGCGCAGGTGATGCACCTGTAGCTACCCGGACATGCGCACTGCACTTCTCACCTTTCCCATCGCGGGTCTGGAAAGATCAAAAGGGCCAGCTATTGTTTGAGGGTAGGCATCTTTTAGGGGGAGAAAGACGATGCTCACCAGCCCCTGGGTGGTTTCCCTCCCTCCTCCACACCCTCACCCCGATCGCAAGCCCTGAATATATGCGCATTACTTAGGCACACCTCCTCTCCGGGACGTCTAACAAGCTGTTATATAATGTATACAGCTGGGCATTTGTATGTTAAATTATGCCCGCGCATTCTTCTGTATGCAGTATAAATAACACAGAAATGCAGAAGGTGCTGTCTTTTGCGGCAAGAACCTGTTTCTTTCATGGTTTATAAATAGGTTCCTGGAGAATGAATAATCGCGGTGACAGACATTTGTTTGAAGCAGTCAGATGCTATTGATTTCTATATGATTTAATTTCCTCCGCATACTTTGTTGTTGTTGTTGTTGTTGTGACTATAAGTGTGTCAGGCACCGACAGTGACAGCCACTTAGGAGCCACAAGGAGCGTGTGCTTTCTACTAGGGAACGGCTGGTTGTTGAAATGAAGTTGTGCATTTCTCTTATTGTTTGTCTCCTTTAACCGTGTACAAACCCACATTTCAAACGAGCTCCGGATGATCTGAGGCTTCTTGTAATCAAAAGGAAAAATAGTTAACAGGGTGTAGCTGGGATCCTTACCTCTCTTCAGCGCATACACACACACACACACACACACACACACACACACACACACACACTTTATGTTGGAAACTCCAGGAAAAGGAAATAGCTTCAGAGAAAAGGGAATAAGATGTTGAAGAGAACTTTATTTTCCCTTCCATCGTTTTGGCTTGTTTGCCCACCACCCGCCCGCCCCCGCCCCCCAGATACAGATATACATACAGATGTATAGATGTGTATATATATACACACACATTTTTTTTTCTTCAGTAGGGAACAGAATCAAGCCAATTTATAGGAAAGCGTGATTAAAATATTAATTCAAACCAACTTAAAAGAACGGGGCCCAAGCTCTGGTCCAGGCTTTATTTATTTTTTATTATTGTGAAATCAAAACGTAAGAAGAATAAATCAATTAGCCAACCTGCTATGTGGCCCTTATGTGGCAGGCAGATCAAGGGCCTCCCGGGGAACCATAGTTCAGGTGCCCGAGTCCCCAGGGACTCAGCCCTTGCCCGGGGTGATAACAGCCCAGATGTTATCACATCTGCAGCGAGAGAGCTGGAGAACTGCAAGGGGCTGCGTAGGGGAGGCAGAGATCAGATAAATAATCTTTCTGGTCTCTCCCACAGCAAGGAGGTCTGTATTTCCGCTAAAGATTAGATCTCATTTCTATAAACCTAAATTTACGTTCGCCTTGGATCTTTTCTTTGGATAAACGCGTGCGTATTTAGCGGACACGCTCCCTACTCAAATTCCAAGAAGAGCCCAGAGGCGTCACCACGGCTTTTTTTTTTTCTTTCTTTTTTCTTTCTGTCTTTTCTTTTCTCTCTACCTTTCCCCCTCCCCCCACCCCCTCGCAGCCCGAGAGGGGAGTTAAGAAGGATGTTCACTTGCTAGTGTGAGAAGGAGCCTCGTTTCCATCCATTACGCGGTCCCTTGGGAGTGCTAAGTGCAACTTTATCTCTGCGGGGAATGGACCACGAGCAGGACATCGCTGGAGGGAGCGAATGAGTCCTACGGTAGTCGTCGCACCGGGTGTTCAGGCTTAACTTAATCCTTCCCGACACCCACCGCGGCGGTTCCCTGAGCTCGCCTGCGTTAGGGGGTCGGGGGGTCGGGGTCGGGGGAAGGAAGGGCGCCGCAGAGGATGAGCGCCTAGATCCTGTCTCCCCCTCCCCCCAGGGAAACGCTGGCTTTTAGGGACCCCAAAGAGTGCAGGGGAAACAAACGCAAATAGCACAGTTTGGGGGCCACATGGACTCAGAGACAGAGAGAGAGGTGAGCCCCTGAGTACCAGAAGCCCATCTCGGTTTACCCTCCAACACTGAGAGAGCGCCAATTAACCCAGCGGGGAGGTCCCTGGCCTGAGGTCAAGACTTCATCACCTTGTCCAGACTCCTCTCCTAGTTCACTTCTTTTAGGACAACCAGAGTCCCTGCCCAGCTTAGGGTGGGCTCAGACCTCTGCTCAGAATGTCTCACTTTCCCCCAGGGCTAGAAATAGGGCCCTGGGTACAGTTCCCATCTCATTACCCACCCCCCTCACCCCACTAATGGATTGGAAGCCCATTTAGGGCACATCTGTGTCCACCCTGGCACTTAGGAAGGGTGCTTGTCACAGAGTGAAAATACCCCATAGAACAAAACACGTGTGTAGGAAGGAAGAGAAGGCAGACGGCGAGGGCCGGGAGAAAAACAAAGAGAGTTCAGCAAGCCAGGACTAATGGGGAGTGGGGGGCAAGCAGGAAGATCGCCGAAGGGGTCTCCTCTCTCCCTGAAAAGGAGATGCAGATTGGAACAGAGGGCGTGCTGTCCCCATGCAGAGCTGTCTATCTTGATTCCAGCCAGCAATTTTTCCAAAGTCATTTATTTCATCCTTCCCTCATTTACTTTCTACCCTACCTTGAGCACCAGTCTGGGCCAGGGCAAGACACTGGAGATAAAATGAGGTATAAAATACAGGTATCTGCCTTGGGGCGGTGGCAGTCTATGAGAGTGGGGTAGCTACAGGTGAAGGGGGTGTTTTGTGGTACAGGTGTGACAGGTGCGATGAGAGGGAATTGTATAGAAATACCGGGTGGGGTAGGGGATGATGCTTGGAGAATTATCCTGTCACATCCCTGCTGGGCCTCAGCCCCAGGCTAGAGAGTGGGACACGGTGGTAGATCTGCCGGTACTTCCTTGGACCTTATCAAGCCTTTCCCTACTCTCCCCAGGGCAGTGAAAGGGAAGGGTGGTGGACTGGGGCTCAGTCCATCAATGTCACTGCTTTGTGTTCCGGGTTTGGCAAGTGCAGTAACTAGATGGCCCCTGCCAGAGCTAGTGATGCCCACGTGGGGTCTGAGCCTTGGCATAGAATCCTGGGCAGGTTGGGGTTTGTTTTTTTCTTTTTTTTTTTTTTTCCTTCCTGTTTAATGACCAACACAGATTCCCTCCTCACCCGATCTCATAGCTTTGCATTTTATCAAGAGGGAGATAATGAATGCACAGCTATTGATTTCCAAGGAATTTCCGCCCCCAGGGATAGGGAGTCTATCATCTGGATCAGAAACACATTTCTTTCCCTCATTAATTAATTTTCTCCTCCTTCGTTGGCAGGCCCCACTTCACATTTCTTTTCGCAGCGCCTCTTTCCCGGGCTTTGCGGGCAGACGTTGGTAGGCTGGAGTGAAGACCCGCGGGAGAGGCGCAGCGCAAGGGCGGGACCGGCTGGGGGTGACTGCTGCTCGCCTTTAAGCACCCCGCCCCCTCCACAGCTGCCACTGGCTGGGCAGCCTTTCTTCTTCTGAAGCGGCGCGGGGAAAGTTAGCTTTGGACTCAGCAGCCCCTACCTGCACGCCTCCCTCTCCCCAGCCCCACCTCTGGCCTTGAACCCGATTTATTTATCCGCATTCGGGGACGCCGGGGGGCGGAGGATGGGGGGAGCGGTGGTCCTGAGGAATGTGCACTGAAGTGAGTGGAGATTGTGCGCGTACAAGAGAAGGGGATAGGGCCTCACGTTCTTGCCCAAACGCGGGGATCTGGAACAACATGCAAACCCAGGCGGCCCAAGACGGAGCTCTGCTCCTCGCAGATGCGGGCCGCCACGTTTCCTCCCGGCTGCCGCCCAGAAACTCGGCCCGTTCACCGCGCAGCCAGCGCCCTGCGCGGGGCAAGTCGCCAGAGCTTCTAGTCGGCCGGCTTCCGAGGCCGCTTGGGTTGTTTTAAGCGGTGGGAATGAACTGGCCAGCAGAGGACTAGGAGGCCTAGAATTGGGAGGGGGGCGGGGGGGAGTGTCGGTATTCGGAAGAGGGGCGGCACTTGGGAGGTCCGGCTCCCTTCCGCTCAGACACCCTCTGTCCGAAGGGTGGGACAGAGGGGGGACTAGTGCCGTGCTTTCGCTTCCCCTCCTGGCGGCCTTGCCAGCGTCAAACCTGGGCAGCTTTGCTTCCGGGTCTCTCTAAGCGCTGACCCTTGCGCATTCCGTTCCCGTCCCTCCCGCGGTGTGGGCACTGGGCTCCTCGCCCGCCCAGCCCGCAAGGCAGTCCTGGGAGGTCGCCCTGCCCTGTGCCACCGCTCAGCCCGAGGCGCGAGTTCACAGCCACGCTCTCGTTGGCGAGAGCTGGGAGATTTCCCACAGGCTACTGTCCTTCCTTTCTACCCCGCTCTGCCCGCACCGCGGCCGCTTGTCTCCCTCGGTCCCAAAGGCCGGGGTGGGTGAGTTATTGAAGCCAGGGGTGATCAGCTCCTGTGAGGCTTCCAGCTGGGACCTGCGGAGGAGGTTCTCGAGTAAGCCGCTGAAAACCCAGTGTTTTCGTTCTTCTAGCCGTTTAATTCAAATGCCACTTACGTTGGGAACATTTTCCTGGATGTCGAGCACCCCACTCCGAGATGTCCCTGATACACACACTTGGGATCCGAATGATGCGGCAGTAAAGTTCACTGCCGGTCATTATCTCTCTTGGCGTTACATCTGTAGAGATCTAGGTGTATATATATATATATATATATATATATATATATATATATATATAAAATCTCCACCCTAACCCCTCGGTGGACTTAAACCCACCTACCTTGTGAAAGCCCTAGGGATGATGTAGGACTACGTCTCCGTCCTAACAGGGGCACGGCCTCCCTCGCCCGCTAGTTGCCAGAACAAGTTTCACTGTCCAAGTGACAATGCTGGACCGCTACGCTTGGCCACGGGCCCCTGTGGTTTAGGTCCCAAGGGAAGCAGAGCTGCTCCCGCCCCGCACAGGCCCCTTCCAGAAAGGGAGAACGCGCTGGTCAGAGAAGGGGCTTCGAGGTTACGAACAACAACGAACAAACCAACTCTACAACAGACACGCCCGCCCCTGACCCCACGCGACGAGATGGAAGTTGTGTCGCCTTCCTCTCCCCGGAGAGCCGCGGGCCCGCCGCTCCCACCCGGCCACACGCGCGCGTTGGTGGGAGGCAGCTCCGCTGGCGCACAAGGACCGCAGAGGACCCCCAGGCCCCCGCGACCGCAGTTCTGGGAACCGAGAGGCGAGCGCCCGTCGCCCTCCGCAGACTCGTCTCGGCCTGTAGGAGCGGGATCCCCAGGAGGGTCCAGACGCCCCGAGGAAAGCGCGAAGCCTCGAGTCCACACGCCGAAGTGCGGAGCTGGGTCCTGTCGCCCGGCTCCGAAGCTCGCAGGCGCCGCCGCCAGCCGCCCCTCCTCCCCGCCGCCTGCACAAATCAAAGCCCCTTGCGAGGCACTGGGAAATAGTTGCCTTGTCATGTAACACATTGCCCTGATTTATTATAAAATTT
Organism: Globicephala melas; assembly: GCF_963455315.2. Classification (NCBI taxonomy): domain Eukaryota; kingdom Metazoa; phylum Chordata; class Mammalia; order Artiodactyla; family Delphinidae; genus Globicephala; species Globicephala melas. Next base: position 52,016,852 of record NC_083331.1, read on the forward strand.
TAACGAAATCATGCATATTTTAACAGCCTTTAATCACTGCATGAAAATTTAATTCATGGACTGTAGCGCGTTTAAATAAATGAAGTGTTAATTCATTAGGATTAATTAATTTGTTAAAGGATTGTGTGCAAGGTTAAGGTGGAAAGAAAACTCTTTGTTGGTTTCGCGTCTTAATCGCCAGGTTTCGCAAGTAGTAATAAAACGAAAGGAAACCGCAGAGCTGGCCCTTTCTTTGGGCGGGGCCCTGGAGAGAGCAGCTGAGAGCGCCCTCAAGAGCCCGGGAAACTCCGACCAGAGGGGCACCGGCAGATCCGTCCTCCCGGGAGAAGGGGGAGCGGCACTGGCTTCGAGAATCCGGGAAGGAGGGGTTCGCCGGAATCAGAGGAAGGAATGCGGGATCGTAGCCGAGGCAGGCGGGCCAGACCTCACCTCCCCACCCCCAGCACAAAGACGACCCAGTGAGGGAAGCGAGGTCGCGCCTTCCGGTCCTCGGAGCGCCAAGCCTCGGCTTAATGGACAGATGATGGGCCAGCCCTGCCACCTCCTGAGCCTTCTAGCCTTCTGGGAATCACAGTCTCGCCAGCAGGCCGCCGGTCCTGGCGGCGAGGCTGAGCCTAGAGTCTCAGGGGATGCTCAAGAGAGAGGAGGCGGACCAAAGCCAAACTTGCCAGCTCAGGCTGGGGCAATCGGGAAACCTTTTCCATCAGGAGCCCTGATGTTAGTGAATGGTTCCTTCAGCACCTCTTCTGAGACATCTGATGAATAGGCAACCCCTTGCAGGAGAGCGGACACAGGCGCAGAAGAGATGTCCTCTTCCGCATCAAACTCTTATTCATCCCTAAAGACCCAATACAAATAGCACTTCCGTGAAGCAGCCTGGTTTACTTTCTGCTCCATGCTATCCCCAATACAGACACTTTTCTACTCACCAGTGTTATAAGAATTAAAATGGTCCAGAACTAGGTCCTCCTTCCTCACAGAAAGTCTCAGTAAATGCCTAAGTCAAATCTTTGTCCTAGGGTACTGGATGTTCACAGCCCCAAATTATATGTCACACTAGGCGCACACTTCTACACATTTGGTTAATGCAACTAACATTTATTAGAGGGGGTCTGCTCCCTGTTAAGACACAGCAGACCTAGAAATCTACCTTGATTCAAGAAATGGAGCTTCAATCGAACTTATTCTAGGCTGCCTCTGTCATGTCAAACTGAAGATCATCCAAGCCTAAGCTTCAGATGGGTTCTTAAAAGAAAGCTGCAGCTTCCTCCCTCAGAGTGGGGTTCCGAGAATTAAGCAATAAATGTTCGCTATGCACTCTGAGATCACTGCTTAAAAGGTTTTCTCTCTGCCAAGTATTATTAAAAGGATCGGGTTACATCATGATAGGCAAAGACTGTTGTAGGACTCCCACGAATAGGAATGAAAGACCTTCTTATGAGGCCTTGGGAAACCCTTCTAAATAGGCCACACTCCATGAAACTAAACTGTTCTCTACAAATATCATTCACAGGTACAAAAGTGAGGGGGGAAAAAGTCTAGTGCATGTATTACACTTTGAATTGAAAACCATTCAAGTATATAGAAACAGGTTCCTGAAACATCCTAAGAATCAAGACCGAAGCTCTTCCCTTGTTCAGTGGTACCTTCAGAGGTTTCAAACCAGAGTAAATACAAACGAACTTATAAGAAAACAGAGCAGATTTGAAATTAAGGGACTATATATCTTCAAGTCTGACATTTTCAGTTTAAGTCTCAGTTGATCCATCAGAACAGGAAAAAGACTTGTCATTTTGGATGGGATGAAGATTTTAAAAATTAAAAGATAAACACTAAAGGTCATGTCAAAATAATATCTAACATCATGTCACATTCTCTTAGCCATAGCACTTTAAAAAGATGAGCAGTCAAAAGATACTGTTTTTATAAAGACATGAACTGATGTGTCTTTTCCCTTTATCACTAGCGCATCTTTTTCTAACATAGCCTTAGTGCTATTTTGAAATTCATCTAAATGTCAGAGTTAATGTGAATCTTTATAAACTTAAAAGTGGCACACACACAACTCCCATCACTGAGCTCCCACTTAGTAGTAGACTTAGATTGAGGACACAGTCAGGAATTAAATGCTACTTGAAAAGAAACATGCTAATACTTCCAAAACACTACTTTAAAAAGAATCCTTGGAAACTTCAAACCCATTCATCCTTTGGCCTATAAGTGTGAACTCCCATGCATCCCATGCATGAGGGAGGGAGAGTACAAGGTCTGGAGTCAGAGGCCCAGCTCCGAGACAGGGTTCTAATCCCATTCTAGCTGTGTGACAACTAATCTCAACTCGCTTATTTGTAAACTGGGGAAAATTTATTCTTGGCTACAGAGTTTGAAAAGAAGATTACATGAGATACAGGTTAGCAAAGTACTTAGTTTCAAAAAAAAGTATTTGTCTTGCTTTAGGGTGTGTATATATAATAGATATATTTTAAAATGAGACCACCATATTTGTCATGACATTTCAGATTATGGTAAAGAGATTAGGAGTACAAATGAGAATGTGTCATTAAAATCAGATCCTGAACAGATTATTTCCTTCAACTGAGGAATGTCAGTTTTTTTTAATTTAATATAATATATGAAATATTGTTTTGGAGAGAATGGAGCAGTGTTTCTGAAGCAGCTAGGAAATACTCTAGCCCAGCAGAGACACCCTCACCCGGTTAGGCACTAGTAAATCAGGTTACACACTCTGCATTTCCATGGCACAGTGTCAGTTTGTATTAAAACCTAACACAGTCATGGTTAAAAAAAAAGAGTTACAGACAGAATTAGAGTGAGGTTTACCCCCAAATTTACTCTATTCAGAAATATGTTAGATTTCTACATTAATAGAATTTCAAATGCATATCCACATTGTCAAAGATATTTAAACTGCAATATCTCTGAGAGTATCCATTAGCTTAAACATTATCAGAAAGACAAAGTAATACATAAATACTTATTGGAAAAAATATGATAGAACAAAAATTATGCTTTATATTAAGCCGTTTTGGGGGGAGGAGGCTCTTATTACTTCTAAAAGTAGAGGTCATGATCCTCCAAATCATAAAAGTGACTTTTTATACTTTTATGGTTTTGTTGAATCCTGAGTCTCTTATAACAGAGGTCAGCAAATTTTTCTGTAAAAGGCCAAACAGTAAATATTTTAGGCTTTGTGGGCCATATGGTCTCTGTTAAGACTATTCAACTCTGCTGTTTCAGTGCAAAAGCAGTCCTAGATAAAATGTAAACAAGTAAGTGCAGCCGTGTTCTAATAAGACTTTATTTAAAAGCACTGAAATTTGAGTCTCATATCATTTTCCTGTGTTGTGAAATATTCTTTGGATTTTTAAAAGCCATTAAAAATCTATAAACCATTTTTGGTTTACAGGCCTTTCACAAAAACAGGTACAGGCCAGAATTTGGACCACAGGCCATAGTCCACCAACCCCTATATTAAAAGATCAATAAAAAATGGTAAGTTTTACTGGTCTTTATAGGCTAATTCAACATGAGCCAACATCAAGGATTACAGTGCTTCTGACATCCTTTATTCAATTCACATAGAAAAGCATGCAGTATTACTGTAAAACAGTACAGTATTAATGTAAAATGTTCAGTGCACATTAGATAAACAAGTCATTAACATACAAACCATTTTTAAAGGCCTATATGGGCATACCAAACATGTTGGTATGTTTACACTCCTTTACACTCTTCATGAAAAAGTTTTTTGGGGCCTACATAACAGATAATCTTTTAGCCAACTGAAACTTCTTTTTCTTAAGTAAGGAAAACAGTGCAAGCAAGAATGCTACCATGCATACAGTTTCCATGAAGAACAGTAACATGCAAACAAGAACTTTACCACTCCAAAGAAAGTTCCCCTGGGACATAAGTGGATCAAGAACTTGGCAATGAGTGCTCCTGCACCTGTATATCTGAAACGATGAAGCTACCATGTTTAGGGTCCTCCAAACACAACTGTTCCATGACTTCTTGCTAAAGTAGGCTCAATTTCTGATTTTCAACACACACAAAAAGATGAGTGAATGAAAGCTACCTGACATAAAACAAGTATTTTCATATAGAAAATGTATTCTTTCATACTAGCAACACATGTTCACAAAAACTGGACAGAACCCAATGTTAAAAATGCAAACATATACATAAAACTTAAAAAAAAAAAGTAGACGAGTATTGGACTAAGGTTCGAGTGCTATTTCTCCATCATGGCCTTGAATAAAAGTTAGGCTATCACTAAACATAAATAAAAAGAGGCAGGCGAAATAATTTCCACCCTAGGAAAAGCTTTAAAGAAACTCAAGTGTCTTATGAGTAGTGTGTGGACAACACCGAAAGTTTTATTTAAAAAATCCAAGTTCTAAAGATAACTGAGGCTTCAAGAAAACAAAATATACCCAAACCAGATACGTATAATATTCATTAAAAAGAAACTCTCACCCTACCTTTTCTGGTCAAAAAGATCCCCAAATGAAAATGAAAAAGACTAAAACTCTTCAAAGTGAACAAAAGTATCCTGGGTACAGGCTAATCCACCATTCTGACTTGACACCTGACGAAAGATTATCAGTTCAAAATGGTATAGAGCTTTTATGAGCGGAAAAAACTAACTTTGAAATCTTATATTCCTCTCAGGACAAAAACATAAATGACACCTTTCTAATGAGTCAACTTTTAGTTGCTTTTGATGGGCTGGCATTGGAAAGGCTGCTCTGGATTTTTCTTTTTGTTGATTGATTCACATTTTTATTCCTCTTTTCGGGCACAAAGGAAGCAGACCAAGGAGACTGAAGGTGGTTATGAAGACCATGCATCTCTGAGGACATCTTAAACAAAGATGACCCAAACCTTTGATCTTCAAATAGCCTGTGTGAACTGCTTAACAAAACACCCTGGGAAAACTCAGTCTGAAACAAACAGCTTGGGGGTTTGATTTCATTGGTTCCTGGGTTAGAACTGGGATGGAGTGAAAAATCTTCATTCATTTCCTGGTCAGATGGAGAGAGGAGAAAAAAAGAATTGGGTTTCCATTCATTTCCATTTTCTAACTGATCAGTAGTTAGAGAACCTTTAGAAAGGTTTGGTTTAGTTCTTTCTTCCAGCTTATCTGGTTCCTCAAGGAATTCACTGCCTTGAGATGACTTTGCTAAGCCATCCAAATCCAATGACTTAAAACCGTTATTACAAGGGCTCTTGCTGTTGTCTGACTCTGACATCATTGAATCCAACTCCGAGATTTTGTCAAGGTAAGCCGCATCCATTGACGCTTCGCTGGATGTTCTTGTCCGATTCATTTCAAAGGAGCGGAGAGAATTCAATCTCTTGGATAAACATGAGCCTGATTTCTCACTCAATTTTGAAGAAATTTCTCCAACACAATTTGCTATCGTGTTCTCTTCTGAGCTTTCAAAATCCAAGCTGGGGTCATAGCTCGTGGAACAACAATCCCAAAACCCTGTCTTTGGGGAAGTAAAACATTCTGATTTCTTCTCACTTTCACTTCTATCATCTTCTGAAGAATCTTTATTACAAACATTCGGAGAATCACAAAAATCATCAAACACCAGTTTTCTGAGATGGTTTGAGTGCTTTCTGGAACCTCCTGCTTTGACCACAGAGCTCTCTCTATTTTCTGGCGTATTGAGCTGAAGGCAACTAAGGGACAAAGGAGTACAGGGAGCTGGAAGATCATAGAGTTCTTCATCTTTGTAGGATACACAATCACTTGGCTTATTACCCCATTCTCTTTCCAAATAAGTATCCATACTTGTATCTGTCACATCTAACATTATTTCCACCCGTTTGTGATATAAGTCTTTGTTCTTAGAACAATTTGGTTCTGTTTTGCTGGTGCTTTCCTGTCTGACAGAACTGCTAGAAGGTTTTGCCAGGTGTGAATTCAAGGTTGATGAGCCAAGCTGCTTTCTGGCACCATCACCTTGATTCTTGGATGCCATATCCTCCTCGGTGCCTTTGCTCCCCTTGCCATCTGTAGAAAGTGCTCTCTGGCAAATGGAATTCATAGCTTCCTTCTCATCACTTGAATTTTTTAGCTGTGTAATTTGAGATTCTAGTTCCTCTATATATTTATCACTTCGTTCCAGGGCTTTCTTGAGGCGATTGGTTTCACGTTCATACTGTTCTACTTTGGACTGAAGAGCAGCTACTGTAAACCTTCCAAACCTACAAAGAATGGAAGGATCGTTAACCTTACAGTTCAAGATTTTTTCTTTCCTTTTCGAAGTTTAAGAGTGCAAATTGTCTCCACCCATTCTAATATCACATAACAGTGACACTTCAGACCACTCAATGAACAGGATAAGAGCAATGACAGATGTAGTACCTTCAAAAGAGGGTTTCCCCATTTATGTATTAATAAGCATATGATAATAATGGCAAAGGCCTAATAGGATACTTCTGTGGTCAAATCATACTAGTAGTAGCAGCGAGGCAGAAACTCACTGATAATTTCCCTCCTAAGAGCTGGCATTATCAATTCAGCTCATATATGCATGAAGAGTTATATCCTAAAACAATGGCAAAGATTTATGATAACATTTGAACAGTGGTCCACATCTTGAAATATTTACATTCAATCATTTTCCTATCGTACAGCACTGTTTTACAATACATTCCTTATACAGTGTCACCTTGTCAAACATAAAATGCCAATTTGAAATTGAGAAATCTTAGCAGTTCCAGCAGGAGTGGGTTTAAATACTTATTTGGATCCTTTCAATTATAGCTACCCTTGATCTGAGGTTTTTACTTGGCCTTTCTGAGTACTGGGCTTTAATTCATTTCAGCTCTACTTATTTTTGGCATTTCACGACTGTGTGGGACATCAATTTCATTTCTTCCAACTTTGAGGTACAAAGTCAATGCTTGTGCTTCCAATGTATTACACATAAAAACATTTTCACATTTTCTGAAAAGGAACATTTTGAAGAATAAGTGAAAAAGAACACAACAAAAAATCACTCCTCTCACTTGGGATTACCTTGTTTCCACTATTCCCTTAAGAATGGGTACTGGGGTTCAGCTAAGAAAACAAGTTTTGAGCACCTAGTATGGCTCATGGTATATTTGGAGCTGACGACAAAAGGATCAATAAGACTGTCCCAGCTCCAAGGGACATAAAGTATCTATCTTAAATTCTATCTGATCTGACTACCAAAGGAAATTTCATCTTTCAGGAAACTGCTTCTTATGAGTCAGTAAACATAAGTCTTACATTCTATGAAAAATAACTTCTCTCCACAAAAGTTCTTTTAAAAAGCTTTTTCTTAATCATTTTTTTGATGACGTAAATATAGGCCCATCTTGAAGAATTCAGGGATTGTCTGTTTTGAGCAAGGTACTTGAGAAGGTGACTTCTACAAATTGTTTTAATCTATGGGTTTATCTTTTTCTTTCTTTTTTCCCTAATTACAAAAGAATAATTACAATTAAGAAAATGTACTAAGTATTAAAAAATTAAAACGGAGAAGAAGCCAACAGTAACTGTACCTCTTTGCGTCAACAACTATATGTTGTATGACTCTCACTCAAGACCCATCAGCTCCTCCTAAACTGTAGCCCAGTTCACTCTCCAGCTCCTCCCCTACATGATCCCTGCTCTTGTCACTAAGGGAAAAAAGCAGGGACAAAGGTAAATATAGATTCATAAAATCTCAGGGTTAGAAAGGACCTTAAAAGACATGTTGCCAAATACTGACCTACTCACTGCAATTAACTGATCTCCCAGAAAGAGCACACTCCCATCAACCTCTAAAAATCAAAGCAAACACCAGAGGTATAACAAAAACAAAAGCAACTTCAGTAACAAGCCTCCTTGGTTTTTTTTTTTTTTTTTTTTTTTTGCGGTACACGGGCCTCTCACTGTTGTGGCCTCTCCCGCTGCAGAGCACAGGCGCCGGAAGCGCAGGCTCAGCGGCCATGGCTCACGGGCCCAGCGGCTCCGCGGCATGTGGGATCCTCCCGGACCGGGGCACGAGCCCATGTCCCCTGCGTCGGCAGGCGGACTCTCAACCACTGCGCCACCAGGGAAGCCCACAAGCCTCCTTGTTTTAAAGACAAAGTTTACTACTATGAGTATTTGGTTAAATGAATGATGGGAGTTTTTCCTTTTTCACCAAAGAAAAATGTTTTGTTTTGTAAATGTAGTATTTGACAGAGTGGTAGTTTCTGCAAGAGAATTTTAAAAGGTGGACAAAGATCTTTAAGTTCATTCAGCAAAAATATCTGTGAGTTCTTGGGACTTCCCTGGCTGTCCAGTGGTTAAGACTCCCCACTTCCAATGCAGGGGGTTCGGGTTCAGTCCCTGGTCAGGGAACTAAGACCCCACATACTGTGCAGTGTGGTCAAAAAGTAAAAAAAAGTAAAAAATAAATATTTGTGGGTTCTTGACTGTAACTACTCTGGCATAATCAAACAACCCACATATTTTTAAATGGAAAAACTATGTAGCATGTTTATTTAATGCAAACAGCAAAAGTGACAGCCTTAAATTTGCTTGCCAAGACAAAATTTGCTTTTTCTTAAGTGCAATTTTTATAATAAAACTATCCTCAGATGAAAAATAAAATCAAATGGTTTAAAAGCAAATAATGTTACTAGATAGTAAGTCAGCTGTTACCAAAGGATGTCCTTGGGAACTCAAAGGCCTACATAAGAAGTAGTGACAAATAAGGAATGTTTCTCCAAATATTAGCAGCTTCTTATTCTAGATTTTAGTCTGGAATTTCAGACATAATGTCATTTTATGATGCTATATTTGCCCCTAATTTTTTTATTATTATGTTTTTAAAAGAAGTTAGTTAACAAATGTTCTGAGCTGAAGTCAAAATGATAGCCTAAGTATGTTTTTTGTATTACTTTAGAGAGAAAGCTGAAGTGCCATGAGAACTAACAACAGAGGCCAGCAACTAAGCACATATGAGAGGGACAAGCAAGGAGTCACTGATGGAGCCAGCTGTTTTCTAAAAGGTCAATGCCCTCAATTCCCCTAAGTTCTATTTCAATACTCTGCAAGTCTATAACAATTCAAATATTCAGACCTTTTTACCATTCTAATAAGGGAACTGTGCTGGTGGGCAAACTAAAAGAAATATATAGTGAAACCCAATGAACTGATCAATTAATTTATCAGTCCATGTAGCTTATCTGTTTTCTGTCTCTCTCTTCACCATTAGAGTATAAGCTCCAGGAAAGCAGGAATTATGGCTAGCTCCCTAGAACAATTCACAGTACACAGTAGTTTCTCATCAAATATGTTTTGAATAGATGTTATTTTCTTACTTTAAGATACATCAATGCCTTACATCAAGACAGAGCCAACACCACAGGATAATCCAAAGGTCCTTGGGTCTCTTTCACACGTAAGCATTATGAGTCACTATATTACTAAACTAAATGTTTCATACGTTTGACTGCTTATTTTCTTTTTTTCACTGACACCAGAGAAAGCAACAGAGAATGACATACATACACAGCATAGTTCTTTTTATTCTACAGGCTTGCTGTTCTACACTCTACTCCATCCAAAAAAACTTTCCACTTTCACCTTTGCAAGAGAATGCAAACAGATGAGACTTCTGACATATTTTTAGCTTACCCTAGATACCAATATTAAATTTGGCAAGAGACAATTTACTTGATCATATAGAAATAACAATTAGAGATGCACACCTGATGCTATACTTCCATGGATGAAAACAATGAGGATAAGAGCTTATTTAACTTTGGGTATTAATACTCTCTTATTCACACTAATTCCAGATATTTCCAGACTACATAACATTAAGAAGGCAAGCCAGAGGGATTTCTAATATCATTTACCATACTTCCTTTTCCTGCGCAAATTTCAAAATGGAGTATTTTTATAAACATTCCATTAGAGACCAGAAGGCTTTGATTTTCAAAGCAGCAGTGATGGCCAAGGGCTTCATTACGTCAGAGAAAACATAAAGCAGTTTGGGGGCTGCATCTGATATCAGAAGTGTGTTTTGCTAAAATCTAAGGAGAAGCTTAAAGGATTCTTCATCTTGCAACGTTAACTCATGGACACGTTCTGGCTGAGAGCTCCCCTGTTCAAAAAGCTACATAAGTACAAGACTGGTCCTGTCCCTACTAGAAGTAAGAGAAATGAAAAGTCCTATTGGTTTGACCTCTGAGGTATTATAACTAAAGGGCATCTCTAATAATGAAAAGTTCCCAAGACCACATTTTCTCATAGCTCATCACACAGGAGGAACAGGACGTGTTTGAAGGGCGTCAGAAGAAAGCAAATGTGATAAAAGAATAAATGCCAGAACCAAGCGTCAAAAGAATTAACCTCTAGTGCTATGCAGCCATTAACTAGCTGTGAAACTTGAGTAATTTACTTTGCCCCTCTAGTTCTCAATGGCAGCCCCAACAAAAGGGATTAATGCAGCAAAGCCCAGTGGGTTGCTGAGACCACCAAACTTCAGAAACATCTTCTTGAGGAACAAGCGGGGTTCTGGGGAAGTGAGCCCCTCTGCCTTCCATGTACCTTTGATTTTATATATTTTCCTTACTTACTACCTGAGGTAAGAGTGAAACAAAGTAAAAGCAATCTTTGGATATGGACCAGCTTTTGTGATCCAGCCTGATAGGTCTTCAATATCGAGGTCCTTGATGGTTTCGATATGCACAAATTTCAGTTACCACAGTTTAGTTAAATACCACCAGTCACTGAACAACATGGTTAAAATTTACCACATTATATTAACTGTGAGTAGCTGCATAAAGTAAAACTTCACTGCCAGCTTTTCAGTTCACAAAACACTATATAAACAACAGACCGTGCATCATGAACAGTGACCAATCAGGTCACTTCTCTCAAAGTCTGAAAGTGACTGTGCACCTGTTATTCACTTCATACACAGACAATAAAACATATAGTTGTGCTGTCACATGACATTTACAAAAATGGATAATCAAAAGACAGCACTAGGCAACAAAGATGAGGTTTGGCAAAGAAATGGAAAAGTGATTAATGCCAGTAGTAAAGTTAGAATCAAATGTAAGTGTAGAGAAGAATAGCTGACTGTGGGAATGTTGAAACTGTCACTATTTGAGAGACCCTAGGTAAGCCAGAGGAGCTTGGGAAAGGCGAACTTGTTGACGTAAATGAAAGAAGTGGCTGTGATGAAAAGGATAAAGATGTCTAGAGGAAGTGACAGGCTGGCAAAAAACTTCACATTAAAGCAACATGGAGCTATTTCACAATACTGAAAGCACAAAAGGATTAAATGTAAAGCTGATGCAAACTTAGGAATAGTTGTTGAAGCGTTAGAAAAGTTGCTGCCTTCATATCATAAGCTATACGCTAAGAAGGCAAGCACTATTCAAATTATTCTCCGTAAGTTTTTTATAAAGAAATAAAACATTTCAATTCTCAATGTTTCTAATGTTTTAAATTGTACTATAAAAATATTAATGTACTAAATAAGTATCAGTTTTACTATTTTTTCATCTTCATATACATTTATAACTGACAGTAAGAGAGTTAATGTTTTGATAAAAATTATTAAAGTTTATAGAACAATTTGATTTTTCTCACTGATTATTGAGATTGCTTTGCATGGTTTTAGGTTGAATGGTCATTTTTATGATTCTATACAACCATGCAAAGTGAGGATTACCTGTACTAAAGTAATGCTTGGTATGTGGGAAAACCAAGTAAACTTGAGTGAGCCTCAACAATTATTTTTTAAAGAACTGTTACATTCATCTAAGAAAAGAATGACCCAGGCATACAGTAAATTTTATTGCAGAGTTGCCTGGCTATATAGCTGCAGTTGCATATCTTCTCATTCCCTGACTTATGGAGATACTAGGAAAGTATCTTCTTAAAACATGGAAGAGAGATAAAAGTTTTAGGGGAAAAGATTTTCTACTGTTCCTTTCCCCTTCCTAAGTATTTTCTCCTACAGCATAATATATGGGTTAAAGATTCCTTAAGTTTGCAAATGCCTCTTTTTGATTACACAGAACTTCAGTGAGTAGTCTGTGATATGAGCTCTTTAGGATCTGAGTTTGGGCGGGGCTGGGAAGGAAAGGGGGAGGTCCAGTGCTGTGCTCTGCTGTACGCATGTGTGTACAGGACGCGGAGGAGGCGTACTCCAGGGAAAGAACACAGGGAGGACCGGCACTGTCGGCAGCTCAAAACTGTACTTGGTGGTGGGGGCCTTTCTCTTACCTGCTCCTAATGAGCTGTCTGTGCATTACTCATATCTACCCTCATCCCTGTGTATGTATCAGGAGGATGGGGTAGAGCGTTCTGTCTTTAAACTACTAGAGAAGCTTTGGAAAGTGCCCTATACATTTTCATCCACTGCTGAACCTGATGACTTGCCAGTGTTTCTTCAAGAGAGTTTTCTCTGTTTAAAATGAAACACTTATGAAAATGTTACATTCCTAGAGAATCTGTTAATCATAAAAGTACTGTCTATGGCCAATCCCTGTCACACTAGTTGAGTCCACAAAAATATATTAAACAACATGAGGCATACCAAAAGAGAACAGGAAAAACCTCTTCCCTCCTGAAGACTCAAGATAATGTTTCTATTCCCTGGCCCAACATCCGAATAAATAAATAAATAAAGGCAAGTGAACTCTGGGGATGGAAATTACCAAAATTAAATGTAACAGACAAATCTTCCACAATGCTCTAAGTGACTACTAACGACAACGCTGGTGACAATAACAGCAGCAGCCACAATTCACTGAAAGTTTACTTGTGTCAAGGACATTGCTATATGCTTGATATATATTAACTTACCTAATTTAATTGTCATGTTAACTTTATGAAGCAAGATCTATTATTCTTATTTTAAAGATGAAAAATGAGATGCTTAAAAAGGTTGTCTCTTTTTCCAGGTTATGCAGAAAGGAAGCAGCAAGAAGCCAAGTCTGTCTGAGTCCAAACACCATGTATGAAGCCATATGAGATGCTTGAACATGAGATCCTTTCTTAAATAATGTCAGCACCTATTTATACTATGACATAGTATAAAACGCAAGCATGTCTACTGAGTGCCAAGTCTGTATATATATATGGTCAAGGGACTAGAATTGTTGTACTATTTATTAATACATACATTTGCTATTAGAAATATGGAGAGGAAATAACAAGATGTAGAAATACATTCAGATATGTATGCACAAAGCCAATAAATATTTATCAAACACCTATTATGTTCTAGACATAAGTTCAAGGTATTTTCAAACTTCCAAAGATCATTTATTAAAATGGCCTTGCAGGAAACTACAGCACAGACAGATCAACCTGGCAAATGCCAACCCAAAAAGCATGACTATTTTAACCAGAGATATGAATACTAAATCTGAACCAGAACCATAAACTGGAAGCTCCACCTTTAATTGTGCTATGTGTAAAAAGCATATATTATCTTCTTGTCTACCTCATGCACAATCAGCAGACATCTTCAACTACATGGAAACAAAGCTACCAATGTGAAATGAGCAAAATTTTAAATGTATAATTTTAGGACCTAAATATCACATAGGTACTTACTTATCTAGGGTTCTAATAGGAATAAAAAACACAAGCTATGTTATATTTCATCTTATATTGTTATATTCATCACAAAACAGAAAGTGCTCCAATATTTGGAAGAATAAAAAAAAGCCACAATTTCCCCCTAAAGACAAAGGTCACATGGACAGTGGAACTAGACAAAGAATTAAGGCCCTTGCAGCCATTCCTTCTTCCTCCACCTCCCAAAAGTCCTGTTTAAAAATTAAGGTAGGGCTTCCCTGGTGGCGCAGTGGTTGAGAGTCCGCCTGCCAATGCAGGGGACACGGGTTCGTGCCCCGGTCCGGGAAGATCCCACATGCTGCGGAGCGGCTGGGCCTGTGAGCCATGGCCGCTAAGCCTGCGCGTCCGGAGCCTGTGCTCCGCAACGGGAGAGGCCACAACAGTGAGAGGCCCGCGTACCGCAAAATAAATAAATAAATAAATAAGGTAGAGTCTGATTGGCAAGCTTTCAAACGGAGAACAGAGTTTAAAAATAATAGCTCAGGAACTTCCCTGGTGGCACACTGGTTAAGAATCCGCCTGCCAATGAAGGGGACACGGGTTTGATTCCTGGTCTGGGAAGATCCTACATGCCACGGAGCAACTAAGCCCGTCACCACAACTACTGAGCCCACACGCCACAACTACTGAAGTCCGTGCACTCTAGGGCCCGCGTGCCACAACTACTGAGCCCGCATGCTGCAACCACTGAAGACTGCACACCTAGAGCCCGTGCTCCACAACAAGAGAAGCTACAGCAATGAGAAGCCTGTGCACCGCAACGAAGAGTAGCTCCCGCTCACAACTAGAGAAAGCCCGCATGCAGCAACAAAGACTCAACGCAGCCAAAAAAAAGCTCGTATTATTAACACAATTTTAAAGAAAGGTTTATTGTGTGTGTTTATTTTATTGAACTAACCATGCATTTGTATTTAAAAATTGTGGTGAAAATTCTTGCTGCAATACCTAGAAATTCCTAATAGAAAACACCCAAGTGCTGGGCAGCATATGTAAATTGAAGAGGAACAGGTTCTTTTTTGTGGTAAGTCTCTAAAAAGGGCTAACCCACATCTATATTCACTGCCTGAAGATGGACTACTCTTTTTACTGTGGAATAAATTCCATTCTATTTGTTAAATATATCTCATTTCAATTCCATGCAGAAATACCCTAATTTTCTGCCCTAAAAGATCAGCCTCAAAGTTGACATGACATAAATGGCAATCCTAATCTTTCATGGAAGGAAAGATTGAGACATGCTATTTCATATCTTTTCACAGTTCTCAGAGGAATAAAGGATTTATACCTTTTCCCAAAATATACTAAACTTAACTACAACAATAAAATCTCAACAGTATAAAAGAATGCAACTGTTGTTGGGTGAAAAAAAGCATACTTAAAAATCTCTGAACTAATAGTATCTATACATTTTTCACTATAGTTAAATCAATCTCTCTCAGCATGAAGAACAACATGAAACAAAATAAAACAAAAAACTGATCCAGCCACTCTGTAATTATTGCTCAGATGATAGTTATTGAGGACTAATGCATGCTGAGAGGTGATGAGGAAGGAAAACAAAAGGAGTAGAAGACATTATCCTTGTTCTCACGCAGTTCATAATCTTTCTGACAACCTTACCGCTTAGTCATTAGCATGCACTACAGGCTCCTAAAATATCTTACCAATATAATAAAGGCAAGTTGACAGAAAACTGCAGTAACTGTCCACCCCCAATTAGCTGAGTAGCCAGAGAAGGGCCCCTCAGGCAGCTGAGGGGCCTGAGCACACCCAGCTGTCACAGTCTGGCCCCAGGGTATCATCAGGCTCCCCTGACAGTCTACAAGTTCCCCTTCCGGGAAAACCAAAGGGCACAGCAGAATCAGTCAACGGATCAGGCTGGGGTCAAATACCAGGAATCATGGCATTTGTCAGAGCAGAATCGTGAGAAACAAAAAAGGCCAGAAAAGGTCAAGAAGAGAGAACAGCCAAGGCTAGCAAGAGCAGGGATGCTGCTGAGGAAGCTGAAAGCCAGGTGTAGTACTGGCACATCTTGAGACACAGTTTAGGAAGAGCAGACCAGGAAGGGGCACAGCTCACTGTCAGCACAGAGACAGGTAAGGGCAGGAAAACCTGGTTCAAGTAAGGTGACTCAGACCAGAACATCGTCCTGGAGCCAGGCAAGCCCTGACACTACCTCCTCTTTTCCTCTTTCTATCTCTCAATCTCTAGTACAATTTAGGAAAACTTCACGAAATCCCTCTACTCTCCTCATTTGGAGAATGCCAGGAATCTCTGACTTTCTGCCCTCTTAAACCCTATATACCTTAAGCTTCAAGAAAGCTCAAGATCTTAATTCCCTGGTCAGTTCCCTCCAAGGAGCAGTATAAAGTATTAGAGTGTAAGGACTCCTTCCTTCTGCCATGTCCCAGAGAAAAAATACACACACACACACACAAACACTCACACTTTATACAGATACACACTGAGTTCATTAAAAACAAACAAACAAACAAAACATGTCTTGGGCATTCCCTGGCAGTCCAGTGGTTAGAACTCTGCGCTTCCATCACAGGGGACATGGGTTTGATCCCTGGTTGGGGAAATAAGATCCCGCAAGCCGTGTGGTGTGGCCAAAAAAAAAAAAGTATTAGTTCCAAGGAGCTGGCAGATTAACTGAGCATGACAGTCAGAGCTGGTCAGTATACGATGTAATCCTTAAAACAGTATGATAAAAGAATCATCTTGGAAATCTCGGAGGGTCTCATAGATAAACTGACAACTGGGCTCGATCTCAAAGGATGGGTAGGGATTAACCAGGCAGAATAAAAACAGAGAGGCTAATGGAGAGGACCAGGGAAGGCAAAGGAAAAGACATGAGCTAAGGTACATGTCATAACATGGCAAATCTCGGCCCAGGGAGAAATTCAGCATGGCCACAGCAGAGTATAAGAAGAAGAAGGTTGGAGAGGTGCTAAGAAGGCTAAGCTGAAATCATATTGGGAAAGCGGCTTCCGTACTATACTAAGAAATTTGGGCTTCAATTTGTGAGCAATGGGAAATCACCAAAGGTTATTAAGCAAGGCAGTGAGATGATCAAAGTTATATTTTAGAATTCAGGCAACAATAAAGCAGATGCTCCAGGGTTGAGAGAAGAAAAGAAGAGCAATCAGTCGGAAGGTTGTTAAAATCGGCTAAGCACGAAATCATGTGGATCTAAACTAGTGGGAACAAGAAGAAGATGCGTTACCGAGGCATTTAATAGGTAGGATAGAATATACTGAACAGTTAGGTGTGGGGTGAGGACAAGGGGTGGAGAAACATAGGAAGACTGGAGTTTTTTGTTTGTTTGTTTGTTTGCGGTACGCGGGCCTCTCACTGTTGTGGCCTCTCTCTCCCGTTGTGGAGCACAGGTTCTGGACGCGCAGGCTCAGGGGCCATGGCTCACGGGCCCAGCCGCTCCGCGGCATGTGGGCTCTTCCCGGACCGGGGCATGAACCCATGTCCCCTGCATCGGCAGGCGGACTCTCAACCACTGCGCCACCAGGGAAGCCCTGGAGTTTTTATCTTAGGCAACCGGACCAGTAGTAAAGCCATGAAGGAGCATAGGAACAAAGCAAGAGGATAAACAATCTTTTGTGTGGGATGGACAATGGATACAGTTATTTAGACACAAACCTCTACCAGTTCTTTGTGTTACATGCTGTGCCAAGGACATACACTTATTTCCTTTAATCCTCAAAGCAGTACATTATCCTCATTTTATATAAAGAAAGCAATGGCCCCAACAGGTCAAGTAATTTATCGAATGTTATTTATCTACTTATTTAGTTCTTCAGCAAGTATTTATCAGGTGCCTCTCAGGTGCTGGGGTTTTGCAAGTGAAGCATATAGACAGCAAGGCTGGACTCAAGTCATAGGCTGCTTTCAGTTTTCATGTCACCTCAGAAGAGTTATTTGAGAACAAGCCTTCTGCACTTCAAGTTAGTTGATTTGAAATATTTAAGAATTGCTAACGATGTATTTTGCAAACATTAATGTGAAGTACACTGAATTTAATGTTGAATACTTTCAAGCATTCACCTCATAAAGCCACTGTTAAACATTAAAGAAAGAGAAGGGTGGGAGGACGGAAGTAGCCCCTTGCTTCCGCACCTTCTACTTCCTTACTTTTATTTTTTAACGTCTTTATTGGAGTATAATTGCTCTACAGTGGTGTGTTAGTTTCTGCTGTGTAACAAAGTGAATCAGCTGTACATATACATATATCCCCATATCCCCTCCCTCTTGCATCTCCCTCCCTCCCACCCTCCCTATCCCACCCCTCTAGGTGGTCACATAGCACCGAGCTGACCTCCCTGTGCCACGCAGCTGCTTCCCACTAGCTATCTGTTTTATATTTGGTAGTGTATATATGTCCATGCCACTCTCTCACTTCGTCCCAGCTTACCCTTCCCTCTCCCTGTGTCCTCAAGTCCATTCTCTACGTCTGTGTCTTTATTCCTGTCCTGCCCCTAGGTTCTTCAGAACCATTTTTTTTATATTCCTATATACATATATATGTGTTAGCATACTATATATATGTGTTAGCATACGGTATTTGTTTTTCTCTTTCTGACTTACTCACTCTGTATGACAGTCTCTAGGTCCATCCACCTCACTATAAATAACTCAATTTCCTTTCTTTTTATGGCTGAGTAATAATCCATTGTGTATATGTGCCACATATTCTTTTTTTTTTTTTTTTGCGGTACGCGGGCCTCTCACTGTTGTGGTCTCTCCCGTTGCGGAGCACAGGTTCCGGACGCGCAGGCTCAGCGGCCATGGCTCACGGGCCCAGCCGCTCCTCGCGGCATATGGGATCTTCCTGGACTGGGGCATGAACCCACGTCCCCTGCATCGGCAGGCGGACTCTCAACCACTGTGCCACCAGGGAAGCCCCACATATTCTTTATCCATTCATCTGTCAATGGACACTTAGGGTGCTTCCATGTACTGGCTATTGTAAGTAGAGCTGCAATGAACATTGTGGTACATGACTCTTTTTGAATTATGGTTTTCTTAGGGTATATGCCCAGTAGTGGGATTGCTGGGTCATATGGTAGTTCTATTTGTAGTTTTTTAAGGAACCTCCATACTGTTCTCCATAGTGGCTGTATCAATTTACATTCCCACCAACAGTGCAAGAGGCTTCCCTTTTCTCCACACCCTCTCCAGCATTTATTGTTTGTAGATTGTTTGATGATGGCCATTCTGACTGGTGTGAGATGACACTTCATTGTAGTTTTGATTTGCATTTCTCTAATGATCAGTGATGTTGAGCATTCTTTCATGTGTTTGTTGGCAGTCTGTATATCTTCTTTGGAGAAACGTCTATTTAGGTCTTCTGCCCATTTTTGGATTGGATTGTTTGCTACATGAGCTGCCTGTATATTCTGGAGATTAATCCTTTGTCAGTTGCTTTATTAGCAAATATTTTCTCCCATTCTGAGGGTTGTCTTTTCGTCTTGCTTACGGTTTCCTTTGCTGTGCAAAAGCTTTTAAATGTCATTAGGTCCCATTTGTTTATTTTTGTTTTTATTTCCATTTCCCTAGGAGGTGGGTCAAAAAGGATCTTGCTGTAATTTATGTCATAGAGCGTTCTGCCTATGTTTTCTTAACCGTAGTGATAAAATCATGGCATGGCAAAGCAATATAGCATGTGATTATGAGCACAGGCTCCAGAGCCAGACTCTCTAGAACTGAACTCTGTCTACTTACTAGCGCTGTGATTTGGGGGAAGATACTTAAACTTTTTGTATCTCAGTTTTTATCTTTTGTGAAATGTGCTCAGTAGGAGTACCTATCTTATAGGTTCCAGTGAGGTTTAAATGAGTTAAAACTTGAGATGTACTTATAACAGAGCCCATAGTTAACACACAACCAATGTTACAGTATTACTGTCTTAGCCTTTATCACTGAAATTACCATGTTTGTTTAGTTGCTTGACCTCTTGTTCTGTGTTCTCCATTCTAAACTCCACAAGAGTAAGGTCACAAGGACAACCTCAGAGGGCTGCTTTAGATTGAATGGTCAGGAAAAGCCTTTCTGACTCTGATGACAAAAGGAGACAGCCACATAACGATGCAGAAGCAAAACATTCTAAGCAGAGGGGAAAAAGTCCAGCATGTTTTAGAAACAGAAGAAGACCAGTATGGCTAGAGCAGGATTAGCTGGGGGAATGAGAATGAGATGAAGTGGAATAAGCAAGCAAAGACTAGTTGGTGAAGAGTCTGGATTTTATTTTAGGAAAACACTGGATAGTTTCAGATAGGAGATTTAATAGTGTGATTTATACTTTATAAAAAGCAATTTTGAGCATGGTGAAACTGAACTGGGTAGGGAAAAGAGAGACAGAGTGGAAGCAAGGAAATTTGAATCCAGGTACTGTTGTCTCCAGAACGAAGCATTTATTTAACTACTGTGCTTTGTGGTGAATTTAAGGTATAGGATCTTGAGTGAAAGTATAAAATAGATAGATGGAAACACTAATCTACAGTTTAGGAGAAAAGGCAAGGCCAAAGATTTAGATTTTGTTTTGTAATCTCAGACATACAAGCAGATGATTATTAAAGCCATGGGAGTTGATAAGACGGCTCAAGGAACACAAATACAGGAAGAAGGGAAGAACGTGCAGGTGATGACTTATGAAGTCTATTCTTTCCTCCTCAGAGCACTTTTTTCATGTACTAATAATAGGAAATACTGCTCACCATCTAGAGAGTACCTGGAGCCTTTATCTTCCCCCAGAAGGAGCTGAGGCATCTGTGAAGACTGGTCCATAATGATAAGCCTTGGGGCTGCTGGGCAGTAAAAATGATGCTTAACACTACCATAGTATCAAACTCACAGATCTCACTAAAGATACAATGACATTCCCAAACACATATTTATAGAAAGGAAAGCCATTAATCCAATTGTAACCAGGTTTGATTTACATGACCTATGGAATTTTGTATATGGAGCTTTATACCCCACGCTTTAAGGTAAGTTAGAAGCTAAAGGCATGGACATCTGCTCTGCTAAAGCCTCATTAATAGGCGGCAACATGGCACAAACTCTGCCTAGCGTGACTAGAACAAAAAAAAAGTCACAACTGAACAGAGATCTCAGAGAGAGGGCATAGGACTCTCAAATGCTTTACAAATCAATTCTTCATACCCCTTCGAGCGAAAAAATCACTAAGGAACTCCTCTCTCTATCATGGACAAATATATCACACTTCCTGGCACAGTTCAGGAATAGAGAAATGCAATTCTGAAGTCCTCTCTTCAGCTTCTTATTCTTGTTTCTTATCATGTGGAGGTGTGACACTTGGCATTCCCCATTAAATAGGAGACTGAGAACAGGCCTTTCTGCTTAGAGCAGAATGTAGTGGAGTACTAGATGTAGTGGAATTGTGCTAACCCCAGCTGTTTAAGTGGGATGATGACGGTCACAATGGAGAGATGTGCAAATTACACAGAGGACCTCTGCTCTGCTGAGTTTGAGAAGGAAGCCACCGTGTTTTCTTGGGCATGACTTGTGGCTACTCTGGAGACAAGGAACTAGAGCTGAAGGGACCTCTTAATACTCCTTACCGCTCAAGCTGTTTCCTCTTGCTCAGAATGCCTTCCTCTTCACTGAAATCTCCATCCTTCAAAGCTGGGCTCAAGTCCTGCCTCTTAGATAAAGACTCTCGTCACTCCAATCAACTGGCCATTCTCTTAACTCATATTGCTGTCTCTGCTATTTGACTTAGTAACTATTTAGTATTTAATTGTTTCATGTATTTTTTCTCATCTTCATTAGATTATGAACTTCCTGGAAGCAAGGACTATGTTTTGTTGGTTTTAATCGGAGAACAGGAAAAACTCCATATACTCATCACCCACATTCAAGAATTATCAAGATTTTGCCTCATTTCACACATATATATATATCCCTTTTTTTGTTAAAATGTACTATAGTTCATATTTTAGTATGCATTTCTAAAAAAAAATGGACATTTTGTTAAGTAACCATAAGACCTAAACAAAATTAACAGTAATTCCTTGGTATCATCTAATATCTAGTTCATATTCAAATATATCCAATTGCCTCAAAAATGTCTTCTGACATTTGTTATTAATCAATATCCAAACAAAATCCATGTACTGCATTTGGTTATTATATCTCTTAGTCCTCTTTTATTGTAAATCAGGCTTCCCCTCCCATTTTGCCAATGATTTAATGAAGAAATCTGGTCATTTTTCCAATTGATTGTACCATATTCTGGATTTGTCTGTCTGTTTTCTCATAGTCTTGGGAGCTACGTTTTTATTCATTTACTCAACAAATATATACTAGGAGCAGAATATTAGCCAGAACACTATAAAATGCAGGGCTACAACTGTGAATAAAACTACAGTCCTCACTCAAACAGAAGAACATGAAACAAATAATTACACAAAACATTAATTATTAGTAATTGGGATATGTGCTAAAAAGGCAAAGTACAAGGTAGTAAGAGAAATTACAGCAAGGGAACCTAACCTACTTTAGGGGTCAGAAAGAGTATTTATTTTGTATAGTTCAAAGCACCTAGGATACTGTCAAGTAAATAAACTTTTAGTATTTCTGGGTTGGTTGGGAGAGTAAGTTTTCTTCGCATAACAGTCTTGTAGACTGAAGGACATTACCACCACCTCTTGAGTTCTGAATATTAAATCTGATTCTCTTAGGAGTCCATGTTAGAGAAAACTGAAAGGGCAAACAGACGGCTTTCTCCAGCTGAAACAAATTAGAAGACAAATTCAGGAAGTCTTTGGCTACATCAAGTCAAAGAAAAAGATCGCATTTTTCTGGACCACCAGTTTAGATATCGAGACAATGAATTTTTGACAAGGTATAGAATGGATATTATTGAAACCTAGAAGAGCACGATTAGTAGGATATCTGCCACACTGCTCAAAAGGGCTTTTAAGTTAAAGTTGAGAAAGGAATAATATGCAGGTACACTTTAAGACTGGATATAATGGAGGGTAAAAGATAGACTAGAAAAACAATAGCATAGGAGATAAATGATAATCCAGGTTTCATTTTAAAGATTATAGCACTGTTTTTAAAAATTATAAAATTTATTACTTTTATACAATACTATCTACTTGAGACCAAGGTAAATGTCTAAGTCCCCCTTGTTGACACCAGATGTTAGTCTAGTTTTGGGGCAATAGCATGATATTTGCTTGAGTGTCCTAAAAAGAAATACCTTCTGCTATGGACTGAATTGTGTTCCCAACTTCCCCACCAAATTCATTTGTTGAAGCCCTAAACCCCAATGTGACTATATTCAGAGACAGGGTCTTCAGGAGGTAATTAAGGTTAAATGAGACCATAAAGATGAGGCCCTAATCCAACAGGACTGGCATCCTCATAAGAAGAGAGACCAGAGCGTGCACACTCCCTCTCTGACATGTGAAGACATAGTGAGAAGGCAGCTGTCTGCAAGCCTAAAAGAGAGCCCTTGCCAGAAACCGAAATTGCTGAACCTTGATCTGGGATTTCTAGCCTCCAGAACTGTAAGAAAATAAATACCCAATGTTTAAGCCACGCTGTCTATAGTATTTTGTTATGGCAGTCCAAGCTAACAAATATAACTTCCTAATTTTTTTCCTCTCTAGTATCTAAATTTTAAAGCTCTCTCTTCTGCACGATTTGTAGAATATGTCTGCACAACCTGAAAGATACATCAGAAACTAAGGTCATGTGTATAAAAAGTATACCTTGACACCTAACCAAGTAGATAAGAGAAAAATAATTTGTCAAGGCACTTCCTAATCAAGGCAATGAAATGGAATAGATGGTTTTTATTTGCTTGCATTTACTTTTAAACTCTTGAAATTTCATATTCTTTTCAATACGAATAGGAGCTCTCTTCAGGTGAACCAGATCTGGGTATTTTCAGCTGTGGTCAGCTTCTCTCTGAATCCCACTAGGGTTTTGTGATGCAGAGTAAACTAAGGCTATAAATCAAAAGCCACGCTTTTAATACCTCAATGCATTGCAAATTGATCAGGAATAGGGGTCAGTTCAAATCGCTTTTTAAGTGAAATTGTTCCTTTCCCCTGAAGGGAAGGAATGGAAGTTAAAGATAGCAAATCCTAAAGTTATATGGGATTCAGAAGTGTGGTTGCTTGTTAGCATAGACAGCAGTGAGGTTTCTTTAGATAAGATTCTTCAGTTGTTTATCAGGTAGGAGTCATGGCTATTTAAAAACACACATCCTGGTGGCTAGCATTAAATCTGAAATCTGGTGGGCAACTTTTCAAGAAATAAAAGCTACAAACAAAATGGCTTTAGTTCCATTCAGCCTGCCGTGGGAAATGGCTAATGGACAAGCATTACTATGACTGGCAAGGCGAGCTGCCAATAAATGAGAAGAGCAGAGACTCAAACCGCCATATAATAATGGCAACATTTCTTAAGTTTATTTCACTAATTCATCAAAGTACAACATTATCTGAAGTGAAAGAAAAAAGGGGAAGGAACTATTTAAAAGTAAAAGCTATGCTTCTTTGTCTATTGGTTAGTTATCTCTGCTTTGAGTAATTATGGTTTATTTGTACCATTTCTGGATACTACACTTGTTCTACTGAAGGCAATATTTTCTCCTTTTCAAATGACAAGCAGAGAACTACGTCTGGTAGGATAAATTTCCACTGTTTGTTTATGTCTGTCTTTGTCTTTTTCCATTAGGAAAAAATGAAGTCTAATGGTTGATTGGGAAAAGTGTGGAGTTCTGATATGCCACTCCTCAGAGGGATGGGGGCCATATTCTCTTTTCACTTGTCATTTTTTTCCCCAGAAAAATAACAACCTTAAGCACTGTCTCCCATCTTTTCTCAATCTTCAAGTCTTAACTCTCAATGGTTTCTTATCATTTTAAACTAACCGTTAAGTGGGTCAATAGTTCCAACTGCTTACCTTTTGGAATGGAGTGAAAACTATCCCATCATAAAAGAATAAATTCATTTAACTGTATAGTTCAAATCAGTCCAATATTCAACAAATGATGCCTTAAAATTCTATTTCAGATAGGCTTTTTAGTATAATGGGTAGTGTAATAGTTTTCAATGTAACGTAACAGAACACAGATTCCAGGGCTAGACTACATTGGTTCAAATCCTATTTCCACCACTTACTAGCAGTGCAGATTTAGAAATATTAATTTGATTTCTATGCCTCCATTTCATCATCTGTAAATGGAGAATAATAATAGTTCTATATCACAGGTTGTTGTACCTGACAAAGAGAAAGCGCTATATGAATTTTAACTATGATTATTTCAGAAAACATCTAAAGGGCATTATGTTACTCTCCCTACTCTTTGTTAGGACCACTAAACAGTTACATGTAAAACGAAGTGAAGGCTCACCTATCTTAGGTCACATAAAACAATCCTCTTGCTAATCAGATACAGAAAAAGTATCAGAGGGAAATCTTTTCTTCAACACTAGTCTTAACTATGACTAAGATTTTACCAGTAACATAAGTATACACTTGATGTTTAGAGGTAAGACATTCTATTTAAACTTACATGCTTCAATGAAAAGAGTCAAATGACAAACACAAACTATAACAGCAGCTTATTCTAAAACACTGACATAACTTGAAACATTGCTCTGTTAGCAAAATACATACTTCTGGGGTGATCTGTTATCAACTTCAGCTTTCAGTCGTAAATTCTCCCTCACCAGGCCACCATTTTCCAATTTCAATTTTTTATTTGCCTTAGAAAAAAAAATGTTGAAAATAATTAAGCACAAGTTAAAACAAAAGTGCCTTGTAAAAATAATGACATGAGCCATCTGTATTCTTTAGAGCAACAATATCAGAAAACTGAATACTAGAACATGTCTTCAGAAGCTTAAAATCACCGTTGGGAATGACTTGTGAAACTGTGAACACAACCAAGCATTTTTAATCCGTATTCCCCAAGCACTCTGCAAATCCCCTATCCAGGGAAATAAACGGAACTATGTTAGTCAGCTTAGAGTCATCAAGGGACTAAACTAATGGCAAATATGTTTTTTTCTTTTCCTTTTTCACATAACTGAATACTCTAAGCATGATAACATTATACCACATGCAATTATTCACAAAACTAACGCTAAGAATCTTGAGCTATGAGATTGATTTTTGGTTGCTATTTAAAAATAGTTTTTAGTGATAACATAGCTTGCTTTCTTCAAAATGGCTTTCTCAAATGCTCTGGCTCACAAATTCTGGGACTCTCAGAATTGAATCAATGTTTTCTAATAAATTCTATGGATTCTCTTTTGATTTAAAAAAAAAATCCTGGGCTTCCCTGGTGGTGCAGTGGTTGAGAGTCCGCCTGCCGATGCAGGGGACACGGGTTCATGCCCCAGTTCGGGAAGATCCGGCATGGCGTGGAGTGGCTGGGCCCATGAACCATGGCCACTGAGCCTGCATGTCCGGCACCTGTGCTCCGCAACGGGAGAGGCCACAACAGTGAGAGGCCCACGTACCGCCAAAAAAAAAAAAAAAAAAAAAAAATCCCAAGTATGATTTTCTTTTTTGAGTTCTATGATACCTAAAAACTGCATGACAAAACATTAATTGCTAGGAAATCTAGAAGCTCAATATTGATTCTTGACAGCCCAAAAAGTAGTGTGTCTATTGTAGTCTTCTTAAAAGCTACTTCATTTAAACCCCTAGTCATTGTGTTTTTCAATTCCAACAAAAAATAAGACTCCCTAGACTAGGAACCAATCTTACCAACCTGGCAAGAGGAATTCATTGTCTGACTAGAACATTAACATTCAAAGTGAAGGGGTCACAAGAACATTTGTCAACAAAGAGATTTAAACCAACAAAACTTGAAAACAGATTTTAAAAATCTGACCAATAATTTCTAGAACTTCTGACTATATTATTTGCCCGTCAACACACAAATACCCCAAGAGGATGACAAGAGAAGCAGGACAGAGGACACTCTTCTGGGCACCAAGCCTAACTCTCTCACTTAGACTCATCTAGGTGCCTTTTGAGCTCTAAGCACCTGCTTATCTTCGTGGGTGCAAACCAACCAAGACTGTGGAGGGTTAATTCTTTAAGTGACTGATAAATACCATTACTGCCCCTCTGAAGACACAGGAAAAGTAATTTACTTCCTCATACACACAAACAATGAATTAAGCCCTCATAAGAGGAGGCACTTAGTGAATGCTTTTTGGTGATGAATGACAGGCTTAAATTAGAACCTCATTTGATTTCTTTTCCCCATCCCCTCTGTCAAGGTCTCTCACCAGTCCTGTGGCTCTCTAAGATTCTCTTTATGGGCTGGCTAGTTCCTCAACTATCAGAGATAGTTTCAACTTCAGGAGAATCAGGTGGGTAAAGTTACAAAGGGGAGAGTTCTGCCTATTTGTTGCACCTAAAAGAGTAATGAAGACTTCAGCTAACTATTATATTTTGCATTCTCAACACTGGCTTCATAATTGTTCAAAACTCACTTAGCCCTGGAAACATTAGAAAAAAAGTCCAGGATTGGTTCAAGATGGTGGAGTAGAAGGACATGCTCTCACTCCCTTTTGCGAGAACACTGGAATCACAACTAACTGCTGAACAATCATTGACAGGAAGACACTTGAACTCACCAAAAAAGATACCCCACATCCAAAGACAAAGGAGAAGCCACAATGAGATGGTAGGAGGGGTGCAATCACAATAAAATCATATCCCATAACTGCTGGGTGGGTGACTCACAAACTGGAGAACAATTATACCACAGAAGCCCATCCACTGGAGTGAAGCTTCTGAGCCTCACGTCAGGCTTCTGAACCTGGGGGTCCAGCAACGGGAAGAGGAATTCCTAGAGAATCAGACTTTGAAGGCTAGCGGGATTTGATTGCAGGACTTCGACAGGACTGGGGGAGGCAGAGACTCTACTCTTGGAGGGCACACACAAAGTAGTGTGTGCATCAGGACCCAGGGGAAGGAGCAGTGACCCCATAGGAGACTGAACCAGACCTACCTGCTAGTGTTGGAGGGTCTGCTGCAGAGGTGGGGGGTGGCTGTGGCTCACCGTGGGCACAAGGACACTGACAGCAGAAGTTCCGGGAAGTACTCCTTGGTGTGAGACATCCCAGAGTCCGCCATTAGCCCTACCAAACAGCCCGGGTAGGCTCCAGTGTTGGGTCACCTCAGGCAAAACAACCAACAGGGAAGGGACTCAGCCCCACTCATCAGCAGACAAGCGGATTAAAGTTTTACTGAGCTCTGCCCACCAGAGCAAGAGCCAGCTCTACCCACCACCAGTCCTTCCCATCAGGAAACTTGCACAAGCCTCTTAGATAGCCTCATCCACCAGAGGGCAGCCAGCAGAAGCAAGAAGAACTACAACCCTGCAGCCTGTGGAACAAAAACCACATTCACAGAAAGACAGACAAGATGAAAAGGCAGAGGGCTATGTACCAGATGAAGGAACTAGATAAAACCCCAGAAAGACAACTAAATGAAGTGGAGATAGGCAACCTTCCAGAAAAAGAATTCAGAATAATGATAGTGAAGATGCTCCAGGACATTGGAAAAAGAATGGAGGCAACGATCGAGAAGATGCAAGAAATGTTCAACAAAAATCTAGAAGAATTAAAGAACAAACCAACAGAGATGAACAATACAACAACTGAAATGAAAAATACACTAGACGGAATCAATAGCAGAATAACTGAGGCAGAAGAATGGATAAGTGACCTGGAAGACAGAATGGTGGAATTCACTGCTGTGGAACAGAACAAAGAAAAAAGAATGGAAAGAAATGAAGACAGCCTAAGAGACCTCTGGGACAACATTAAACGCAGCAAGATTCCCATTATAGGGGTCCCAGAAGGAGAAGAAAGACAGAAAGGACCAGAGAAAATATTTGAAGAGATTATAGTTGAAAACTTCCCTAAGATGGGAAAGGAAATAGCCACCCAAGTCCAGGAAGCACAGAGAGTCCCATATAGGATAAACCCAAGGAGAAACAGGCCGGGACACATACTAATCAAACTGGCAAAAACTAAAGACAAAGAAAAATTATTGACAGCAGCAAGGGAAAA
This sequence comes from Globicephala melas, assembly GCF_963455315.2. Taxonomy (NCBI): domain Eukaryota; kingdom Metazoa; phylum Chordata; class Mammalia; order Artiodactyla; family Delphinidae; genus Globicephala; species Globicephala melas. The sequence continues at coordinate 52,045,601 of NC_083331.1, forward strand.
AAGACAAATAACATACAAGGGAACTCCCATAAGGTTAACAGCTGATTTCTCAGCAGAAACTCTACAAGCCAAAAGGGAGTGGCATGATATACTAAAAGTGATGAAAGGGAAGAACCTACAACCAAGATTACTCTACCCAGCAAGGATTTCATTCAGATTTGATGGAGAAATCAAAAGCTTTACAGACAAGCAAAAGCTAAGAGAATTCAGCCCACCAAACTAGCTGTACAACAAATGTGAAAGGAACTTCTCTAAGTGGGAAACACAAGAGAAGAAAAGGACCTACAAAAACAAACCCAAAACAATTAAGAAAATGGTAATAGGTATCGATAATTACCTTAAATGTGAATGGATTAAATGCCCCAACCAAAAGACACAGGCTTGCTGAATGGATACAAAAACAAGACCCATATATATGTTGTCTACAAGAGACCCACTTCAGACCTAGGGACACATACAGACTGAAAGTGAGGGGATGGAAAAAGATATTCCAAGCAAATGGAAATCAAAAGAAAGCTGGAGTAGCAATACTCATATCACATAAAATAGACTTTAAAATAAAGAATGTTACAAGAGACAAGGAAGGACACTACATAATGATCAAGGGATCAATCCAAGAAGAAGATATAACAATCATAAATATATGCACACCCAACATAGGAGCACCTCAATACATAAGGCAAATGCTAACAGCTATAAAAGAAGAAATCGACAGTAACACAATAATAGTGGGGGACTTTAACAACTCACTTACACCAATGGACAAATCGTCCAAACAGAAAATTAATAAGGATACACAAACTTGAAATGACATAATAGACCAGATAGATTTAATTGATATTTATAGGACATTCCATCCCAAAACAGCAGATTACACTTTCTTCTCAAGTGCACATGGAACATGCTCCAGGATAGATCACATCTTGGATCACAAATCAAGCCTCAGTAAATTTAAGAAAATTGAAATCATATCAGGCATCTTTTCTGACCACAACGCTATGAGATTAGAAACGAATTACAGGGAAAAAAACGTAAAAAACACAGACACATGGAGGCTAAACAATATGTTACTAAATAACCAAGAGATCACTCAAGAAATCAAAGAGGAAATCAAAAAATACCTAGAGACAAATGACAGTGAAAACATGACAATCCAAAACCTAGGGGATGTGGCAAAAGCAGTTCTAAGAGGGAAGTTTATAGCTATACAAGCCTACCTCAAGAAACAAGAAAAATCTCAAACAATCTAACCTTACACCTATAGGAACTAGCGGAAGAAGAACAAACAAAACCCAAAGTTAGCAGAAGGAAAGAAATCATAAAGATCAGAGCAGAAATAAATGAAATAGAAACAAAGAAAACAATAGCACAGATCAATAAAACTAAAAGCTGGTTCTTTGAGAAGATAAACAAAATTGATAAACCATTAGCTAGACTCATCAAGAAAAAGAGGGAGAGGACTCAAATCAATAAAATTAGAAATGAAAAAGGAGAAGTTACAACAGATACTGCAGAAATACAAAGCATCCTAAGAGACTACTACAAGCAACTCTATGCCAATAAAATGGACAACCTGGAAGAAATGGACAAATCCTCAGAAAGGTATAACCTTCCAAGACTGAACCAGGAAGAAATACAAAATATGAACAGACTAATCACAAGGAATGAAATTGAAACTGCGATTAAAAATCTTCCAACAAAAAAAAGTCCAGGACCAGATGGCTTCACAGGTGAATTCTACCAAACATTTAGAGAAGAGCTAACACTCATTCTTCTCAAACTCTTCCAAAAATTTACAGAGGAAGGAACACTCCCAAACTCATTCTATGAGGCCACCATCACCCTGATACCAAAACCAGATAAAGATATTACAAAGAGAGAAAATTACAGACCAATATCACTGATGAATATAGATGCAAAAATCCTCAACAAAATACTAGCAAACAGAATCCAGCAACACATTAAAAGGATCATACACCATGATCAGGTGGGATTTATCCCAGGGATGCAAGGATTCTTGAATATACACAAATCAATCAATGTGATACACCATATTAACAAATTGAAGAATAAAAACCAAATGATCATCTCAATAGATGCAGAAAAAGCTTTTGACAAAATTCAACACCAATTTATTATAAAAACCCTCCAGAAAGTGGCCATAGAGGGAACCTACCTGAACATAATAAAGGCCATACACGACAAAACCACAGCAAACACCATTCTCAATGGTGAAAAACTGAAAGCATTTCCTCTAAGATCCGGGACAAGACAAGGATGTTCACTCTCACCACTATTATTCAACATAGCTTTGGAAGTTCTAGCCATGGCAATCAGAGAAGAAAAAGAAATAAAAGGAATACAAATTGGAAAAGAAGAAGTAAAACTGTCACTGTTTGCAGATGACATGATACTATACACAGAGAATCCTAAAGATGCCACCAGAAAACTACTAAAACTAATCAATGAATTTGGTAAAGTAGCAGGATACAAAATTAATGCACAGAAATCTCTTGTATTCCTATACACTAATGATGAAAAATCTGAAAGAGAAATTAAGAAAACACTCCCTTTTACCATTGCAACAAAAAGAAGAAAATACCTAAGAATAAACCTACTGAGGGAGACAAAAGACCTGTACGCAGAAAACTATAAGACACTGATGAAAGAAATTAAAGATGATACCAACAGATGGAGAGATATACCATGTTCTTGGATTGGAAGAATCAATATTGTGAAGATGACTATAGTATCCAAAGCAACCTACAGATTCAATGCAATCCTTATCAAATTACCAATGCATTTTTTACGGAACTAGAACAAAAGATCTTAAAATTTGTATGGAGACACAAAAGACCCCAAATAGCCAAAGCAGGTTTGAGGGGAAAAAACTGAGCTGGAGGAATCAGACTCCCCGACTTCAGGTTATACTACAATGCTACAGTAATCAAGACAATACGGTACTGGCACAAAAACAGAAGTACAGATCAATGGAACAAGATAGAAAGGCCAGAGGTAAACCCAGGCACCTATGGTCAACTAATCTATGACAAAGGAGGCAAGGATTTACAATGGAGAAAAGACAGTCTCTTCAATAAGTGGTGCTGGGAAAACTGGACAGCTACATGTAAAAGAATGAAATTAGAACACTCCCTAACACCATATACAAAAATAAACTCAAAATGGATTCGAGACCTAAATGTAAGACCGGACACTATAAAACCCTTAGAGGAAATCATAGGAAGAACACTCTCACATAAATCACAGCAAGATCTTTTTTGATCCACCTCCTAGAGCAATGGAAATAAAAACAAAAGTAAACAAATGGGACCTAATGAAACTTAAAAGCTTTTGCACAGCAAAGGAAACCATAAACAAGACAAAAAGACAACCCTCAAAATGGGAGAAAGTATTTGCAAATGAATCAATGGACAAAGGATTAATCTCCAAAATATATAAACAGCTGATGCAGCTCAATATTAAAGAAACAAACAACCCAATCCAAAAATGGGCAGAAGACCTAAATAGACATTTCTCCAAAGAAGACATACAGATGGCCAAGAGGCACATGAAAAGCTGCTCAACATTACTAATTATTTGAGAAATGCAAATCAAAACTACAATGAGGTATCACCTCACACCAGTTAGAATGGGCATCATCAGAAATCTACAAACAACAAATGCTGGAGAGGGTGTGGAGAAAGGGAACCCTCTTGCACTGTTGGTGGGAATGTAAATTGATACAGCCACTATGGAGAACAGTATGGATGTTCCTTAAAAAACTAAAAATAGAATTACCATATGACCCAGCAATCCCACTACTGGGTATTTACCCAGAGAACACCATAATTCAAAAGGACACATGCACCCCAATGTTCATTGCAGCACTATTTACAATAGCCAAGTCATGGAAGCAATCTAAATGCCCATCGACAGACGAATGGATAAAGAAGATGTGGTACATATATACAATGGAATATTACCCAGCCATAAAAAGGAATGAAACTGGGTCTTTTGTAGAGACGTGGAGGGATCTAGAGACTGTCATACAGAATGAAGTAAGTCAGAAAGAGAAAAACAAATATCGTATATTAATGCATATATGTGGAACCTAGAAAAATGGTACAGATGAACCGGTTTGCAGGGCAGAAATTGAGACACAGATGTAGAGAACAAATGTATAGACACCAAGGGGGGAAAGTGGCAGGGCATGGTGGTGGGGGTGTGATGAATTGGGTGATTGGGATTGACATATATACACTGATGTGTAAAAAATGGATGACTAATAAGAACCTGCTGTATAAAAAAATAAGATACAACCCAAAACTTCAAAGAAAAAAAGAAAAAAAGTCCATTTCACTCATTCTAGGTATTCCTTTATTCTGAATGTTTAGTACTCCTATATTTGATTTACAGTATGTTGTTATTTTGTACTTTACATTCAAGTTTTGCCGCTGCATTTTAAAATTTATTTATGTCCCAGCTTATTGCCTAATTCTACCTAATATCTTCACTGGGCATCCAAAATGGGCTTATTAAATATCCCAGATAATTGTGAGGTCTCAGGGTAGCTCTGGGTATTGAATTTAACACGTGACCTTTAAAAGAACAAAGAAAAACTGTATTTTATGTAGCTCTCTTTTACATACATCTCTTATACCACTCTTTTTTTTTCCCTATACCACTCTTATAAGCCCAGAGTAAAGTTTTCATACACATCTTCATGCTCTAAGAAACATTTATTACCAAAAATTTAAATGCAATTCAATAACTATAAAAGAGACCCTATAGAACTTACTGATGGTTCAGGAAGAAGAAAAGTTACAGGGGACATGGCTGATAGAAAAATACTGTGACTTCCCAGCTGTATTTCCTTTTCATGTCCTCTTCTCTTCTTAGACAAAATGCTAATAATGTTGGCTACCGAAAACCAAAGAAATTACACACTTCCCCTAAACTTGTAACAAACTCAGTGCAATTATGTCCGTAGTTTCCTTTTTCTCTAAAAGCACTAAGTTCCCTTCTTTGTCTCATCGTGGCCTTTTCTGAGCCTAAATGGCATTTATTTTACACATGGGTATGACTTAGTATTCACACTAAGCTGCAGATACTTCTCTGCTACTTAACCTCACTGAAGATCAGTATGTGGTAGCACATCTTTAAAATATCACATGGAGCATTAATGATTTCAGGAGGCAGGATTTAGTAATTCAGCACAGTAACAGTATTTTAAGAGAATGCACATAGGCTGAATGGGTGGTTGTGGACCTGGATACCACAAAACCATCTCTATTCAGCACAAGACTCCACTGTGGATAAACCTGAAGTCAAGCTAAAGACTAGTCCCTTTGGCCAGCAAAGCTCTACAGCACTCGATTATTACCTCTAGTGCTGATAGCATGGATCTCATCTCCTTTCCTAGACTGGAAAATCCTAGAGGTTTGCCCTTTTCACCTATGCTTTCTTTATCTTGTTGTATGGATGGAAGAATAATTGAAAAAAATGAACCTGCCTCATAAGCCAAACATTCTCTTTCATGGAGTAGTCTAAAGCAGCTACTCACAGCTCTCTTGGAAGCAGTCATTAAATATTTAACTATTTACAATATTAAAAAAATCAGAGAATGGTAGTGCTAGAAAAGATATGGTCTAAACCTTTCATTTTATAGGTAGGGAAATGGACAGGTGTTTGTCTTTATGCATACAGGGTAGTCACTAACATAAGCTTAAAAAACAAAATTAAGCCAAACCACAATGAGAGGAATAGAAATACATCCTTTAAATTGATGTCACTCTTCCACAAGAAGATGCAAATTCATATAGAGGCACTACAGAGTCTCCAATTATAGTCACAAATGGAACCACCTGATATTTCTTGGCAGCTAATAACACTTAAGGAGAAAAAGTTTTCCTATTTCTTATAAATGCTCATCCAGGGATTTCTGTCCTTTCCCCCCAAATCATCTAATGATGACTCAAAATAATATGGTGACTTATACTTTTGAAGGTACTTAAAATACTACAGAATTTTAAAAACAACCACAACTTACCTCCTTCAACTTTTCCACATCATCTTTCACTTTTTCGTAGATTTCACTAGCTGTTCTAAGTTTTTTCTTCCACTCTGCTACAGTTTCTGGGTCAATTTTACTTGGATTATCTGCAACTGGATGTTTGTCTTCATTTTGGTTGCCCTGCATCAAGGTTAAAGGATCCAGAATAGTCTTGATCTGTGACTCCAAGCTGAGATTTTTACTCTTAAGGTCTTCTACCTCTTTCTGTAGACAATCTATTTCATCCTGAAAAAGCATTGCACAGCCATCAGGTAGACAGAGACACTAAACACATACATATGCTAGAGTGAGGCCAATGTGCTTTTAAATTTTATACTCAAAATTCTGTAGATACATAGATTCTTTATGCATCAGAAAAGCTCTGCATACAGAAAGTCACATATAGTTGAAACTCTCAAAATGAATTTTGACTCTGATAAAAATAGGCATTCCCGGGCTTCCCTGGTGGCGCAGTGGTTGAGAATCTGCCTGCTAATGCAGGGGACACAGGTTCGAGCCCTGGTCTGGGAGGATCCCACATGCCGCGGAGCAACTAGGCCCGTGAGCCACAACTACTGAGCCTGTGCGTCTGGAGCCTGTGCTCTGCAACAAGAGAGGCCGCGATAGTGAGAGGCCCGCGCACCTCAATGGAGTGGCCCCCGCTTGCCACAACTAGAGAAAGCCCTCACACAGAAATGAAGATCCAACACAGCAAAAATAAATAAAACTCCTACCCCCAACATCTTCTTTAAAAAAAAAAAAAAAGGCATTTCCATTGCTTTTATTTTAATTCAATGATCGTTTGTGATTTAAAAAAATTAAAATGTCGAATCTTTGATTCTATTTTAGATATCCATAAAACACGAAAAGGCACATGAATTCAACAAGGAAGTAGATTCCTCAGAAGAAAATTCTGAGGCATGTTTAATTGCTTTACTGAGGGGAATTTAAAAATACAGTTTTGATCAAGATTTATAGTTTTGTTTGATGTCTATATTTTTGCTTCTATATTTGAAGTAGGAGTAAAACCACATACCATGTCCTTTCATTTTCCACTTCAGAATAGTACCTGTAGTTAATTTTTAACTCTTCTACATTCTGGATCTTTAATTACTGCTAAGACTATTCCAAGTATTAGTTTTCCCCATGTGGAACTGCTTGCTACCTTAAATCCAGTAACTAAACATTTGGGGTTAGAACTCTTTTCTGTGATACAATTTATTCATCTATAATGGATATTTCATCTTAAACTAAGATTGTCAGAAATTTTGTTGTTAGAAAATAAACGTCAATATGCCAGTGATCTTCTAAAGGATTAATTTGATTAGCATCTAAGTGTGATAAATATTAAGTAAATAAGAATACGTTTCAGAGCTAACACAGATAGTGCTATTTACTATTTTAAATTACAATACATTTCAAGTTAAATAGCATTATAAAATGAGAAAATCACTTTACTTGTTTGAATTAATATATTAATGAATAAACAAATATAAACAGGAAAACATATGAATGAACATTTATTCATTTATTTATGTCCTACTTTATTTCAAAAAATTTTTAAAGCAGCTGAAGCAGTTTCCATTTACATAGTATAACTTAAAGATATTTTGTGTCAAAGGAAGAGAGCAATAATATCCCTCATTTAGTCGATATAAAATGACAACTGGGCCTAATGTTTATTCAAAAGTATATGTATTCCATTAACATGAAGCTAATTTAGAAAAAGTTCCATCACCATGTCAAATCACCTTCACAGGAAGAAAACCACTGCATAATCTCACATATATGTGGAATCTAAAAGAGTCAAATACACAGAAGCAGAGTTGAACAGTGGTTACCAAGCGTGCAAGGTGGGGGAAATGGAGAGGTGGGAGAAATAGGGAGCTGGTTCAAGGTGTGCTAAGTTGCAGTTATACAGGATAGAGATAGTCTAGAGATCTACTGTATAACATGATGACTATAGTTAATAATACTGTACTGTATACTGGAAATCTGCGAAGAGAGTAGATTTCAGGTACTCTCACCCCACACACAAAGTAATTATGTGAGGAGACAGCTATGTTAATTAGCTTGATTGATGTAATCACTTCACCATGTATATGTATATCAAAACATGTTATATACCTTAAATATACACAATTTTTATTTTAAAAAAAACCCCACTGTTTTACATGGGGAAAAAAAAAAGAATTAGGAAATAGCATATCTCACACCAAAATCTCTTTGCTGGTAGCTCACATAAGTATATTTTCTTTACCAGAACTGATCAGACTTATAATTAGCAGTGAATTTATAGGTAGAAACAAAAACAGAATGACGGTTATAGTCCCTGTTTGCCAGACCATTCACAATGCCTTGTGGGGGCTGGAAGACTGACTTTTACAAGGGAGTTTCCTTTATCTCCCACCTCTTGAGGGAATAACTTACAAAACAATGTTTCTGTTGAGGACAAATTTAAAATTAAAAGAAAGAAAAAACCGAAATGTTTCCATCTGTTCCCTTCCACTATTTGAAATAGGAAAGGGAAAAAGAAAAAATTTATCAAATAAGATATTTTTAAACTGGCATTTAAAATAAGATTTCATTAGATGCTTACTCTAAGAAGTCCAGGGACTGATAGCTCAGTTTTACCTTGAATTCAATGCTGTCATCATTTAACATTTTAATTATTATTTACCTCATATTCTTTGTGGAGTAATTCAAGTCTAGTTTTTCGAAGGTGCTTCCTGACTGTATGGCTCAGTATAGGTTCACTTTCACTTGTTCCTCCTATAGGGAAAAAAAAAGCTAACTTTTCATTCTGATTTGGGTAGAATGACAATTAAAATGAACTCTTTTCTTATTGTTCTATATAGTTCTCTAGCTTAATTTCTACCCTTTTCCTTATAACCACGTGGGCTGCCTAGGCCTCTTCTGTACTTTAATCCTGAGAAAAGATAAATAACACCGTAAGAAATACCTTCAGTAAAATATCATGTTGTGTTTACTTACCTATGTATCTTATTATATTAAACTCAATGAAGGCAAAGGCTATATTTTATTAATGATCACATTTGGACGACTGCAAATTTTGAGTACCAGACAACTGTTAATGATAAAATCAATGATTATATTTACAGCTAACCAATAAGTTGTATAAATATTATCAATATTATCTGTACATGATATAATTATCAAATACATATTATTATCTGTATATATCACATATGATACATATATTATGATATATATTATTATAACCAATGTATTCATTCAAACATACGTGGTTACACAACTGAAAAGATTAATGTGTCTTTTCACTGATTCTAACAACCCAGTTGCGATCGATTATAAATCACAGCACTAATTGTATGCCCATAATAACTCACACAAACACACTCAAAATGTTTTCTTCCTGAGAGCTCTTCACTTATGCTGTGGTTACCTTCTTTGTACTTCTCAGCATCATGATAGCAAAGGCATATACAGATATTCTTTTCAGGATGTTCTATCCAAATGGCAGGATGGATGAACCATTTTACTTGAGAGAATTTACGAAATATCACTTACATATGAATGAATAAAGGAGGGAGAAGGGATGTGAAAAGAAGCTGGGGAAAAAACATTCGCATTATTTTAATCAACAAAACTCATATTCCGCAAGGAAAGACCTGACTCCTGGTAAAGGTCAGTGCAGGTAGAAAAGTAGAGGCTAAGGTTAACACTCCAGTTTCCAGCACAGCAGAGAAATATTCCTCTATCAGACTCCATCCAGGTACTCAAGAAAGAAACCTTGGAGCCAGCTCCGACTCCCCTTTCAGATCACTTAGTTCCAAAGTTCCACTGGTTGTTCTTTTGTTCCAGCATATATACCTTCCTTCCCATTATAAAAATTTTAGTTAAGTCCATTTTGCCTAACTTGGGACTATGACAATGACTTCTTAAGTTTTCTGAAAGGTTTTTTTCTATGATTCATGCTATCATGAATTCACTTTCAATTTTTCCTAAAGCAAAACCAAATAAAAATCATTTAATTTTAACAATCTAAGAGAAATAACACTAAAAAAGCTCTTTAAATGCTTTATTTTTCAAGAATCTTCTAGTTCAAGTTTTATCCCCCTCTTACCTACACTACTGTAGCACTGAATGTTCTTTTTTATTCCCTTAATCCAGAATCACACTCTCCTTCACCTGGGCAAGCGCGTCCAACCTGACCTACTCACGCCCCGTTTCTCCCCTGGAGCCCAGCCTGCACACATCCCCTGAGTGATACTCCTTACACACATTTTGGGTTGTGCCATCCCCTTGCTCAGACCATCATGCCCACCTCGCCCTTCTCACCCACACAGCAGTTCCCGGATTTAGTCTGTCACTCAAGATGCTCTGCTCTAATACACTACCAAATGTAAAATAGCTAGCGGGAAGCAGCCGCACAGTGCAGGGAGATCAGCTCCGTGATTTCCCTCCCTTCCACCTAGAGGGGTGGGATAGGGAGGGTGGGAGGGAGGGAGATGCAAGAGGGAAGAGATATGGGGACATATGTATATGTATAGCTGATTCACTTTGTTATAAAGCAGAAACTGACACGCCATTGTAAAGCAATTATACACCAATAAAGATGTTAAAAAAATAAAAATAGAGTCTCATTTTACATTTTCAGTCTTACTTCAACAGTCAGACCCAAACTAGACTACTGATCATTTCCAAAAACATGCCTTACTTTACTACTTATAAACTGTAGTGCATGCTATTCCCCCTGCATGAAATGCCCTCCCTCATCTTTACCATTTGAAAACTTATCCATCCTTAAATCTCCATCTTAAAGGCCACCTGTGTCATGGATCCCTTCTCAATGTTCCTAGCTGAACTTCCCTGTTTAAACTCTGTGGACCTTTCTGTTTGTTTGTTTTTGGCTGTTAGCATCTGCTGCTTTAAACCATTAATATTTTGGTCCACATGCACAGCCTCTACCAGAACGAAAGTTCCAGGAGGCTCTGAGACTTCTCATGGTGCTTTGTGCTCCTCAATTGCTCCACTTACAGATTATGCCAAATGACCAATCCATCCAGTAGGATATTGGCAAAATAACATCACTGAAAATTGTCTATTTCAGTCTTCCTCCAAATAGACACTATTTAAGATTGTTTCAAATCTATTTCTATATGTTTATAAAATAGACCCTTACCAATAATCTCTTTGCAAGGATTTTCAGGAGTGATGGGGACTCTGCAGGCTGGACATTGGCTATTATTCTTCAACCACAAATCGATACAAATTGAACAAAATACATGGTTGTTGACGCATATAACAGGCTGGCGTACCTTTGAAAAAAGAAACATTACTTTTAGTACAGGGCAACAGTCGTAATGAGAATCTCAATAGTTTTAGCTTAGAGCAAATCTCTTCTCTAGAGTACAGAAGTAGGTGCTTTAAGAGGAAGTATAGTATCTAGGATTCATAAAAACGCTGCTTGTGCTACCACATTGTTTCTTACACATGTATAATACAGATACTAGCTTAGATATCTGGTCATAGAGACTGAAACTTTGAACACATCATGAAATGGTTTTATTTTGTTCCAAACCACACTTATTGCCAAAAATAAAATGCATTTTGTTCCACTGAGGCTGGGGCAATTTTCCTTCAACTATTCTATTTTTGGATCACGAAATGTCAGAATTAGAAGGTTCTTTAAAGATTATTTAGTCCAATCACCCATATGACATTCAAGACTTGAAATCCTTCCCTCAAGTCATTCTACTATATTACAGAGCAATAGCAATCAACAATTTAGCACTGATTCTTACTAGAAAGTCCCCGAAACCAGAGGCATGAAAGCTACAACAATCCTAAAAGACATGACATATGCTCTTGTGGTTTACAATCTAAATAGCAAACAATGCTGACAGAAATACTTAAATACACCAAATATACAAATCTTTGACTCAGTGTAATCAAATAACAATACTTTACATTTATATTGTCTTATATTTTACAATAGGCTTTCCATGCATTCTCTCTCTCTCAATAACCCTGTGAGATAAACAGTAAATATACTTTACTAATAAGGAAACCAAGGTGTGAAGATATTAGGTGGCCTGCTCAGGGTTAACGATGTAGGTGTTCTGACTGTGTAGCTGTTTTATCAGAGGGAAAATAGAAGAGAAGCTGTTTTAGTTTTCTACTTATTTGTTTACATATTTATTGTAAATTTATATTTATCTCCCCTTTTAGACTGGAAACTCTGTAAGAGCAAGAACTTCTTTCGTCTCATTCATTTCTGAATCCCTGGTACCTAGAAAATAGGTTAGTACACAGTAGGTACGCAATAAAGTCTTGTTGAATGAAGTAATTGCTATTAGGACAGTACTTAAAATTCAATTTATTGGGGAACTTGTCAGAGGGAATAGGCAATTCTTTCACATTTTGTTGTAAAGAAGAGAGCATAAAAATATGGCCAGCGTAAGAAATGATAACAGGAATGACACAGTAAAAAGGGGATATTAATTAATGATGGAGGAAGAGGGGGAGGGATTAAGAGCCATAGATAGCAAAGTCCCTAAGAAGTCAAGAGGGGAATGATATCCAAAGCACAAGGGGGCAGATTTTGGCTTATATGGAGTGAGGATCTGTCTTCCATTTTAACAAAAGGGAAAACCGAGGGTACAAGAACAAATACAAAGTGGATGGAAGATCTGTTGATGGAAAGATGAGGGAACTCATGTTCCAACTGCTTATTGTTTGTGATTAAATATGAGGTGAGGTTACTAGCTGCAAGTGAGAAGAAGAAGGGAATATCGACTTGAGAAAATAGGAGAATAAAGCAGTTGTTTTGAAAGGTAAGAAAGTAAATTTATTAGGGTTATGTACAGAGCTGGATTGCCAAACACTGTTGAGTATGTGAATGGAAGCAAACTGATAGAGTCAACCAATGGATCTTGAAAAGCCTGAAGTAATACTGGAAGAGTAGGTATGATGAGAAGAGGAACAGATGCTCATAGTCAAAGCACAGGAGGCGGTACAGCTGCTTTCCCTAATGTTTTGTCCTGGGACACCTTACCTGACAAAGTTCTATTTTCTCTCTCAATCTCATGTATCACATAGTGTTAACATGTTTTCTATGGTAACAGTTCCTGAGAATCCTCTGTAACTGGACCTTAGTAAGTGGCAGAGCTTAGGCTTCTAGAGACAAACCTGGGGCTGACTTCAGCTCTGCTACTTATTGAACTGTTTGACCTTGGGTTAACCCTTTAGTTACAGTGGCATCTGTTTCCTCTTCTGAAAACTATGGTTTAACCTAGTAAACTTTTCATTCAGATGTTGCTTAAGATGTAATAATATAAAGATGTAAGCACAGAGACTTCCACATAGCAATCCCTGGGGAGGGGAGGGGAAAGCAGAAAAGGACTATATCCACGTGCCCAGGAGCCAACTCCATGTAGGCATCTTAAAGCTGCCCCAACCATAACATGTCCAAAGCCAAACCTGGCCTCCACACACTCACTCCCCATCCTGCGCTTCTTGTCTAAGTTACTGGCACCACCACCTCACCACTCAGGCTAGAATACTGAGAGCTGTCTCTGACTCACCGTTTTTATTTATCCTCACCATCCAATCAATCATCAAATGCTGGTATCATATATCAGTCTAGGAAGCCAGAGATTTTAAGATATACCCATATTTTATTTACCACTAAGAAAAAAGGAAGAATGAAAAATGCTGCCAATTACAACTGCAAGATGCTACCGCTTGTAAAATAGAACCAGATTTCAGAGATGTTATAACGTGGGAAAGAAAGTATATCCCAGAATAGTCAAAATGTGGCAAACCTACCTCTAAATGTTCTTTTACTTATCATCTATCACTTCTTTTCCATCTTCACCTCAATGACTTCAGGTTCTCATTCTCTTAGCCCAATCTATTGCAATGACCTCCTCCCAAGCTTCCTTGCTTCCACATGTTCACTGCTGTCCACCTTTCATACTGATGCCAGAGCTAGCCATCTAAAATATGGAGCAGCAGCTTTCACTGCTCTCCTGCAAAACAACGTTTTTTTCCCTGCTCATAGTTTTAAGTACAGCTTCCAAAGAACAATGTAATCTGGTTCTTAAATAGCCATATCTTTGATCTGCTATTTCAATACTTGACAAAACCTATACTTCAACCACACAGATATACCCAATGTTCATCAAAAGGAATAAGAATAGAGTCTCTTTGTTTACTGGGCTCTCATTTTTTAGCTTAATATGTTCCACTGGCCTCCCAACTTCCCCAATCAAAATAAAATCCTTCCCATCTTTTAAGATGGAAATCAAAGGTTACCTCTTCTGTAAGGCCTTCACTAATCGTTTTTAGAATTAACTGGATCTTTGTCTGATTCTTATAAGGGCACTTCTTATACATTGATTTAATGTTCACTGGCCTTGGAAAATTGTTTACACCCTGCCTTCCCTATTAGATTTCAGGCTCCCTGGGGGCAGGGGCACTATCCTGTTCATCTTTATGTCCACCTACAACACTTATACAATGTATACTCTAAGATTAATAGAAGTGAATTTTGATGTATTAAAACAAAAGGCTGAGATAATGCTGCTAAAAGCATCTCAAGAAGCAAAAGGTCAATGGCCACTGCCAAATTCTGAAAAAGTGAAAGTTTAACCTTTCCATTTAATCTGCCAGAATGATACAGAAGAACAACCACAGGCAGACTACTTGGCTCTGTCTGCTAACAGCCACTGGCAATGTCACCCAAAGGAGAATCATTTTCACTGTTCAATACCTGGTATTATCATTGTCATTGTGTTGGATTTTGAAACAGTTGACTAATTCATTTCTTTGGACCATGTACTTATCAGATGATGATTTCTAGACAATGGTTTAAATTTACTTAGGAGAACAGAAACCTATAAAGGAGAAAGAACTACTAAAACAAATTACTCGTTATTTATTTGACCATAACCTACAGAAGCAAAATACAAAGAATCTAGCCCTCCTTCAATTCCTGTCCACCCATTTCCTCTGCCCAGATCCTGCTATATACAACACCAAAACACATACACAAATAATTTTCTTTAATAAGAACTTCTCAAGATACAGAAATAGTCATAATTTGCCTATGTTATTAGACTTTATATCCAATTTACTCTCAAATGAGATCTGTGGCAATAACACAGTAAGCACTCTTACAAAATAAAAATGCAAGAAGACAATGGCAAAGCTAAGTGGCACGTACAATTCCAAACTCATGTGGAGTAAGCATGCTGAGGTGATATCCTAGGGTAATGCCCCACGAGGCTGGTGAGGAGAGGAAGAGAAGACAAAGCAAGGGATGAAAAGTGGGCTCTCCTCTCTGCAATGGGCCCAAGGAAGCAGTCCTAAGTATAAAAAACATTAACCCTATAATATATAATTCTACTATGTAGTTTCTTTTATCTGAAGATGTTTCAGTTTTAAGAGACTTTACCACAAAAACCCCTTTCATAAAAAGCAAACGTACCTGGGAGGAGTCATGCCTAAAGGTGTTGTCCATTAATATCCATTCTAGACTTACCTAATAGGAGTTATATGTTGGTTTAGGGCAGGGTCTGTCAACTTTGACACTACTGACATTTTGGAACAAAAAGTTTTTGTTGTGGGAGGCTGTCCTGTATATTGTAGGATGTTTAGCTAGCAGCATCCCTGGCCTCTATCCACTAGATATGAGTAGCACCCCCAAAGACAATCAGAAATAGACATTGCTAAATGTCTCTGTGGAACGAAATGTACTCCCATCCCATTGAGAACCACTGGGCTGGGATACTCACATGAATTTCCCTAACAACCTAATGGGGTTGATAGTATCAAATTCATTTTCAGCTGTAGAAACTGAGACTCAAGGAAATAATGATACAGGTTCTAAGTGGCAGAGTCAGCATTCAACCACCATTACACATGCAAACTGAATGATCTTTCAACTAAGAAATAGTTCTTTCTTCCTTAGAGCAGGTTTAGTAAATAATAATCTGGAAGTAAGAAATAGAAGACACATGTCTGAAAGTATCAAGACACCAGGATCAGTAGGGACTGCAGAAAAGAGGTACTGTACTGATGGAGGTGGCTGGAGGGAAAAGGCAGTAGATAAACTTTACCAACTGGCCTGGCAATTACACTTACAATCAACTTCTCTGCTCTTGTCACCTTTACTAGAGACTAGAGCTAATCCTTCTTCTCCGAAGAATATCCTTCTGGCACCTATGTCAAAATTTTATGGGTTTCACTAGTGGAGACCTAGAAAGACTGAAAAACAAAGCTGAGGTAGAAATGATTGTAGTAGGGGCCCGCCTACTCAACCTTAGAAATTTGGAAACTTTTAAAAATAAAATTCCTGGATTGTTCTTGCTATGTTTCAAGAAATATTTGGCTCTGGGCCAGAGTTTAGGACCTAGAACTTTAAAACTGTGTGATCCCGAGAACTAAGTTATTATACTTAATGCCTATCGGTCTAAGTCCCCACTTCTGTCTACATAAAAAGAGAGATAATACATTTCCCCTCTCCCATCTTTATCCCTACCTAGAACGGCTTAAGGATAAACTGGAATCTTATTTGTGAAGTAAATATGTCAGCTATTATATGCCAACCTTGAAAATTATTAGGATATATCAACACTTTTTTGAGTTAATTTTTATTATACTCCATGTTAAGACACAACATTGTTATACTTTTCTGAAAGTGTCTGCATTCTTCAAGCTTATTTTAATCTAGAAAAGAGAAAATGCAAAATTTATATACTCCACATGACTTTTTTTCAAAGCAAATTACCTGTGACAATTATGTACAAGGCTGGTTCTTAAATCTACTCTTGGGAACTGAGAGACAATCAGGACTCAAACATGGGCTCAGTGTACTGAGGTGGGTGGCTTGCTGGCTGATCAACAGCCCCTAATGAACACTGATTAATGAATTTAGTCAACCTACAGTTAGGATGCTAAGTTGCTAAGGCTTTGTCTCTAGCTCTATCTTTGCAACATTTTAAATCAACTACATGTGTGGAAAGCAAAGCAAGAAGTCCTCCCTGAAAGAAGGGTTCTTTTCCACAGTGTTCCTAGTGGGAAAGAGTCCATGCTATTACTGGACATTTCAAGAGACGGACACTCCACATTCTAAGAAAGCTGATTTCATTTCTGATTATTTCAGCCAGAAAGCTTGCATCATATTACGTACAAATCTTAATATCGTGGAGCTACCCAAAGCTTGATTCCCTTCCAAATGAAAATACTTTATTTAATGATTTGCTATCATGTTCATTCACTCCAACACTATTCCATTCCATCTATATTCCAACCTCAATTTCAATTCCTTTCCAAATGATTTCAAATACTCTAGTTTATTTATATTTATCTTAAAGCATGGTGCCCCAAACTGGATTCATACTCAAGTGAGGAATAATTGGATATGATATATTAATGTTAAACAGCATTAGAAGCCTAGTTGCTTGGCACTTCTCTTGAGAACCTCCTCTGTCCTTTGATAAAACTAACTATGGGCCACATTTGGCTGTCACTCATGGCAAAACGCTGACTCGGCCAATAAAAGTATTACCTGCAACAGTTTCATTTCATAGCTTGAATCCTAATTGAAGAGATAAAAGCCTGGAATTATCTAGAGATAAACTGGTCTGTAGCATTCTGGCGGCAGGACCAAATGTCACTGAACAGATATCCTGGGCTAGATCATTTCTGTACTTTGGCCTGCTGGCCTATTACCCCAAGGCATGGAAAAAAATTAAAGAGGAATAGGCAAGAAAATGTTATATACAAATTGTCCCACAGGATGTACCCAACTTATTCAGGCCACATAGAGCTCTTACTTACAATACTGGCAAGGTTGCTAAACATTATTGGGCAGAGAGAATCCACCTTTAAGACTGAGGTAGAGTCAGAGGTAGGAAATGCAAAATGTTTAAACTTTTCAATTTTAAGCACATTTGTATTCAAAAGACAGAGTATTAGCCACTTACATACTTGGACTATCTCCACTACTGCTCCCTCCCCCCCCCACCCCCGCATTCTTCCCCACCTCCACCCCCATTCCAATCAGCATCTACCTTATCTCTTCAGATTTAAGGTCTATACCACCCCTATCTTCTTTAAGTAATATGCAAGGTTTTCTTTTTTTACAGTAAACCTCTAAGAATAATGGCCCCTAATTCTGCAGAAAAATCAAAAATGAAGACTGCTAATTCTATATGGTACAAATGGTGAGGGCAGCAAAAGAATGATTATACAGAAGAGGGCTACTCAGGAAGGACCTTAAGGCAGATCTCAGAGGTGGCCGGAGATGCTGTGTGTCAGGGAGATGGAAGTAACATCAGGAACGCGCTGCTACTCCAGGCCATACCATCTCCAGTACCCCACAAATTCAGCTGTGTGTGGGAGGGTGAGAAGCACAAGCAGATCAGAATTGCTTCAACTATACAAAAGGCAACAGGGATAGGGAACCAGCTAAAACCTCTGGATGTACTGTGGCAATTTCCTGGACAAACAGGTCCCACTCTGTTGGGAAATGTAAATCTTCACTGAGTGAGTGTACTGGTCTCATGAAGCAACTGGGAAGAACATTTACTGGGAAAGGCTGGCTTCCTCATTTTGAGGGTCTGCCTCAGTGTCCATAGTAAAGGTTAACATTTATTAAGTGCCAAACTTCATGCTAAGCACTGCATATGAATTACTTCATTTAATCCTCCCCAAAAGACAAGGATGAATGTTAATACTATTATCATTCCCATTGTACAGATAAGGAAACTGCTCTGAGGGAGGTTAAGTAATGTGTATAAGGTCGTATAACTATTAAGTGGAAGACCTAGATTAGAACTTAGTCTGAACACAGTACTCAGGGCCCTCAACCACTACGCCTTTCTGCCTCCACAGTAGACATAAACAAATGCCTATTTACAAATCATTAACCTTTAATTAATTAATCACATTTAATTCTAGAATACAGTTAACCAGTACATGGCAGAAAAAAGACACCAAAAGTGTCTGCTGTTATGCATGAGTTCAAGTGAGTTTTTAGGAAGTAACTTACTGAAGACACAAATGGTAACAGGTTCAAACGCTGGAGACTCTAAGCCTTAGTTTTCTTATTTGAAAAATGGGGAAATCAGCCCTATCTATCTCACAGCACTGGTGAGAGCGGTAAATGAAATAATTAAATGTATACAAAAGCATTCTGTAATCTGCAAAGCACTATATTCTATTAGCTATCAGTTTTGTTAAACACAGGAAGCATAGGTAGGCAAAATCAACCAGGCAAAACACATTTTCAACACAACTGCAAGAGACAGTCTATGAACTAAAGGAAACTAGATATAATGTGTACAACTACAACAAAGTGAAAATTATTTCCGAAGGTTATTTTATCAGCCCTTTACCAGGCTACTGTTGGGAGTAAATTCACTCAGAACTTAACTTGTGGGAACTTCAAGTCAGGAGCCAAATGTAGACTGTAGCAAATTGAAACATCTTCCCCTCCTCTCAGCTATGTATGCAGACAGTGGTAGCAAGTGCCAGCTCAAATAACCACCCTCCACAGGCCATCCTTGATCTCGCCAGTCAGAATGGATCAAGCCATCTCTATATCCTCTCACAGCACATCTGCTATTTCCTTGGCATTTCATTCTGATGGATATCATGAGTTATCAGTTTCTTCCAAGCCTGACTTCCTACTACTTCTTGAACTCAGGAAATTTACATAGACTTAAAGCAGATGATCAAATGATCATATTGGCTGACACTCAAATGTTTGCTCTATTAAGTTTGCATTTCTCAATCCTAAGCCTGTGGCTACAGTTTCAGTGGGGGGGGGGAGGGGCGGTAACACACACACACACACACACACACACACACACACACACGCACAAACACACCACAAACGTAAAAACAATTCAGGGTGAGGAAAAAAAATCTCCCTTCTAGACCTACGTAGTAAAACAAAATGTTCTTCTTAAACAGAACGGGAGGCACAAACGGAAATGAAAGAGACAAATGCATTAGAACCTTCAAAACTCCGTTTCTAATTCTGAACTACTTTCTCCACCTAGTTTCACAAACACCTTAGGCACCTCTTGCATCACAAAAAGGCGGTATTCTACCTCGTGACTGATCCGTTCTTGGAATTAACAACCGTATCTCTCATTCTAAACGTCATTCAGGGACACGTACTATTTATTTTTCTAATTCTGAACCCAGAGCAAAGGCCACTCCCAACGCCGGGCTAAGTAAAGGAAATGATCTTGGAAATGGAAAAGACTCTCCAACCAGCACTGGAGGCCCAAGAACAAAACACTCTAGTTTGTGCAGAGGACGAAGGAACCTTAGCGAGGCTCCCAGGAAACGTGTTTTCAGGCTTTGATGGGGATGCACAGGGGCGTAAATTGCTGGGATTCGTTTCTGACCAGGCCTCCTTCGACGCTGGAGTCGCCCGGGTGAGGCCGCCCTCCCTCCACACCCCAGACCGATGTCATCTTCCTCCGAAAGGCACAGAGATGACCACACGAATCGCGGCGCGCTCCCTCCGTCGCCCAGAACGTGGCCACCCCAGCCTAAGGAGAACGCGGGTCGGCGTCCTCAACCAGCCAGGTGCCTCGCGCCGCGTCCCCGCCACACACAGAGACCGGCCTCGGCTCTGGCGGGCCACTGCACACCCGACCCCGATTCGTAGCCGTGCCCGGAATCACCCATTACCTTCCCCAAGCAGATGTGGCACGTGATGGGCAGAGTGAGCGACAATGTAACGTTCTGCACGGTCTGAGCCATGGCAGCGTTCAGAATCCCGCCAACACGGAAGTCCCGCCGACCGCGGCTCCTAACAGCGACTGAGGCCGCGCGAGGCCGGCTACGGTGGCCCAGCAGGGCCACGCCGCGCCGGTCGAGGCAACGAAAATGCGCTTTCCCAGCGCGCAGCTGCTAGAGCTGTTCCCTTCCTTCTTTCCTTGCTTTTCAGTTTGAAAAATACTCTCCCCGGTTCGGGAGCTACAGGATTCCTGAGAATGGGAAGGAAGGAGGTTTGCTACGGGCATCGAGGATCTTGAAAGTTTAAATGAAAGAGTAATGGTGGAGGGAGGAGAGGAAGATGCAGAAAGGCGATTTAAAATCCCAGGATCTTTCCTGGAGGGTGGGGAGGAGGGAAGAGTTTTCCACCTTAAGAGTAAACCCGACACAGAAAACACGGCGCAGTCAAAACGGGAAGAGGAAAGACAAATAAAAATTTGATGTGTTATCTGTACATTTTAACTTTTCCAAGCAACTTTCTACCGCGCTCAGGTCTTTTTACATTCTTAAATGATGTAATGTCACTTTAAAACGACAGTGATTGTCTCCTTGTTTGTTTCAGAGACGTTTTGCTTACATTAATAGCAGCTTTCCGTGAAGACACGCTTTCACTGTTGGTCCTGCTGTGATTTCTATCCGAAAGACTTTAGGATCTGAGCCGTGGACTCTGATTTACACCCACGTGTGAGAAGGCTGCAAAGAGCGTGAACCATCCACACTCCCCGACAGCACTCGCACAGGCGTTTAAAGCCTTCATTTCAGGCGCCTGGTTGGATATGAAATGTACCACTATGTTGCTGAACTCTGAAGAAGAATGTGTGATGTTATAAGTTAGCACTTCCTACCAATGAAAAAGAAAAACTCTGAAAGTTCCTAAATGAATCTTTGAGTATAACAGATTTGGAATTTAACTGCAATTTACTTTAAGTGAGGAAGAGCCAGTGTGATCAATTTATGCAAACAAATACAATCTGTGAGTAGGGAGATTTAGAAACAAAACCAGTGCAACTACTTCTACTAATCTTTTTGTGGGAGAGAGCATTATAATTACAAGAAGCAGCCTCATGGTTAAAAGAAAGGAGTCTGGACCTGGGCTGCAGGGCAGAAATCCCTGCCTGAACAAATTCCTGGCTCTACTGGCTTCAGACTATTTGTTTAACCTCTCTGCTTCTTAGCTTCCTCATTGGTAAAGTGTGTGTGTGTGTGTGTGTGTGTGTGTGTGTATTGAATGAGGTCAATGTATGTTTACTATCACGTCTACAAAAGGAACAGACAATTATGAGATTGGAGCAGCTAGTAATTCACTTGAGGTAGCCCAATTCCAGTTCAAAATCGGCTCACAGGTGATAGTGAGAATTCTTCCAAACAGCTCAGTAACTTAATTTCCTAGGAATTGGAGACCATCACATGCTTGGGATAGGAGATCTGGGCAAAAGAGTCATATTGATTGTCTGTTTAATGGCCACTTTTTTTCTGAATGACTGACCTAAAAGTCATCTGCTTTGCCTATTTCCTGGCTGTTTGGAGTCATATTAAATGGGGTCTCGGCTTCACATGTTTTGCTAAATGCATCTTTCATATTCCTGGCTGTAAATCTCAGGCTTCAGAATGCGAAAGCTCCAAGTCATTACCCACCGTCGTTCAAGGTTTGCCTTTTCCCCATCTTACTGTGTTCTTCCCTGTTCTCTCCTTGTTCTCACCTTTTTTATACCTAATGTGGTATTTTAGGACCTGTCATTCCCACCCTCTGAGGGGGATGTAGGACTGAGACTGTTCTGCCTCTCACACCAAGCCTTGGAGACAGTGCAATAGGAAGACACGTTGAAGACAGTTTTTTAAAAAAAAGACTTTTCCAAAGCTACTAGGGAAAGTTCATTTCTTGTTAATCATCCTGATGATTGGTGTTAGTACTCAGTCACAAAAATATATTTAAAAAATCATAACCAACATTTTAAGTAGAATGTTTAAATCTAGACTATTTCGAACATCCCTCGTTTGTATCATTGTCACAGCTTCTCAGTGCTGTTCTAGTGCTCTGTCCATATAGCTCTTTTTGCACTAGGCTAATAACATTCTATTATAGTTGATTGTTTATTTGTTTGCCCCTACAACAGACTGTCTGTTTCTTGAGGCCTGGGATTGTATTTGATTTATCTAGTATCTGGTACTGAGTGACTAGTCCACAGACCGTAATATTTTCTTTAGCCACCAACTACCTTTATTACAGACCCAGGCTGCTTTACACATTGTGTTTACTTGTTTTTCACTTCAAAATGGAAGACTGTATTGCATTTTGCTAATTATAAAAATATCAATAGTAAGAGTCATCTTGAAAATTAAGCCATTTATAAATATATAAAATAATAAGCAGAAGTTCCTCTAAGTTTATGCCTTACCTCTCGATCCTGATTGGTAATCACTATCAACATTCTGGAGCATATCCTTACAAACATTTTCATTCATATATTATTGTGTGCATAAGCACAGATAGGATCATACCATAACATACCTGCTCTGCTCACTAATGATTTGTGAATAAGTACACACACACACACACACACACACACACACACACCCCTGAGTAATATCATTAACAATACAGACTGACTAGGACTCTCTCTAGGTCCAGATTGATTCCAGGCCAATTCCCAGGCTTTGCTTTAAATAATTCAAATGCTTTAAGGCCAGGAACTCACTCTTCCCTCTGCCCTATGAAGGGCATTTCTCTTTTTTGGTGATGCACAAAATTAACTCTTTATTTCACTTCTTAATACATGCACATTCTCCCAACACTCTGGAAGCTGGAGGCTTCCAAAATACGCTGACGTTGTCCTTGCTTTGAGTTTCACTGAATTCCCACCAGAATTCTGTGCATTGCTAACACCATATGCAAAGGGGTGGCAAGGAATAGCAGTGAATACACATACTGCAAGTACCTTCTCTGCTCACCTGTGTACTCCATGGTTCCTATTGACTTCACTTTTGAAAGTCCAAAGATAAAATGATTAAGAATATCAACATGGCAACATCAAAGCTTTAAACCAAGTGCAGGACTCTTCTGAATGTAGGGCCCTGTGTGACTACACAGCTTCATGCCCATGAAGCTGTCCCTGTATGACCAATAGAGTATGGTAGAAGTGACATGTATGACTGCCAAGGCTAGGTCATAAAAGTCACTGTAGCTTCTGCTTTGCTCTCTTGGATTGCTTGCCCTGTGGAAGTGCCTCAAATAACACTCAGACAGCATTGTGGATACGCCTACTTGGGGAGGATCTGAAGCCTTTTGCCAACAGCCAACACAAACTTGCCAGTCATGTGACTAAGCCATCTTGGAAATGGATCTTCTGGCCCCATTCACGCCTTCAGATGACTACAGCCCCAGTGAACATCTTGACTGCAACCTTCTGAAAGAACCCAAGCTACAATTTCCCAGCTTAGTCACTTCTGAATTCCTACCTACAAAAACTATCAGAGATCATTAATATTTATTGTTGTTTTGAGTCACTAAGCTTTGGGGTGACTTGTCCCACAGCAATAGAAAACTAAAGCACTGCTTTAATTCACATTTGCTTTAATTTTAATAAGATATGGCATCTTGACAAATCATATTCTAAACAGACATTATTTGGCCCAAATCATTAAATAATGCTGCCATTACTTTAAGAGGAAAACAAAGATTACATGGCTTGTTGACTTTCTGCTTAATTTCTTTCTCAGCTTCTTCGTAGCCCCATGAGGAGTCCTGTGACCTGAGGAGTTTGATCAGATACATACAGCACCTGGGATAGGCTAAAGCCTCCTAAATCCTTAGAATTATAAACTTTTAGAAGTAGGAAGGATCTTAGGGGGTTTTATGCAGGCCTTTCCTTTCGCAAATGAGGAAATTGAGGCCTAGATAAGGTAAACCACCAGATAATGGTAGAATGGGAGCTAAATCCTAGATCTCACTTAGACTCTTTGAGATTGTTGGCTAAATGCCTTCATGTAAGTGCAAGATGTATTATTATTAATAAAGTAGTTCAGTAATAAAAAGTCAGTTACAATTGAATTTCTTTGCTAAGAAAACCATCAAATAACCGTGGAACACCTTTTACTCCTTGTTTAAATCAGATTCACTTTTATGATAAATTATTTAAAAGCAAGTTTAAAAAAATATAAAATCTTAAGTGCTATTAAAAATTGATTAGGAATGCATTATTCTTTCATTGACCCAGTTCAGATTGTTTTTTAATTTTTTTGGTCAAAGCTAATAAATTTGAGTAGATGTTTCAGGCAGACGTTTTGTAATCATTTGGTCATCAGTCAATTAATCACAACTTCATAAATATTGATTTCAGATTACATTTATTTTTCATTCCTGAGACAGTCTTTTTTCTTTTTTTTTTTTTTGGTTTTAAATTTATACACCCACAATTGGATTGCAGTTAACACTGAGAAAACACATAAAAGTTGGATTAACAATTAATCAGAGGTGCTGGCCCAGTTGTATGGATGGTACCATCTTCTCACAGGCTGGGAATTTTGAGCTAAAATGTCTCAAGATGTCATCATGAAAGATGCTTCTTACTACAGCAGAAGGAAGAACTTGGGTTTTTCTTGCACAGTGGTTTTTTGTTGTTATCTTTTTGTTGTTTTTCTTTCTAGAATAGACTGTTGGAAGTTAGCATTTATTCATTTAATGTATTTTTATTAAAAACATTAAGGAAAACTAACTCAGACAGTTCATTTCATGGAGCTTACATTCTAGTAGAAAAGTTACACTTACGCTTTATTGGTTTGGAATGAAATCCTGCCCTCTTGAGTAGCAGTTGAGGTTTTAATACTGAATCTACACATCAAATTTTTATGTAATAACAATATAAGTGATTGCAGAATAAATAAATGTAATTAGTTATTTATTATTCCACCAATCTTTAAATTTTTTTATGTGGCAGGCACTGGTCTAAGAGCTGGGTAGACAGCTGTAAATCAGATAATGTCCCCGCCTGCATTTATTCATTCAACAAATATTTTATTGATTATCAGTGATATGCCAGCCCCTGTACTGATTATGAGTCATTTTATAAATGGAAGTACTGAGCCCAAGTCTTCTATTCCACCATAAAATGTCTATTTTGACAGTGATTTCTCTTCCGGATGGATGTTCTCACTATTGGTTAGCCCCTGGCATTATGACACAGCAAGTTATAATGTTTAATATTTTAAAATGTTGCAAATTGGGTGATTGTTTTAAACTAGGTAACTTTTTAAAGAATATTTTAGTTCCACCTAAAGCTAAGAGGTACTTCACAAATGTTTGTTGAATGCTAGAGAATGAATGTAGGAAATAATACGTCCAGGAATATCGTAACAGGAATCACAAAGACAGAGAGGTTCTAGGATTTGCCAGAGCAGCAGAATAGGAACCCCAGCTCTGAGATCCTGACTGCTTTGTCTTTAATATGCCCGACAGGGACTTCACTGGTTTGATCCCTGGTCCCTGGTCGGGGAACTAAGATCCACATGCCAAATGGTGTGGCCGAAAAATAAATTAATAAATAGTTTAAAAAAACTTTTAAAAATATTTTTTTTTAAAAAAAAAAGCCTGTTAAAAAAAAAAAGATGCCCAACAAAGCACAGTCCTTTTCTTCTTGCCCTTAGTTTAGGTGTGAGCAGCCCTTCCAAGGTGGGACCCTTCCATGGGAACTCAAAACCAGGCCTCTGTTCATCCTATTTACTGAAGCCCTATAATTAATTGCATTCCATCTCTGTGTACCTCTCTCACAAAGACATCCTGCACTTGGCCGTGGAGTCCTCGGCAGCTGGCTGGAGTCTTGCCAAGTGGCTTTACCTCTTTTAGGTAAAAAGCATCAGCACTCCTTTACACACTCAACACTCCCAGTCATTGTTTCAGCAGTTGAATCATTTATTACAAGTGTTATTTAAAATAAGGCTTCCTTTCCCCATCGTTTCACCATCCTCAACTCTTTGATCTATGACTTTTCTTTCTTTTCTTCACTCCATTCACTATGACCAAGTCTCAAGTTTCATCTCTTTCGTGATGCTTCTCCTGTCTGCTCCAGCCTGCTCATAATCCCCTTGCCTTTCAAATTCTTGATCACTTATGATCTACATCCACCAGTTTTTGTACCTCATGCATTTATTCTCCGAGCTCTTATTTCACATCCATGGTGGATCAAGCATCACGACAAATGCTAAAGTTAAAATGTTGAAAGACAAGACCAGCCCTGTCCTGGTGAAAGTTACATTCTAAATGCAGGAAGGCAAACATATTAATAAGCCATCAATTATACAATGAGTTAATTCCTGCAGCCGTCGAGAGGGAGAGCACCCAGCTGAACCATGTGCAGTGGCATATATGCCTCTGTTGGGCTCTACATTTTTGGAAAAATCTCTCCCTAACTAAACTGGAGGTCCCTGATCATGAGGAATCCTATTTTATCCATGTGGCACAAAATACAGTGGGTCTCAGCAAATAATGGCTTACAGATTGGCAGTCTATCCCAGTTTTAGCTCTATGTCTCTCTATCTTTACTTGCATATCACCATTTTAAAATGTATATTAATTTATTCGAGCTGTTGTTCTCAGGTTTAGAAAGAACAAGTGTGTGTGTGTATTTTTACCCAAGAATGATGTTTTCAAACCATCATACAAATTATTATTGTTTATTTATTTATTTTTGGGTTTTCATTGTTGTGCACGGGCTTTCTCTAGTTGTGGCGAGTGGGGGCTACTCTTCATTGCGGTGCGCGGGCTTCTCATTGTGGTGGCTTCTCTTGTTGCAGAGCACGGGCTCTAGGTGCCTGGGATTCAGTAGTTGTGGCACACGGGCTCAGTAGTTGTGGCTCAAGGGCTCTAGAGCACGGACTCAGTAGTTGTGGTGCACGGGCTTAGTTGCTCTGTGGTATGTGGGATCTTCCTGGACCAGGGCTCGAACCTATGTCCCCTGAATTGGCAGGCAGATTCTTAACCACTGTGCCACCAGGGAAGTCCCTATCATACAAATTAAATAGTAGGATCTGTCCAGAAGAACAAGTCCATGGGCAGGATCCCTGTGTGGTAAGCTAGGGGAACAGCCTCTTCTGCTACACATCATGTAAATTGAACTTAGAGGAGAAGGTGCAGCCACATCACAGAATAGGTCACGGATGCTATTTTCTCAGAAACAGCTGGGGGATCATAGCATGAAAGCGCCTTTTTTTTTTTTCACTCTTACCCCACCAGCTGCTTCCACTGTCTTCATTACCCTCCCTTAGAAAGTGCTGTCCTATTTCCAGAAGCTTGAAGTGGCCTTCACAAGGACAGTGGACTCCTTCCAAGTAGCTAAGTTTGATTGCCATTCAAAGAAGGCATGAAATTATATGATCCCTTTAGAACGGTCACAAAACAGTTTTGAAGTTATTGTAATTTAATGATTAAATCACAGTTCTCTGTGATCTCTTATCCACAGTCCTCAGCATGGCTTAATAATGAAGGCATGGCTGTTTGATTAGAATTTAGCTTCTGTGACCAAAGAAGAGAATCTCCAGTGGGGACAAGGATATGAGCAAATAGGCACTCTAATTCACCATAAATTAACGATGTAACTGGATTTTTTTTGGGGGGGCGTAAACAAGAGTTACTATGATAACTGTCTTTGTTTGCAAAGGCTGCTATAACAAAGTACCACAAACAGGCAGCTTAACAATACAGATGTATTGTCTCACAGTTTGAGGCCAGAAGTCGGAGACCAAGGTGTTGGCAGGGTTGTTTTTTTCTGAGGGTTGTGAGGAGGAATCTGTTCCATGCTCTGCCCTTGCTTCTGGTGGTTTTCTGGCAATCTGTGTTGGTCCTTGGCTTGCAAAAACACCCCTATGATGTCTGCCTTCATTTTCCCATGTCTTTCTTCCTGAGCTCATGTCTGTCCAAGTTCCCCCATAAGGGCAACAGTCATATTGGAATAGGGGACTTCTTATTTCAGTATGACCTCGTCTTAACTTTAATGAATTATACCTGTGATGGATGTGGAAGCAACCTAAGTGTCCATCGACAGATGAATGGATAAAGAAGATGTGGCACATATATACAATGGAATATTACTCAGCCATAAAATGAAACGAAATTGAGTTATTTGTATTGAGGTGGTTGGACCTAGAGACTGTCAGAAAGAGAAAAACCTAGACCTAGAGAGAAGTCAGAAAGAGAAAAACAAATACCATATGCTCACACATATATATGGAATCTAAAAGAAAAATGGTTCTGAAGAACCTAGGGGCAGGACAGGAATAAAGATACAGACGTAGAGAATGGACTTGAGGACACAGATAGGGGGAAGGGTAAGCTGGGACGAAGTGAGAGAGTGGCATGGACATATATACACTACCAGCTGTAAAATAGATAGCTAGTGGGAAGCAGCCGCATAGTACAGGGAGATCAGCTTGGTGCTTTGTGACCACCTAGAGGGGTGGGATAGGGAGGGTGGGAGAGAGATGCAAGAGGGAGGAGATATGGGGATATATGTATATATATATAGCTGATTCACTTTGTTATAAAGCAGAAACTAACACACCATTGTAAAGCAATTATACTCCAATAAAGATGCCAAAAAAAAAAAGTAAATCAACTAAAATCTCAGGATTCCATGAGGTGAAAAGTAGTAAACACACAGATTAAATGGGAAAAGCAGGAGTCCAGAGATATAATCAATATCAAATAAAGATAATCCGAAAAAACAATTATACCTGTGATGACCTTGTCTTTGAAGAAGGTCACACTCTGAAGTAATAGGGTTGGGACTTCAGCATATGAATTTTGAGGGGACACAATTCAACCCATAACAGTAGCCATGAATACTGTTTACAGTGATGTCCAATTCCCTGCCTCCTGAGGGTGTGGTTGGTCTGCCCTGCCTGGCCCTCCTGTCTGTGGTGAAGCCCTTGGGCCAGTTTTGGGAGTAGGATGCAGGTACAGTTAGTGTGGTTACTTCTTCTTCTTCTTTTTTTTTTTTTTGCGGTACGCTGGCCTCTCACTGTTGTGGCCTCTCCCGTTGCGGAGCACAGGCTCCGGACGCTCAGGCTCAGCGGCCATGGCTCACGGGCCCAGCCGCTCCGCGGCATGTGGGATCCTCCCAGACCGGGGCATGAACCCGTGTCCCCTGCCTCAGCAGGCAGACTCTCAATCACTGTGCCACCAGGGAAGCCCCTATGGTTATTTCTTGACTGGAGCCTTTCATTGCCTGTTTGAGGTTGTTGAGAGCTCTCTTTGTTTCTACCACGGTAACCAGGAACATTTAAAATGGTTTCTGCTCCGTTAGTTTCAATTCCAGAGTGAAGCAAAGAAAATAGTCCCTGGCTGACTCTTGATAGAGTCAGATTTCAGGCAAATAGCCTGAAAGAGAACCTTTATTATCATAAGTGACTCTAAGATGTGCTACCAGAGCATAACCTAGTCTCTCCTGATATAATAACCTTGGGAGATTATTTTTATTTATAATTTTTGCTCTGGACTGAATTGTATCTCCCCAAAATGCATATATTATAACCCTAACCCTTAATATGACTGTACCTGGAGATGGGGTCTTTCGGAGGTAATTAAGGTTAAATGAGGTCATAAAGGTAGGGCCCTAATCCAATAGGACGGTGGCCTTGTAAGAATAGGAAGATCTACCCCACATCACCAACTCTCTCTTACCACTCACAGCCCCCAAGTGGAGACACAGCAAAACAGAGGCTGTCTGCAAGCCAGGAAGAGAACTCTCACTAGAACCCAACTAGGGTTGGCACCCTGATCTGGGACTTCCAGTCTCAGAACTCTGAGAAAATAAATTTCTGTTGTTTAAGCGACCCTGTCTATAATATTTTGTTATGGCAACCTTAACTAAGACACATTTTTTTTCTTACTCGTATTTATTTATATGTTTTTCTTACTTATACTGATTTAGATTGTTTTCTTATTTATGGTTTTTTCTTATTTATGCTTTTTTTAATTGTAAAAAATATTACTTTTATAACCACAAAAGTTTTAACATTAAAAAAATTCTTCAAAGCGTGCATCATTATGCCTTGTATTTTACTGGATGTGCTACCTAGGTTATCTTGGTGATGAACTAAATTCAAAAGAAACCCACATGAAACCCTAAATTCAATTCAATTTCATAGAAATATACTGAAAGCCTACTGTGTCCAGATCCAGCTCTCATGGCTGCCATCCTCAGAAGCCTCACACAAATCTCTTTCCTCCCTTTCTGCAGTTACAGACTTTTAATGATCACACACACCATTTCTGTACTTCTTGAACTTAAATGGTGATTTGTAGAATTCTTGCTAGAGTGTTCCTTGAGATTAATGTAACTGTGGTAAGTCGTATTACCATTCACCAACATCAGCTTGCCCTCCCCTTCCTGGAAGAGTGTTATATTTTAGAATCCCATTGAAGTTGGGTGTGATCAGGTGCTTTCGTTGGTCAATGAAACATGAGCAGAAGTAACATAGGTCTCTTGCAATCTGCAGTTGAAAGGGCTCACGCTCGCTTCCTCACGCCTCTGTTTCCTCTGCCGTGAGGACTGGGAATCTTTAGGTGGCAGCTGCTCGCTCAGCCTGGGCACTGCAGTGAAGATAACGTAGATCACAGCCTCAGACCACATGCAACAGACTTGAAACATGAGCTAGAAATGAGTCTTTGTGGTTATAAGCCACTGAGACTTCGGACTGGTTTTTTTTTCGTAGTTGCAGATCCTAGCCTATCCTCACTAACACAACAGCCTTGCCCTCTACGTGCTCACTCTGTGTGAGACTCCATGTGGTGCCTGTGTCTGTACATACAGCTCAGGCTGGCCCTTTCTTGGGAGTACATGTGTGCTGGACACAGAGCTAAACCATGCAGTCCTCCCTTTCAAGGGGAGGTGGGAGTATTGTTGGGAGTATTGTCAGCAGATATCCTTTGGCCCCCAGCCCCTTTGGGGTTTGACTCAGCTGGGTCGTATCCTTCCTAGGCTCACCCACATCTGGTAACTGATGGAGGTAGGCGTATAAAAGCCTGACCATTTCAAACCAGTTGAGCTCTGGAGCTTCCTGTACAACCTGCTGAGGTATCCATTGACCTGCATCCCAGCCTCATTTCTTCCTTTGCCCAATCAATCCTATTTCCTTCCCCTCCTCCCGTGGGTGTTGATCATAGGGGTGCTTGCTGACAAAACTCCTGCACATTCAACTCTGTCTTAGTGTCTTCTTCCCAGAAAACCCAATCTGTGACAATATGTCTATCTTTAAAGAAAATAAGAGAGGTGTGTGTGTGTGCGTGCGTGCACGCTTGTATGCATACATGGACACATCTGTTTACTTATCTGTGTATCTATTCCTTGCTTCATGAATAAACTCCTAATTATTCTATGAAGAAACCACTGGATTTAAGTAACAACAATAGGAAGGAAGGAGGGAGGGAGGGAAGGGGAGGGGAGAGGAGGGGAAAGAAAGAGAAGGGGAAGATTAAGAGAGAACTGAGGGGCTTTTTTCAACCTGAAGTTCATCCCTCTCCCCTGTCCCAGGTTCTATATGCTTGTGTTAGATGTGGGGCTTTTTCTTGTTTTCAATGAAATATCCTACCTCTCTTGATATATTCTCTTTCTTGCGCCTACCTTGGGACTAACCTAAACACATTTTATCAGAAGATTATTGCCTACACATTTAATTCACAGTAATTCAGAGACAACTGCCCTCAAGATGATTCAGAGTTGCCTGACATCAAGGGGTGGGTGCTAACCCTGGCACTGCCCTCACCTGCCTGTGTGACACAGTGGAATACGTACACCTCTGTGGGCCTTGGTTCTGTCATCTGCATCTGAAAACAGTTGGGCTAAATAACCTCTGAAGAATCTTTCAAGTCTTTAAAAAAGTCTGAAATACTGGATCTACTTGTTTAACATAATTATAACATAAAAATAACTATCAATTATAAAAATTCCTCTATATGGTTCTAGGGAGGACTTAAATGGCTGAGGAATGCCAAGGGGCCAGTAGGACACCCAACAGATCTGTGGACTGGATGGGGAACACTGTGAACTGTCTGTCACGAGGCTTTACAGGCGGCCCGACCTTGCTAAACTCAACTTGCCTCAGGGTTCTGGTCTCAGCCTTGAAAAGTCCCGCAACTAGGATATATCTGGTCAGTCAGTACTTATCAGACTCACCTTAATCAAATTCATGGACACATACATAAAGAAGAATGCAAAGTCATGAAATTACAAAGAGGCAAATCCCTTTCCAATGACTTGTATCTTTCATTTAGTGATCGTTGCTTCAGAACAAAGGAACGTGGAGAGTCTGGAGGGACATGGTTCCCACCTATGGAATCCTGGGGAGATAATCTCCCAGAAAACTTCTCTCTGATCTTTGGAATCAGAGCCTCTCTTTACTAGAGAGGATTGGACACATAGATACTGCCAATGGGTCCCTGTGCCTCGGTGTCTCCCCACTGTCCTCCTTTGGTGACTTACTTGTTCTGTTGAGGTGCCATTCCTACTGATTAGCTGCAGCCAATCTCTGCTCCTGTGGGCCTCAGATGCTGTCTACCTACTGAAAGATACGTCAGATGTGCACATTCAACTTTCAGAGGGTGACTTTCTTTGTTTAAAGGCATTGGGGGAAATACTTTATCACCTACAGGTATAAGAAATACCTTTAGGAGGTCAAGAGGCTGGGACACTTAACTTTTTGTCTTTTATTTATTTTTAAGACTCCTCAGTATATTAAAAAATGAAAAAGTGTCAAAATAGTTATCACAAATAATGTGTTATATTTTGAATATTGATATTTAACAGATTAATTCCTTTAGTACAAAATACTTCAGGGCGAAATACCAAGAAATATAATTACTTTCACATTGCCCAAAATAGGATTTATCCTAGAATTTTAATTCTTGGCACTAAAGGCAGTGTTATAGCTTGTAAAAGTTTGGTTTGTCTTTGTTTTCAATCCATGGATCACATCCCCATTAGTGGGTCATGAAATCATTTAGTGAGTGAAAAGCAGGGAAACCAAGGTGCAAAAATCTCCTTCACCCTCTCTCCCCCCAAACCAGGATGAATTGGATGAAAATTTTTACCTGGGATTTGTGTTTGCCCCACTTCTAGACTGCAAGCCCTCAGCAATTTATACTGATTTTTTTCCACTTTTCCCATCCCATCACCTTCACCCCCATCTGTCCTGGTTGCAGCTAACACGTTAAGAAACTTTTAATGGAAGAGAACAGAACACAAATACACAATGCTTTGTATGTGATAGTGGTATTATTCTGTGCTGACTTGTGATACAGAATAGATTTCTAACTATGGTTTGTACTAAAATTTTGAGAACTATTATCTTGATATACAAGCATAGGCTGAATGATGGATGCCTCCTTTTAATATCATCAGTGTGTCTACAATGAAGTCTTTAGATTCTCTTTGAGATAACGTTAAAAGTCAAAATTTGAGTCATCTGATAAATGAACCTTCTCATCCTCCCCCGGCCACACCCTAAGCAAGAAGGTAGTTTAGCGACTCAAAGGGGCTTTGATGGACACTTTCCCTCCCTGTTCCCATTCTCCTCTCTTCTTACCCCTCCACCAAAGTATCATTAAACACTGTATGTTTTCAAGAAATAATCTCTAAATAAATAAGAAATCGTTTCAATTACATTGCTGTAGCTTTGCAAAAACTGAGGAGTAGCAAAAGAAAAGGTTCCGACTTTCACCAAAATTTCCTTCTCAGACACGTAACTCTGGCAGAGGTGCAAAAGGTAAACCAATGAGAATAGTGGTTCAGCCCAGCAGACATTTCTGGAATGTGTCCAATGTGTTCCTTACAACAACCCTGATAGACAGCCTACCTTTCTTCCTTTTTTATAGTTAGAAAATTGAGGTTCAGAGAGGTAGCAAAATTACATAGCTTCTAAATGCCGTAAATAGATTTTCTGTCTTGTGTTTCAGTGGCTGTTCATTTAACGATCAATGCATCAAGGATGCATTGTGCTCCAGAAAACATGTATTATACCTGCAAGGTATTAAATTGGGTGAGACATGGTGTCTGCTCTCAAGAAGCTTGAATCACTCTGGGGTTATAGATACATTTAAGACTTGATCAGACTTCCCTGGTGGCACAGTGGTTAGAAATCCGCCTGCCAGTGCAGCGGACACGGGTTGGAGCCCTGGTCCGGGAAGATCCCACATGCCGCGGAGCAACTAAGCCCAGTGCGCCACAACTACTGAGCCTGCGCTCTAGAGCTTGGGTGGGGAAAGTGACATCAGAGTGTAACGGAGCAGGATCCTCAGGGGACTTCCTGGGACAGACTCCGCCCCCATATCCTCTGCTGTAGCTCCTCTTTTTTTTTTTTAATAACGATTCTTTTTTTTTTTAATCTCCTTTCTGAAGTACCCAGATAATAGTATCTCGTGCATATCTCCTGAGTTTTTCAGATGCTAAAAACCACCACCAAATGGAAGAAGTTAAGTACATGAGGATTATGAGCACGTAGCCGCCCCTCCCCTGACCTTCTGGCACCCGAAGATTGATATAATGTTGACCGTCCTGTTACCTCACCATCAACCAGTCAGAGAATTGTGCGCCAGCTGATCACTTACCCTGCGACGCCCTTCCCTCACCTGACCTATAAAGATGCTTTGCTGAAACCCTTGGAGGAGTTTCAGGGTTTTCTGAGCATAAGCCCCCATTCTCATTCTCCTTGCATGGCCCAGCGATAAACCTTTCTCTGCTCCAAACTCCAACGTTCCGGTTTGTTTGGTCTCACTGTGCATCAGGCACATAAACTTGTCTTCCGTAACGAGGGTTATACCAGGATTTCTAGCTTGGACAACAAGGTAAGGAGTGGAATACGGGCAACTACTGAATTTTCTAATTTCGCTCAAGATTCAGCATTGTGGTCTTAGCATAGGTACTCTCTGCCTGGCAGAAAGAACACTTTCCAAACTCTTAGGTTTATATTTGTCAGAAAGAAATTAGTTGTGGGAAAAGATGACGTAATTAAAATCAGGTTTTTAAAAAATTGTTGTTGCACGAATTTATTTTGGAAGAACAGAATATATCTTGGAGCACTTCAATATGCAAACCTCTCCATGAAGGACTCTCGCCTTTTGATTTAAAATCTGTATGTAAAAGATTAATGAACTAGGAAAGGTCCGTTTTAGAACGTTCACATAGATACGAGAGACCAATGTAGTCAGTGGATAGTGGACAGGTAATCACCGGAAGAGTCAGTCTTGTTGAATGATAACAGAATACAGTTAAAAATAAATTTTAAATTCATTGATGTTTGAATGGATCTGTCATTATTTTGGCATTTTAACCATTATTTGGAAGATCCACAAGGGATGAAACCTCATTGTTTTAAAAATAAACTTTTAAAAGTACAAACGCACAAGCCTTTAGGAGTCAAAGCACATGCTAAGTGGAAAAAATTTAAATTACTGACTAAAGCCCTTTTTTAAACTGGTGAGAATGTTTTATTAGAATACTGTGTGCTTTTTAGGGGAACATGGAGGAAAGCAAGGCAGGAAGGAAATATATACATTCCCTATTAACGTTGTGTGTATGCTGTATGTATATACACACCTCCACCCCCATACACACTTCCCTTCATACACCTATATAACTTAACAACTCCCATACTGAATTCAAATGAACAGAAAGCTCAGGTAATCAGTATCAATACTACACAGTTATAATTGAAATTCTTAATGTTGATTCTGTGACTCTGAAGAATACTGCGATGCCTCTGGGATCCTCAAGGTATGTTAAATTATGCCTAGGTCAATATTCTTGTTAATTATATTTTATTATATTATTTAAATATTGGTTATCCTTCTGTGTTATATATTGTTGCTCTCACTTGACCTAAATAGCTAATTAACTGTCCTTTAATTTGCTTAGGTGTGAGTATTTGTGAAAAAGGGTGTTAACAAGTTTAATTTCATAACCAATCTTCAATACGGGCTGCAAATGTGGCATTTAATAAAACATCCCTTTAATATAAGAAGAATATAACCTAAATGCCCTACTACTGCCTTATCTTGCTTCTACATTAAATTTTTGAGGCATTTGGTTGGAAAAGGGTGTTTCTTTGTTTTATGAAAAAGTTGACACATAATTTTATCGTTCGGCGTCAGCAAACCCTTTTTGTTCTCTAGTCTAGGGCTTAGTTCTCAAGTTTTTGTTCTCTAGCTCTCTTTGTCTGTAGTTGTTCCAATTTCTGATCTTCAGTGATAGTGCTTGGTTTGATACAGGCATCTCTAGGCAACCAACATTTACCAGAATGTGCTTCCTAATTTGTCTTAGATTTGCAATCCATGGTAACAGAGATTTGGTGCTCAGGTTAGAGCACCCATTCTTTTGGAGCCCTCCCCTTAACCCCAGCCCCAAATGGTAGGGATGATGAGAGATTTGTTTTCAGGATGGTAATAATGGCCAGCTTACTGGATTCTACTTACTGGATTCCAGTCACCGTCAAGAGCTTTAAGTGCTTCCGTTCATTTAATTCTCAGGACAACCCTATGAGATTCTTACTATTTCACTTTTGAGAAAACTGAGGTGCATTCATTCATTTAACAAATGCACATTGAACTCATACTATGTGCCAGGCACTCATCTAGGTTTAGGTCCACAGCAATGAATAAAATAGACACAAAGTCCCCACCCTCTTAGAGATTACCCTCTGGCAGAGGCTCAGAGAGGTTTGGAGACCTTGCTCAAAGTAGGAGAGTAACTGTGGGGTGGGATGTAGCGTGTGAGCTTTAACCACTGCTTCAATGTTGTTTTCTCAGCCATGTACATTCCACAGGGAACCTCAATCTATGGTGACTTTTGAACTTTAAATAAAAATGTCATAGAATCTATTTGGTTCAGCAAATGTTTCTGAGTGCCTGCTATACATGGCTTAACGGAAATAGCACAGGACTCAGAGTTGTGTCTCTGACACTATTTAGGGACAAAGTCCCAAGCTTCTTGGGCCTTACAGGTACTAGATGAGATGTCACTGAGTTACTCTAATTTTTAATGGTTCTATGTGTCTAAAACTTCTTGATGCACTGTATAAAAATGTATGCATTCCGAAAGCATATGCCAGATGTTGACTTTGGGGACTGTAAGCCTTGTGCAGGATTTTGCGGTTTTCAAATGCATCATCTGATTAGCTCATCATAATGGCCCAGTGAGCAGATTGGAAAGATGTCATCACTTTACTTTTATGTTTGTGGAAACTGAAGCTAAGTGGCTTACCCTAGGACACAGAACTAGCAAATATGGGGGCAAATATTTAGATTCCTCTCTTCTCACAAAATCTGGCCCAGCTGTCTTTGGAGGATAAGACTGAGCTTGCCTTGGAAAGAATTGTTTATTAACCTCTTACTATACTCAAGACACTACGAGCAACAATAAATGGAATATGGACCCTGCATATTCTCAAAGCACTTGTAGTTCAGTGGGGGGAGAATATTTATACACAAATAACTCTTAAAAAGGAATAAAATGGCAAGAGTCTTAAGAGAGATTCAACTGTCCAATAATAGGAATTGGGTGGTGGGAAAGATTATTTTAAGTGGGTTAAAAAGAAGACTTCCTAGAAAAACATCATTTGGGCTTGTCCTATATAGACATATGGAGTAGGGGAAAGGGTGTTCTAGGTGGAAGTGATAGCATAAACTAAGTTATGGAAATAGAAAAGCATTAAGGAACAGCCGACAGTTCAGTTTAGCTGGAGCATAGACAAACTGGGTAAGGGCAGCCATAGAGAGACCAGTCAGATGGGTTGAGGCCAGTGGTCGAGGGTCCCAGGACTTTGGACTTTGCTTTGTAAGCTCTTGGGAGCCAATGGAAATTTCTGAGCAAGGGAGTGTGTGATCAGAGATATGCTTCAGAAAATCCAACCTATCAACAGTGTATAAAGTGGATTGGATTGTGGAATAAAAAGGCAGAATATTATATGTTCTGAATGTAGCCAGGAATGAGAGAGATGAATCTCTATAGGCTAGAATATTGAAAGAGTTCCTGGAGCAGGAATGACTTGGTCTGGACTTAGAAGAATGGCCGAACTTGCTAAGGGAAGCCTTGGTAGATGAGGATGAAAATGAGTGAGATTATAGCATTCACTCTCATCAGAGCACTCGCTGTTCTTTGAGGACTAAAAAGCCATATGCTCTTTGAACAGCAAAGTGAATACTAAACAGGAGTGCCCCCAGAGTGAATCCAAGCGTTCAGAAAGCTCTGAAATCAATCCAGAAATGCAGAGTCAGGGGCCAGATATGCCTCCTGGGCTGCGTGACCTAATCTTATGACAAGTTTAGGCCAAGAGGAATGTTTAGTACCACTTTGGGGTCACAAAACTGTAGTTCAACTCTTAAAGAGAATATCAACCTTTATGTTATTCCCAATAGCATCAAAACTTAAACAATCATCATTAGATTTATAGAGGATAGGTGGAAGAAATCAGACCAGGTGGCTGGACAAAGCACAGAAGCTCAGCCTGAAGCAATGTAGTTCTGCTGTAAACAGCTGGTAAACAGCTGCCACTGACAGCCCCCACTGACATGCTGCTGCTACGACAGGTGTGCTCAGTACCAGAAGTGACATGAAATATGCAAGGCTAAGCACTGGGGCAGTAGGACTCACAGGCCAGACCTGAGACACACATTCGAAGGCAGGTCTTTTTCTGCTGGTTGACTTACTGTGTTTCCCTTGCCCAGGGAGGAAAAATGCCGGCAGATTATCCTTGCTTCAAATGGAGGTCAGGAGGCTCCATTTGGAGTTTCTTAGGTCTTATACGCCATTGCTATGTACATAGAAACTCTCCTGCAATTGTGAGACTTTAGATTGTGTGTTTGTGTTACAGAAATTGGCAAAATGTTGTCCAAGGTCGCTCATCATTTTACACTTCCCCCAGCAGTGTATGGGAATCCCAGTGGCTCCACATCTTCTCCAACAGTTGGTATGGTTAGGCTTTTATAAGTTTAGTCATTCTAATAGGTGTGCAGTGGTGTCTCTTATGGTATTAATTCACATTTCCCTAGAGGATATTTTCATGTGCTTTTTTGCCATCATTTTTCTTCTTTGCTCAAATCTTTGGCCCATTTTTGAAACTGGATGCTTGACTTTGTTTTTAGTTGTAAGAATTCTTTGTATATTCTAGATACAAACCTGTGGTCAGATACATGCTTTGCAACTATTTTTTCCCAGTTTGGGGCTTCTCTTTTTATTTCCTTAAGAGTATCTTTTAATAGCAAAAGTTTTTAATTTTGATAAACGTTTTCTTTCTCTTTCCCCCATCTCTTTGATTCTTTCA
This sequence comes from Globicephala melas, assembly GCF_963455315.2. Taxonomy (NCBI): domain Eukaryota; kingdom Metazoa; phylum Chordata; class Mammalia; order Artiodactyla; family Delphinidae; genus Globicephala; species Globicephala melas. Next base: position 52,085,745 of record NC_083331.1, read on the forward strand.
AGTCCAGGGGAAAGGGCAGATTCTGCTGGCCCACCTTGGCTGCTGTTTGAGCAGGGTCGTGTCAAATATCGTTCCCAACTTTAGTCCAGGCGTTCCTCTTTCTATCTAATTGTGATTGCATAGTTGCTGTGGCAAAGAATAGAGAGAGAGAGTAAAGGATCAGGTGAGGTGTGGGTTTTTGGGGAACTATCGACAGATCTTAAGTCCAACCACGACAGGATTTTGAAGGAGTTTCTCTTCTTTTCAGTGAAAGCAGATTCCTTGACAAGTGTCTTCTCAGAGTCCCTTGCATCCCTTGAAAAGTATGATTTATGTGAGATGGAAAGGTTTGATTCTGAGCCTGTGACTTGTGCTGATAGATTTCCTTACAGGACACCTAGAGTGACTTTAAACTATTGACTATCCCTGCTACACTTTTGTCATACCCAAACACTTCAGAGGCAACAAGTTTGCTTTTTGTCTTATTTATTTATTTGTTTACTTATTTATTTACTTCAAGAGGATAGAAAGTCAATGCTAAGAACAATGGCCTTACTTCCAGAAAGGTATCTGTAATACCCTTTAAAAAACATATTTCATGTTCCTCTAAAAACTTTCTAAAAATCAGAACCAGCTAAGTAAGAGCAGTTATTTGTTTCCAACCCCATACTTACTGAATCAGAATTTCTAGGCTGCAGTTCTCCATGTGATTCTCTCATTTACATCCAAATTTGAGAACTGTGGGCAGAAATGTCTTTTCTTGTATGTTTGGTCAGTCATAGACTATGAATACTGGTCTCTGTGCTGGGGGAAAAGGGTCACGGGAAGGCAGAATTTATATCCAATCTCATGCCTTTTACAATCAAAATTATGTGCTTCCAAAGAAAGTATAAGGAAAACAGGAAGAGATTCCCACACCTGCCTCTGGGAGAGAAGGAGTTAACTTGCAGAATGCTAACTGATTATTACCTGCTCTAGGCAGGAATGCACCTAAGTCTATTGGCTGCAGGCAACAGAGTCCCTAAGGGGTGTGGGGCAGAGGCTTCTGTGGTTAGGAGGCATTATTTGCTGCCTATTCTGTGGGGCTGAGAAAAGTGGATGTCATTTTATTGAAGTCAGAAGGAGTGGAGAAGAATGGCAGAAGTCATTTCCTAGAGGTTTGGCATTTGGTTGCAGAGGTATGACGCCTATTAAAAAGCATGGCTTTTTAATATTTTCCTAACAAAATACAAACTTTCTTGTAATTGTTTATGGGAATCACTATGTTAGCACAATGCTAAAACAGAAATGGTGTTCATGAAATACAAAAAGACTGCAGGCAAACAATATATCCCTTCATCCACCGCATGAGACCACCCAAAGCCAATGAAACTTTTTTTTTAAATTTTAGAATTTATTTTAAAAATTTATTTATTTTAATTTATTTATTTTTGGCTGCGTTGGGTCTTCGTTGCTGCGCTCAGACTTTCTCTAGTTGCGGTGAGCTGGGGCTACTCTTTGTTGCGGTGCGGGGCTTCTCATTGTGGTGGCTTCTCTTGTTGTGGAGCACGGGTTCTAGGCATCCGGGCTTCAGTAGATGAGCTCAGTAGTTGTGGCACACAGGCTTAGTTGCTCTGCAGCATGTGGGATCTTCCCGGATCAGGGCTCAAACCTGTGTCCCGTGTATTGGCAGTCAGATTCTTAACCACTGTGCCACGAGGGAAGTCCTGCCGATGGAACTTTGTGCCATATTGGATATACACTTTTTCCCACCTCCTTGCCACTGTCTATGTATTTCCCCCTAAGTATTATCATCATTCTATCCATCTTTCAATGGTAGGCATAAATACTGTCTAACCTCATGCCTATCCCATACCCCAACTATTTAGCTTGAAGGTTCTCCATATCTTGCTACTGTCTACTTCTAATTCTTCCTTTCTGTAGGAACTCATTGCTTTGCCTACCTAGGTATGTTTTCTCACTATCATTACAATGCTAGGCATGGACCAACATCTGTTTCACTGTACTTGCCATTTTTTCCCTTTGTCTAAAATGTTTTCCCCTTTCTATGATTTTAATACTACTCATTTTTTAAGATCAGAATAAATTCCATGTCTTTCTCAAGTTCTCGTCTGCCCATGGAGAGCTACCATTTTCCTGCCTCTTCTGCTACTCTAAGAGTCTGTACCTCCTCTTTGGCATTTTTCATAATTTGTGTGATTCATTACCTTTTCATGAGTTTTATCTTCTTAACCAAATTGTAAGTTTCCTGTAGGCTGTATGTCTTCACCTTCTTCACATTCTCCCATAAGACTGTCATAGAAATCTGGCAATTTTAATATTTCCTGGTGAAATTCAATATATGAGGAGAAGATTCTAGAGGCTGGAGTGACACAGAGAGTTGTAGTTTAGTCTGCAATTTAGAACATATCTGAGTCGTACCTGTACTTCTCATATCTCACCAAATTGTGAGCATCTAGATGGCAAGGAATCTCAAAGATATCTTTGATAGTAAATGAATATTTATTGAATTAATGATTAGAAAGAACTTCCTTGTAACATCAAAAATCATGCCAGGGCTTCCCTGGTGGTGCAGTGGTTAAGAATCTGCCTGCTAATGCAGGGGACACGGGTTCGAGCCCTGGTCTGGGAGGATCCCGCATGCCGTGGAGCAACTGGGCCCGTGAGCCACAACTACTGAGCCTGCGCGTCTGGAGCCTGTGCTCCGCAGCAAGAGAGATCGCGATAGTAAGAGGCCCGCGCACCGCCATGAAGAGTGGCCCCCGCTCGCCGCAACTAGAGAAAGCCCTCGCACAGAAACGAAGACCTAACACAGCAAAAATAAATAAATTAATTAATAAACTCCTACCCCCAACATCTTCTAAAAAAAAAAAAAATCCATACTCCCCTCTTACCTCTCAGTGTTCTTGCCTTTTTTTAAAAAAAAAAAATGTGCTTTTAAAAACTGTAGTATCCATGGATAGAACTGCTTAGAAATGGATACAGTGCTTCACACATACCCTGCTGGTTCACACCTCTGTGTCTTTGTCCGTGGAGTGCCCTCTGAAGTATGCTTTTTCCATCTTTCTTCACTTGACCAACTTTAACCCATTCTTCAAGCCCCAACTCAGACTCTCCTCCAGTAAATCTCATCAGAACCTCCAGGAGTTATTCACCTCTCCTCTATTCCCAGAGCACCCTGTACACACTCTAAGTTATGCTTTATCATATATCGTTGAAACGTTCTGTTCATGTGCCTGTCTCTTTTGTTGAACTACCCTCTCCTCCAGGTCACAACTGTGTTATGATTTGACACAGGTTATTTCTCAGCCTCACCCTAACCCCATCCCTCACTTTGCACAGAGTCTGGTATAATGATTCAACAAATATTTGTTCAACTCTTGGCCAGTGATTTTCAACTGGGGGGAGGATTTTATTCTCCAGAGTTTATTTGGCAGTGCCAGAAGGTATTTTTGATTGTCACAACTTGGGAGGAGGTGTTGCTACTGGTATCTAGTGGGTAGAAGTTGGGGATGCTGATAAACATCTTACAAGGCACAGGACAGTCCTTCTAGCACCGTTCCCTCTGCCCCCTACTCTCCCACCTCAAGGAAAAAATAATTATCCAGTTCAAAATGTCAGTGGTGACGAAGCTGAGAAATCCTGTAGCAGAAGAGGCAGAAATAATGGCCTAAATTGTGACATGAAAAGTGTTTACTAAAAGGAATGCTTTGGAAATTTTAGAGGCTATGTATGCTCTCATCTCTGTATTGTTTTTCAGGAAGACTTTTAGATTTGCATTAACAGTTGGGAATGAACTTATAATAACAGCAACTTGTGATATGCGAGTGAAATGGCTTGGTTTCTAAGTGTGATCAATGTTGGAAATTAGAAGTTAAAAGCTTTTGTTCATGCAGGGTTCTATAGGTTTACTAAAAACCTCTCTATGCAACTATTTGAATTCGTTTCAGGTGAATTTAAAGATAATCAAACCTTTGTGTGTGAAAAATCAATCCCATAGGGATTCAGAATAGCATCTCCTGGTCATTCATGAACTGAACTGGGGAACTTTTTTAATTTTATGTGCTAACTGTAGCCATACTCCCACATAAAACTGCAGGGGGAACTGTACTTACACAGGAGAGACTCTGGTGTGTAACTGCATGCAAACACGGCTTTCAAATGACTTCAACTCACCTACTTAGACCAAAGAGGCTGTCAGTTAATTTAACAAACTATCCCTGTTCCCTGATCTTTGGGCCATAAAAATTGTTCATCTGCTCAGTCACAGGCCATTTAATTTTGGATGCATCGTTGCCAGTTGGTTACAGTAATTAGCATTCCCTATATTGTGGCAGCTTCCCTGAAGCTATGCTAAGTAGGGTTGCACTTTTGTGTGGAAACATAAGCTGGGTAGTGCAAATGAGCCTGGCCACCCATCTTAGAGACAGAAGCCCTAACTACCGTCTTCTTGGCTTGGGGTGCCTTCCAGGCCCACCTGCAGATCTTATTTACTGATTATTAATGACAAGAACTGTAGGCAGCTGTGAAAGGCACAGCATGGCAACTCAAAGCTGCAACTCAAAACTATCCTCCGTGGGACTGTAATTTTCTTGAATGACACCTGACTTCATTTTAATTTCTTTCTTTACCCCAAATGCACTTGTGCTGGAGAAATGCAATAGAAATTCAATGAGCTCCCCATTTAATAGGCAGACTTGCAACATTTGTTGGTGCATCTGTTAGTTTCCTGGCAGAAGTGAGGCATTTGGAAAGGAAATATACATTTGTGTTTGTTCCATAGTTGGCACACAACCTGTAAGGCAATGATTCAGCAGGGCCCCTGGTGAGATACCAAAGAACAAGGTTACCTAGTGGTTTACTAGTTGCCAGTCTATGGAGATCATATATTATACGGGTTTAAAAACCAAATTTGATTGAATAAATGTTAATTTTCAAACAACATTATTGTTCATGCTTAGGAGACCAGATTTTTATTCCAATTTAGAGGGACATAGCATTTTGTGTAAACTCAGAAAATGAGTTGGCTTCATTAGGAATAAAAACTGGATTTAGTTCTTTGAAATGCACACATCTGCATTTTAGTTTGTACATCTGCAGAGTTTTGGTTTCCCGGGAAACCACCATGCAAGAGTTTGTAAGAAGGATTCGCCACACATTGCTTTATATCCAGAGTGATTTTATTTCTTTTTCTAACATGCTAGAAAGTAATATTTCACAGGTGGAATTCATTTTTGCATGTTTAATTTTCAGGTTAATAGGACGAACACCTTGAATGTAATTAAAAATAGGTTATGTTGTTTTCTTCTATTGACTGATGCTAATGCAAATACGGGGCTTTAGCTCACATTAGTTGCCTTCTTTACTGCAGGGCTGAACTGTTCAGATGAATAAAAGCATCTTAAGTTGAAATTTTGGGGGGTGAGGAACTTACAAATTTTATGATGGATTAGCCATTTCGCTGTCCTATTTAATCACCATATTCTCTAAGTACAATGAACTCTGCTAATTAAAAAATGATCTACGTAGTCTGGGCACAATTAATCTTTATTTGCATACGTTTTGAGGTTAAATAAAGTAAATATTACAAGGAGAGAAAAGAACTACTTGAGTATTTGGTGATTGTGTATGCAGTGGGAGACGGTGAGGGTGACTGACAAGATGAAGACAAGGGATGTGGTAGTGTAGCTGTTTTACTTTACTATTTTTTAACAGGAGTCTACAAAGGCTCATTTTCATAAATGTCAACACAAGCATAGGAAACCAATAAGAACAATGAGTGGGAAAAAAACTGGGCACGAGTGCAGTAATTTATTTCATTTGTTACCAAAAAAGAGAAAGAAAAAAGGCACGGAATATGCCCAACAGACAGTTTGCCCAGCAAAAGGACTTCAGGACCTCATTTTAGAAATTCCTTTAGACCACATCACAAGAGCTACAGCAGGAGGAAAAAGTGGGGCATGTTTGCATCGTCCAGGATGTATTTCTGTGAGAGTGGGTATCTTTCAAACTCATACCGGGATAGAAAAGCTAAGGTCTGCTTCCGATGGCTTTCTACTCCTGTTCATTTCTTTAATGGTCTTGCTTTTGATGGGGGAGGAGGAAAGAATGTAAATACTTGTCTAAGAATATTGTGGTGAAGAACCTTTGGAAAGCTTTATTGACAAGCTCCACCTCAGTTACAAATGAAGGGAAAGGCAAAGGGTTTGTCAAGGCTTTTTTTTTTTTTTTTGCGGTACGCGGGCCTCTCACTGTTGAGGCCTCTCCCGCTGCGGAGCACAGGCTCCGGACGCGCAGGCTCAGCGGCCATGGCTCACGGGCCCAGCCGCTCCTCGCGGCATATGGGAACTTCCCGGACCGGGGCACGAGCCCGTGTCCCCTGCATCGGCAGGCGGACTCTCAGCCACTGCGCCACCAGGGAAGCCCTAGGCAGTTTTTTATTGGGGTCTCCTAGCAGGTTATTCTGGTCAACGTCCAGAATGGATCAAGAACATGAGGGATTCAGAGCCACTAAAATTCTGTGCTCCATTTACCACCCTCAATGGCTGTGGTGGGTAGGGGATTAGAGACTCAGGAAGGTGAGCAATTTCTTAGGTGATCACGAAGAACTTTCATTTTGGCCAAAAGACTTTTTCTAGGGGAGTCAGTGGTATAGGAAGAAACTCAGCCCTACATTTTTGAACTTTTTCACAGAGTTATTTCTTGTATGGAACAAATATACATATTGTGCTCAGTTTTACCTGTTAACAATAACAGTTCATACCTCTTGGTGATATCTCGGCGAACTAGATCCAAAGTGGTGAGAAAATAAAATGATGGTAATAGTCATAAAATCATATAACGTAAGATCTGAAAGGGACCTTTAACACCATCAAAGTATAGAAAGTAAATAAATAAGAAACGAGTTTCTTCCCAGGAAACAAGCAAAACACAATTTTTGCCCCATTTTAGCTTCTATTTAAAACAGTGTCTAAGTTTCTTAATTCTTTGTAGGCGGCTTGTTCTGCATTGCCATTGACTCCAAGGAAATAAAGGACAATTGTAAGATAATTGAAACCTATTCTTCAAAAATTCTCTGAAGTGAATACCCTGTCATTGCAATTCAGAGGTGGGTCTGGACCTGGCCCGACTTTCCATGTGGATGATACTACGTCTTGGAAGTTACCCTTAGGAAACCAAGTATTCTCTAGTCATTCTGGATATACACGTCTAGTACCATGTGGATTTGGAGTGGAGGTGGGGAGGTGTTTATCATTGAGGCATATATTACACTGATGGTGACATTTTGGTATATTTAAGTTTAAGGGGGTATTCAGCCCAAAATATCATCTGAGACAGGTCAGATTTGCTGACTACATTAAAATGTACCCTGAATTTGATTTAGTCAGATGTGATGAGGCCAACAGATCAGGAGACAACTGCCATGAAGGAAGAAGCTTTTACTTCCAGTTGCCTAGAAACAGGAAGCATGGTATACAGGGCCACATGGGGAAGCGCCGGGGTCAGTCAGGAGGCAGAGGGGTGAGGGGAAAGCATGACCACAAGCCTTTATTTTGGTTTCTGCGGGAAAGGCAAGGCAGGGTGGGGTAAGCACCTTAGGATTGGCTTGTTTGAATAATTTCAGTGGGCTCTAGGCTATAGGGATGATCTCTAGTTGTCTGGTACTTGGACTGGGATGATTTAGAACAGGGGAAATATTGGTTTGGTGTTTGAGATTTAGTTAAAAGAAGTGTTTAGGGTTGGATCTGTTGGTTTGCATATCAAAGTTGCACTCCCAGGCAAATTGTTTGCTACCTCTAGGAATTAGCTAACCCTGGGAGGAGCAGTCCCTCCTCTGGTCCACAGGTTCCCCAAGATGCCAAAGTGTCATAAAATATAGAAAAAATATATGATTAATACACTGGCTCTACTTCTATCCTACAGCCTGTCCTGTAGGACCGACCTGCAATCAAAGGTGAGATTTTGAGGTTGATGGCATGTTGGTCTTCCTCTCCTAAGGGGAAGTGGGGCCTTGACAACAGATGGGAGCTTATTTTAAATGTTTGGCCAAGTAACCCTCAAGGAAGCATAATAATAATGATAATTACTATTTATTGATCTGTTACTCTGTGCCAGGTACTATGTTATGCACTTGGCATATATTATTTATTTCTTTTTTCAAACGTAGGTACTGTTTTCTCCATTGTAATATGAATAAACCAAAAGCTTAGAGAGGTTTAGCAACTTGTCTATGGTTTCTTCATCAATAGAAAGCAGAGCAGGTATTCTAATCCACCTCAGACCACAGAGGTTAAGGTTTGTGCTCTTAACCTCTACACCCAGACTCTGAGATTTCACAGAGTAGTAAAAAAGAAACAACGGCAAAGATGAAGAGCCTGACAGAGGGTTGGCAATATTTTAGTTTTGCAAAGCAAGATCATTTAAAAAGGAGGGCAGTGTTATTATATTATTCCAACAAAAGAAGAAAACAGAAGTGAGAAACACGTAATCTCAGAATACAAGGTCACTGTTTCCATGGAAATACAACAAGTCCCCTACATACGGATGAGTTACGTTCCAAGAGCACGTTCGTAAGTTCAATTTGTTCGTAAGTCAAACAAAGTTAGCCTAAGTACCCAACTAACACAATCGGCTATATACCACTGCTTTTACATTTGCTTCCAGACAACCTGGGCTTGAAATAAAGATACTGTACTACTGTACTCTATACAGTACTGTACAGTAAATTATACAAAACACAGCCACTTGTAGAGGATGCATGCCCGTGACAATGTACTCCAGACACGTGAACTTACGTAACTGGACATGCGAACTCACGTTCACATCTTTGAAATTTTGCAACTTGAAGGTTTGTATGTAGGGAACTTACTGTAAATACAGTTTTATGAAAACTCAGTGTAGTATCTTTGTTTTCCTCCTGTTACTGTGGGCAGTGTCTGATGGGCAGGGTTTGGGATTGGTGTGGGACAACACAACAGTACTGAGTAGTGATGAGGGGCCCTGGTGGCTACTGGCACTGCTCAGGATCTGGTGTCAGACCCTGCAGGAGGTCATCCCCCAGTGTGGTGAAGAGGGCATGAGGTTAAAGAGGCAGATGAGAGCTATACAGCTCTTTCTAGAAACACCAATTTCAGAAGCTCAAAGGATGAAACAGATTTAAGGCAAATACAAAGAGAAGGGGATGGATTTGGTATCTTGTTTGAATGAAAGACAACAGGAAAAATGGTTTGTTCATAAGATAAAATTTAGCAAAGCTGAAGAGGACAAAGTTGAGGGATGATTGAATAAGGGCACAGGAACTTTTTGCAAAGATGACTGGTGACCAAATGTACTACATCGTCATTAAGGACAGAAAGGGGACACTGGCTAAAATAGCAGCAGGAGGAAGGTAATAAATCAGATGGAAGGAACACATGATGGCTGTAAGTTTCCTAAAATATTGGAATTAAGAGTAAGATGCCCTGTTCCAACCCTTAGGCCCATTAATTCTTCACTGTTGACCAATACGAACAATGGAATTCATTTTTCTGTTCCTTTCATTTCTGTTTAGAGCTGAAATGAGTTCTAGGATGGGTCTTTTCCACTTGCCACTTTGCATTTTTCACTCTGATAAGATATTTTTACTATTTTCTTTTAAAGCTATTGTTGGAGGAGACCACTGAGAGGACATGTTTGCTGGCAAGCTGAACCCAAGATACTCCTCACTCCCTCCCCTGTCCTTGGAATGTATACTCTGCCCACCATTCCCACAGTGGGAACATAGCCTTGAGAGAGTAAGGTATTGTCAAGCCCATCTGACTATGTATATGACTGAACCCTGTTAAGGCCTCTATATAAACTTTTAAGATGCTGGTGGGTGGATATGGAGAGCTAGTCATCTTGCAGCTCCCCAAGACAAGCCTTGTAATTAAGTTCCCTTGCCTATTTAAACAGCCACCTACCAACCTGGAGTGGGCTGCCTCTTTCTTCAGTCTCTCCTTGCCTTCTGTGTATGTGGCCAGTTTGAAAAACAGCAGCTATCAAGGTTGAAATAAGGAACTTTCTTTTTTAAAGTTGGGAAAGACAAGGTAGATAGATGGGGGAGATATCCTACCTAGGTCTCCATTTGGCCTTTAGAAATGACAGCAATACTATGTCTATATACACATAGAGCAATGTTACCTGTGACTGTGATATAATGCCCAGGAGTTTATAACTCAGCAATTCAGGACACAGCTTGCATGGAGGGGGAGTATGAACATTGTGATAAGGGCCCAGTAAAGTCAAACATAGTGTGTGATAGTCTGGCACTCAGGAGACCTGAGTTCTTGTTTTCGCTTTTTCCCTATCAGTTTTGGAAACGTTAGTTTTCTCTCTGTCTATTTACACCTTTGCACTTATCTTGTTACCCACTAGCAAGCTATGGTTATTATAAAAGAAATGGCAGATATGTCCCAGGCTTCTTGCATAATTTGGAGCATGATTTTACCAGGTCATTTATCTTTATAACAACCCGGCAAGGGAGATATCATTTTCTATATTTCATAGTTGAGGAATCAGAGACCCAGAAAGGTTAGGTGACTTGCCCAAAGCTGCACAGTAGTGGAGATGAGATTGAAACCCAAGGCTTTGTTCTGGTACCCTACACAAGGGCTTCTCCAACTGTAATGTACATATGGGCTACCTGGGGACCTCCTTAAGCTGCAGATTCTGGCTCAGTAGGTCTAGACCTGGCCTGAAATTCTGCTCTTCTAACATGCTCCCAGGTATTACCCTTGCTATTGGTCCTTGGACCACACTTTGAGTAGCAAGGTATTACGTACCCATCGTTGACAAATATGGTGGAAGTCTGAAGTTGTGTTCTTCCTGAATTTAGGGGAAAGTATTCATTCAGTCTTTCACCATGAAGTACGATGTTGGCTATAGGTTTTTGCAAATGTCTTCTATCAAGTTAAGGAAGTTCTTTTCTGTTCACAGTTTGCTGAGAGTATTTATCATGAAGAGATGTTGAATTTTGTCAAATACTTTTTCTGCATGAATTGATATAAGGAATAAACAAACAAAACAAAATGAAAACAAACTCCTAGATATACAGAACAAATGGATGGTTGCCAGAAGAGGGGCAGGGCAGAAACAGGTAAAGGGAACAAGAGGTACAAAACTCCAGTTATAAAATAAATAAGCCACAGGGATATAATATACAGCATAAAAAATATGGTCAATAATATGGTAATAACTTTGTATTAATACAGATGACTGCTAGACTTACCATGGTGCTCATTTCATAATGTATGCAAATGTCAAATCACAATTAGTATACCTAAAGCTAACACAATATTGAACATCTACTGTATTTCAATTAAAGAAAGTGACCAAAAGCACAGAGTTCCCGTATACCCCTTGTCCGCACACATCCTCCCATTTAGACATCCTGCACCACAGTGGTACATAGGTTAAAATTTATGACAATATATTGACATATCACTATCACCCAAAGTCCATAGTTTACACTAGGGTTCACTCTTGGTGTTGTATATTCTATGAGTTTTGACAAATTACCTTTTAAAATATTATCTATGTGTTTTCTATTTATTAAAAAATAATAAAAATACTTTTATCAATTTGATATTGCTATCTCATATTTTTAAACTTACATTTCAATTTTTACTTAGGAGATTCTTATATACTCAATTGTATTGTTTATGTTTATTTACTTTGCCGATGATATTAACATGCTTTGCATATGTTATTCATTTGTAAAAGATTTTTATATATTAAGGCTTATAAGTAATACATAAAATTTTATTTTGTTAAATATATTAATTTACTGAAATCTCTTAATAGATTCAATAGTCTTTCTATTGATTTATAGAGCTTCCTTCTGATCATCTTGTCATCTTCAAACAAGGACACTTCTTCTTATTCTTTTCCTTTGCAACGTGTATATATATCTTGTCTTTTTGCATTGGCCAAGATTTCCAGAACACTGTTAAAAATAGCAATGATAGTGAGCATCTCCTATTTCTGTCTTTAATTACCAAGGGTCCAATGTTTTGCCGTTTAGAATCATCTTTATCACTAGCTCCTAAAATAAACTTTTAACATGAGAATGCTCTTTTCTATTTCTTGGTTACAATGAGTTCTTATCAGCAATGACTGACTCCTGATTTCAGTCAGAATAGCACTAATCTTTGACTCTGATAACTTTCAGTACCTAGACGCCAGGATGGGACCTCAAACTGTTAAGCTTAATTTTCTAAGCATGTCTCAGAATTCTTTCTGACAGCAGCCATTACCTTGGTGTCTCTCTCTGATACTTTTTTACTCAGCAGTATATCCAGACCACAAAAATCAATCTAGACTTTAGCTGCTGAAAGTTCTACAGTCACCATAGGCTCCAGAGAAAACTAAGACCCTCAATAATCAGAGGTTTCTACAATTTCCATCATTTGGTAACACCAAGTATCCTGTTTTTATCCTCATTCCTTGGATTATGAATCCCTCAGAGCAACCATTCCAGTCTTTCTGCTTTTCAGTACCCAAGTGCCACCCTTCTCCTCACTCCCACTCTACCTGGGAACTGCTGATATTAGTTGTTTTAGAAATCCTGTGGCCATCTAAATTCTCTCTGATTCTAATTCACCTGGAATCGAAGTTTTGCAAAGGAATTAGAAAAACTGGAGGTGGGGAAGCAGGTAAGCCATTTGATTATCTCAAAAAACATCACTTGTACCTAGAGGGACAAGTCCTCAGAATTACGGAAATTGCTTTGCTGAGCAAGGGGTTGAGGGTGGAGGAATGGTCAGCGTAGCTTCCAACCTTTCAGATGAAGAGGTTTGCTCTTTTTCTTGAAAGGCATTATAACAGAGTGGGTACAAGCAGAGATCTAAATCCTGAAAATATGTATTTGAATTCTGGCTCCAACATTTTTTTTGAATTTTATTTTATTTATTTTTTTATACAGCAGGTTCTTATTAGTTATCTATTTTATACATATTAGTGTATATATGTCAATCCCAATCTGGCTCCAACACTTTTAACCCTTTGGCCTTGTGTAAGTTACTTAAGTTCTCTATATCTCAATTTTTTTCAGATATAAAATGGGGATTAAAATATCTTGTAGGATTCCTTTGATGGTTAAATGAGTGTAAGTACGCACATAAACACACACACTCATGTATCTCTCTTTCTGTCTCTATCTATCTAAACAGGTAGATATATAGATATATAGTATTTAAAACAAGCATGTGGCACACAGTAAGCTATCATTATTGAGGTGAAACATGGTAGTCCTCTATTTATTATTCTTAATCCAACTCCTTTGACCTTTTAGGAGAAAAATATCCCCAATTACTAGTATAAACTGTCACTTTTAGGTCTTAGTTGTGGTGTGAATTTTTATGTTCCTAAAAGTACTTTATTTTTTAATAGATATAAAATACTCTAGATGCATTTTAGCATTAAGATAGGAGAGATTATTAGAATCTGATAGGCAATGTCTTTGAAAAACCTGCTTCCAATCTTGGGATGTGGGGATAAAGTAAAGAGGATTAAAAATAAGATAGATTTGGTGATTCTATTGAACTTGTCATTTATATAAACACAATATTAGGAATTCAAAAGATACTATAATGGATATATTACCACCTAATTAATACTTTTGCATGTATGACTACTCTCAGTAGCACTTATTTTTTTAAGATTCAGCCTAAATTTTTGGTGCAGTAGACCAAAACATCTGCCTGATATCAAAACAAATATTTTTGTGTTAAATTGAACATAGAACAGAATCATATCACTGGCAGATGATACCCCCAGTACCAGATTTAGTGGCTGGCTGTTCTAGTACAGTATCTTCTTCAACTACAAGCAAGTGTAAATACATATCATTTGCATACGTCATTGTACATTCACCAGAATGGGTTACTAGCGTGATTAAAGCTAAGGATTCAGGTTATTGATAAAGGGGATTTATTATCTCATTGCCAGCATTACCAACTTAGTCTAAAGCCTTACTACTTTTTCTTTTTAATATTTATTTATGTATTTATTTATTATGGCTGTGCCAGGTCTTCGTTGAGGCATGCAGGATCTCCACTGCGGCATGGGGGCTTCTTAGTTGCGGCATGTGGACTCTTGGTTGCAGCATGCATGTGGGATCTAGTTCCCCAACGAGGGATCCAACCCGGGCCCCCTGCATTGGGAGTGCGGAGTCTTACCCACTGGACCACCAGGGAAGTCCCCAAAGCCTTGCTACTTAAAGCTTGGTCTGCAGGCCAGGAGCTTTGGTGGAGTCTTACCCACTGGACCACCAGGGAAGTCCCTAAAGCCTTGCTACTTAAAGCTTGGTCTGCAGGCCAGGAGCTTTGGCGGAGTCTTACCCACTGGACCACCAGGGAAGTCCCCAAAGCCTTACTACTTAAAGCTTGGTCTGCAGGCCAGGAGCTTTGGCAGCTATCTGGGACTTGTCAAAAAAGTGATATCTAAGACCCCAACAAAGACTTGCTGAATCAAATCAAATTAACAAGACCCCTAGATGACTCACACCTACATTACATTTTGAGAACCACTGGTCTAGTGCAGTAGCTCTTGAACTTTTCTGTAGAATTGAATTGTCTAGTAACTCTGCCCAGCCATCCATACCAAGTAAACCAGAATCTCTGAAGGTCACACCCAAGGCCTCAGCCTTTCTGAAAACTCCCCCATGTGATTCCAAGTGTGCAGCCAAGTTTGAGATCCAGTGGTCTAGAGCCAGCTGAGAAATCTTCAAAGAGGACCCCTTCCCAACCCTGTGGCTTTTTATAAGCCTCCAATTTCAAACTGGAGCTTGGGAGCAACAGCAATGTCTTCATCTGAGCTGGGAGCCCCCGAGAGTAGAGAAAGGAGGTTGCATTCTCTATGGAACTTAAGACTCAGGTTCCCCAGAAACTCAAGCTTTCAACTCTATATTCTCTATGACTTTCAAGAGCTCGTAAGATAGGGTTAGTTAGGGGTAGTGTCTCCTCTAATGTGATTTGTGCTTTACAGTTTCTAGTGAATGTTACTCAAGGTAGAAGAGTGACTAGCAAGGTAATTACCATACTGTACAGGGTATCCTGTGTCTCTCACTGTAACCCTTCTTATTTTCATTTACAGTGATGGCAGCCCAGAGTCACTGGAAATCACCATGGGAGCCATCTACAGGGAGGGACTTCACTCTCAGTAATCAGTCCGGAGGCTTTGGCTCAGCACCTGGGTGATGGGGCTTCATCGTAAAGGGCACCACTGGTGCTGCTTTGAGAAAGACCTGTGCCCACAAAGTTCCCCAAGTTAATTTTCTCCCTGCTGTGGAACTGCCTTCATTTGCATTGACTTTCAATGACCTACCTTCAGGCAAACACCTGCCTGCAATAAGAGGTGTGGTTTAAAATAGAACAGTGTATTTAATGAATAACAATTTCCACGTATGAACATCTACAAGCTTGTGGCCCTGGATCAACCAGGCTGTAGGTAGGAGACTGGCATTGATTAGGAGTAGGTAGAAGAGGTAGTGTGAATGACAATGGGGCACTGCTCAAAACCTTGCAGACTTTCTGCCTGAAACCTCCCTTCTTCATTTCATTAATGTGATTATAACCTTTTCATTTTTTCTTCTATATAATCACTTGTGACTTGGATCATTAGCCCATGCCCTTTGCAACAGAAGAGACTGACTTGAGGTGAGAGGGAAACAGCAGGAGAACATGAACTTGTAAAGATGCAACTTTCATGGCAGCCTTGCAGCTTGAAAACAGACATAGAAAAATAGAGACAATATCGTGAATAAGCAAAGGTATTGTTGATTCGCGTTTTTGCAAATAATTGCCTGGGATGCAAGCAATTTTTAATGTAGAAAAATAACCTTAGGGGCTTGGGGAATAAAAGCGAGCCACCTGAGATATTTAAGTTTAGGAAAAACAACTATTTGGCATGCAGAGTGGCTACCTTTTCTGCTGTATTTTAATGTATGCAAATGTAGCTTGTATTGTAACAATAATCTCATGGCAAGTCCAAAAGAAGCCAATGTAGGTGGCTCTTGGATGCAATTTTGATTTGAAATTACTCTTGGAAAATTTAGTGCATAGTGTGGAGGCAGCATACAGATAGTGCAGGGAGAAAATATTGATTTTTTTAATACTCATTTTATTTAGTTTTTTACATCTTTATTGGAGTATAATTGCTTTACAATGGTGTGTTAGTTTCTGCTTTAAAACAAAGTGAATCAGTTATACATATACATATATTCCCATATCTCTTCCCTCTTGCATCTCCCTCCCTCCCACCCTCCCTATCCCACCCCTCCAGGTGGTCACAAAGCACCGAGCTGATCTCCCTGTGCTATGCGGCTGCTTCCCACTAGCTATCTGCCTTACATTTGGTAGTGTATATATGTTCATGCCTCTCTCTCGCTTTGTCACAACTTATATCCTCAAGTCCATTCTCTAGTAGGTCTGTGTCTTTATTCCTGTCATACCCCTAGGTTCTTCATGACATTTTATTTTTCTTAGATTCCATATATATGTGTTAGCATACAGTATTTTTCTTTCTCTTTCTGACTAACTTCACTCTGTATGACAAACCCCAGGTCTATCCACCTCATTACAAATAGCTCAATTTCGTTTCTTTTTATGGCTGAGTAATATTCCATTGTATATATGTGCCACATCTTCTTTATCCATTCATCTGATGATGGACACTTAGGTTGTTTCCATCTCCGGGCTATTGTAAATAGAGCTGCAATGAATACTTTGGTACATGACTCTTTTTGAATTATGGTTTTCTCAGGGTATATGCCCAGTAGTGGGATTGCTGGGTCATATGGTAGTTCTATTTGTAGTTTTGTAAGGAACCTCCATACTGTTCTCCACAGTGGCTGTATCAATATACATTCCCACCAACAGTGCAAGAGGCTTCCCTTTTCTCCACACCCTATCCAGCATTTATTGTTTCTAGATTTTTTGATGATGGCCATTCTGACTGGTGTGAGATGATATCTCACTGTAGTTTTGATTTGCATTTCTCTAATGATTAATGATGTTGAGCATTCTTTCATGTGTTTGTTGGCAGTCTGTATATCTTCTTTGGAGAAATGTCTATTTAGGTCTTCTAACCATTTTTGGATTGGGTTGTTTGTTTTTTTCTTATTGAGTTGCATGAGCTGCTTATAAATTTTGGAGATTAATTCTTTGTCAGTTGCTTCATTTGCAAATATTTTCTCCCATTCTGAGGGTTGTCTTTTGGCCTTGTTTATGGTTTCCTTTGCTGTGCAAAAGCTTTGAAGTTTCATTAGGTCCCATTTGTTTATTTTTGTTTTTATTTCCATTTCTCTAGGAGGTGGGTCAAAAAGGATCTTGCTGTGATTTATGTCAAAGAGTGTTCTGCCTATGTTTTCCTCTAAGAGTTTGATAGTTTCTGGCCTTACATTTAGGTCTTTAATCCATTTTGAGCTTATTTTTGTGTATGGTGTTAGAGAGTGATCTAATTTCATACTTTTACATGTACCTGTCCAGTTTTCCCAGCACCATTTATTGAAGAGGCTGTTCTTTCTCCACTGTACATTTCTGCCTCCTTTATCAAAGATAAGGTGACCATATGTGCGTGGGTTTATCTCTGGGCTTTCTATTCTGTTCCATTGATCTATCTTTCTGTTTTTGTGCCAGTACCATACTGTCTTGATTACTGCAGCTTTGTAGTATAGTCTGAAGTCAGGGAGCCTGATTCCTTCAGCTCTGTTTTTCGTTCTAAAGATTGTTTTAGCTATTCGGGGTCTTTTGTGTTTCCATACAAATAGTGAAATTTTTTGTTTTAGTTCTGTGAAAAATACCAGTGGTAATTTGATAGGGATTGCATTGAATCTGTAGATTGCTTTGGGTAGTAGAGTCATTTTCACAATGTTGATTATTCCAATCTAAGAACATGGTATATCTCTCCATCTATTTGTATCATCTTTAATTTCTTTCATCAGTGTCTTATAATTTTTTGAATACAGGTCTTTTGTCTCCTTAGGTAGGTTTATTCCTAGATATTTTATTCTTTTTGTTGCAATAGTAAATGGGAGTGTTTTCTTGATTTCACTTTCAGATTTTTCATCATTAGTGTATAGGAATGCCAGAGATTTCCGTGCATTAATTTTGTATCCTGCTACTTTACCAAATTCATTGATTAGCTCTAGTAGTTTTCTGGTAGCGTCTTTAGGATTCTCTATGTATAGTATCATGTCATGTGCAAACAGTGACAGCTTTACTTCTTCTTTTCCGATTTGGATTCCTTTTATTTCCTTTTCTTCTCTGATTGCTGTGGCTATAACTTCCAAAACTATGTTGGATAAGAGTGGTGAGAGTGGACAACCTTGTCTTGTTCCTGATCTTAGTGGAAATGCTTTCAGTTTTTCACCATTGAGGATGATGTTGGCTGTGGTTTGTCATATATGGCCTTTATTATGTTGAGGAAAGTTCCCTCTATGCCTACTTTCTGGAGGGTTTTTATCATAAATGGGTGTTGAATTTTGTCAAAAGCTTTCTCTGCATCTATTGAGATGATCATATGGTTTTTCTCTTTCAATTTGTTAATATGGTTTATCACTTTGATTGATTTGCATATATTAAAGATTCCTTGCATTCCTGGAATAAACCCCACTTGATCATGGTGTATGATCCTTTTAATGTGCTGTTGGATTCTGTTTGCTAGTATTTTGTTGAGGATTTTTGCATCTATGTTCATCAGTGATATTGGCCTGTAGTATTCTTTCTTTGTGACATCCTTGTCTGGTTTTGGTATCAGGGTGACGGTGGCCTCGTAGAATGAGTTTGCGAGTGTTCCTCCCTCTGCTATATTTTGGAAGAGTTTGAGAAGGATAGGTGTTAGCTTTTCTCTAAATGTTTGATAGAATTTGTCTGTGAGGCCATGTGGGCCTGGGCTTTTGTTTGTTGGAAGATTTTTAATCACAGTTTCAATTTCACTGCTTGTGATTGGTCTGCTCATATTTTCCATTTCTTCCTGATTCAGTCTTGGCAGGTTGCACATTTCTAAGAATTTGTCCATTTCTTCCAGGTTGTCCATTTGATTGGCATAGAGTTGCTTGTAGTAATCTCTCATGATCTTTTGTATTTCTGCAGTGTCAGTTGTTACTTCTCCGTTTTCATTTCTAATTCTATTGATTTGAGTCTTCTCCCTTTTTTTTCTTGATGAGTCTGGCTAATGGTTTATCAATTTTGTTTATCTTCTCAAAGAACCAGCTTTTAGTTTTATTGATCTTTGCTATCGTTTCCTTCATTTCTTTTTCATTTATTTCTGATGTGATCTTTATGATTTCTTTCCTTCTGTTAACTTTGGGGTTTTTTTTTTCTTCTTTCTCTAATTACTTTAGGTGCAAGGTTAGGTTGTTTATTTGAGATGTTTCCTGTTTCTTAAGGTAGGATTGTATTGCTATAAACTTCCCTCTTAGAACTGCTTTTGCTGCATCCCATAGATTTTGGGTTGTCGTGTCTCCATTGTCATTTGTTTCTAGGTATTTTTTGATTTCCTCTTTGATTTCTTCAGTGATCACTTCTTTATTAAGTAGTGTATTGTTTAGCCTCCATGTGTTTTATTTTTTACAGATCTTTTCCTGTAATTGATATCTAGTCTCATAGCGTTGTGGTCAGAAAAGATACTTGATACAAATTCAATTTTCTTAAATTTACCAAGGCTTGATTTGTGACCCAAGATATGATCTATCCTGGAGAATGTTCCATGAGCACTTGAGAAAAATGTGTATTCTGTTGTTTTTGCATGGAGTGTCCTATAAATATCAGTTAAGTCCATGTTGTTTAATGTATCATTTAAAGCTTGTGTTTCCTTATTTATTTTCATTTTGGATGATCTGTCCATTGGTGAAAGTGGGATGTTAAAGTCCCCTGCTATGAATGTGTTACTGCTGATTTCCCCTTGTATGGTTGTTAGTATTTGCCTTATGTATTGAGGTGCTCCTATGTTGGGTGCATAAATATTTACAATTGTTATATCTTCTTCTTGGATCAATCCCTTGATCATTATGTAGTGTCCTTCTTTGTCCCTTCTAATATTCTTTATTTTAAAGTCTATTTTGTCTGATATGAGAATTGCTACTCCAGCTTTCTTTTGGTTTCCATTTGCATGAAATATCTTTTTCCATCCCCTTACTTTCAGTCTGTATGTGTCTCTAGGTCTGAAGTGGGACTCTTGTAGACAGCAAATATATGGGTCTTGTTTTTGTATCCATTTAGCTAATCTGTGTCTTTTGGTGGGAGCATTTATTCCATTTACATTTAAGGTAATTATCAATATGTATGTTCCTATTCCCATTTTTACAATTGTTTTGCGTTCGTTATTGTAGGTCTTTTCCTTCTCTTGTGTTTCTTGCCTAGAGAAGTTCCTTTAGCAGTTGTTGTAAAGATGGTTTGGTGGTGCTGAACTCTCTCAGCTTTTGCTTGTCTGTAAAGGTTTTAATTTCTCCATCAAATCTGAATGAGATCTTTGCTGGGTAGAGTAATCTTGGTTGCAGGTTTTTCTCCTTCATCACTTTAAATATGTCCTGCCAGTCCCTTCTGGCTTGCAGAGTTTCTGCTGAAAGATCAGCTGTTAACCTTATGGGGATTCCCTTGTGTGTTATTTGTTGTTTTTCCCTTGCTGCTTTTAATATGTTTTCTTTGTATTTAATTTTTGACAGTTTGATTAATATGTGTCTTGGCATATTTCTCCTTAGATTTATCCTGTATGGGACTCTCTGTGCTTCCTGGACTTGATTAACTATTTCCTTTCCCATATTAGGGAAGTTTTCAACTATAATCTCTTCAAATATTTTCTCAGTCCCTTTCTTTTTCTCTTCTTCTTCTTGAACCCCTAATTCGAATGTTGGTGCATTTAATGTTATCCCAGAGGTCTCTGAGACTGTCATCAGTTCTTTTCATTCTTTTTTCTTTATTCTGCTCTGCAGTAGTTATTTCCACTATTTTATCTTGCAGGTCACTTATCCGTTCTTCTGCCTCAGTTATTCTGCTATTGATCCCATCTAGAGTATGTTTAATGTCATTTACTGTGTTGTTCATCATTGTTTGTTTCATCTTTAGTTCTTCTAGGTCCTTGTTAAATGTTTCTTGCATTTTCTCTATACTATTTCCAAGATTCTGGATCATCTTTACTATCATTAATCTGAATTCTTTTTCAGGTAGACTGCCTGTTTCCTCTTCATTTGTTAGGTCTGGTGGGTTTTTATCTTGCTCCTTCATCTGCTGTGTGTTTTTCTGTCTTCTCATTTTGCTTATCTTACTGTGTTTGGGGTCTCCTTTTTGCAGGCTGCAGGTTCATAGTTCCCGTTGTTTTTGGTGTCTGTCCCCAGTGGCTAAGGTTGGTTCAGTGGGTTTTGTAGGCTTCCTGGTGGAGGGGACTAGTGCCTGTGTTCTGGTGGATGAGGCTGGATCTTGTCTTTCTGGTGGGCAGGTCCATGTCTGGTGGTGTGTTTTGCGGTGTCTGTGGACTTTTTATGATTTTAGGCAGCCTTTCTGCTAATGGGTGGGGTTGTGTTCCTGTCTTGCTAGTTGTTTGGCATAGGATGTCCAGCACTGTAGCTTGCTTGTCGTTGAGTGAAGCTGGGTGCTGGTGTTGAGATGGAGATCTCTGGGAGATTTTCGCCGTTTGATATTATGTGGAGCTGGGAGGTCTCTTGTGGACCAGTGTCCTAAAGTTGGCTCTCCCACCTCAGAGGCACAGCACTGACTCCTGGCTGCAGCACCAAGAGCCTTTCATCCACATGGCTCAGAATAAAAGGGAGATAAAGTAGAAAGAAAGAATTAGTAGAAGTAGAAAGAAAGAAAGAAAGAAAGAAAAAGCGAGGGAGGGAGGGAGGAAGGAAGGAAGGAAGGAAGAAAAAAGAAAGAAAGAAAATAAAGTAAAATAAAATAAAGTAAGATAAAATATAATAAAGTTATTAAAATAAAAAAATAATTATTAAGAAAAAAAGAAAAAAATTTTAAAAAAAACAAAATGGACGGATAGAACCCTAGGACAAATGGTGGAAGCAAAGCTATACAGACAAAATCTCACACAGAAGCATACACATACACACAAAAAGAGGAAAAGGGGAAAAAATCATAAATCTTGGTCTTAAAGTCCACCTCCTCAATTTGGTATGATTCATTGTCTATTCATGTATTCCACAGATGCAGAGTAGATCAAGATGATTGTGGAGCTTTAATCTGCTGCTTCTGAGGCTGCTGGGAGAGATTTCCCTTTCTCTTCTTTGTTCTCTCAGCTCCTAGGGGCTCAGCTTTGGATTTGGCCCCGCCTCTGCGTGTATGTCACCGGAGGACGTATGTTCTTCGCTCAGACAGGACGGGGTTAAAGGAGCCGCTGATTCTGGAGCTCTGGCTCACTCAGGCCAGGGTGGGGTGGGGGGAGGGGGAGGGAGGGAGGGAGGGGCACGTATTGCGGGGCGAGCCTGCGGCGGCAGAGGCCGGCATGACGTTTCACCAGCCTGAGGCGCGCCGTGCGTTCTTCTGGGGGAAGTTGTTCCTGGATCCCGGAACCGTGGCAGTGGCGGGCTGCACAGGCTCCCCGGCACCGGGGTGTGGATAGTGACGTGTGCTCGCACACAGGCTTCTTGGTGGCGGCAGCAGCAGCCTTAGCGTCTCATGCCCGTCTCTGGGGTCCGCGCTTTTAGCCGCGGCTCGCGCCCGTCCGTGGAGCTCCCTTAAGCAGCGCTCTTAATCCCCTCGCCTCGCGCACCAGGAAACAAAGAGGGAAGAAAAAGTCTCTTGCCTCTTCGGCAGGTACAGACTTTTCCCCGGATCCCTCCCGGCTAGCCGTGGCGCACTATTCCCCTTCAGGCTGTGTGCACGCCGCCAGCCCCAGTCCTCTCCCTGCGCTCCAACCGAAGCCCGAGCCTCAGCTCCCAGCCCCGCCCGCCCCGCTGAGTGAGCAGACAAACCTCTCGGTCTGGTGAGTGCCGGTCGGCCCTGATCCTCTGTGCGGGAATCTCTCCGCTTTGCCCTCCGCACCCCTGTTGCTGCACTCTCCTCCGTGGCTCCGAAGCTCTCCCCCTCCGCCACACGCAGTCTCCGCCTGCGAAGGGGCTTCCTAGTGTGTGGAAACGTTTCATCCTTCACAGCTCCCTCCCACTAGTGCCGGTCCCGTCCCTATCCTTTTGTCTCTGTTTATTCTTTCTTCGTTTGCCCTACCCAGGTACGTGGGGAGTTCCTTGTCTTTTGGGAGGTCTGAGGTCTTCTGCCAGCGTTCAGTAGGTGTTCTGTAGGAGTTGTTCCAGGTGTGGATGTATTTCTGGTGTATCTGTGGGGAGGAAGGTGATCTCCGCGTCTTACTCTTCCGCCATCTTCCTGGAAGCTCTATACTCATTTTAAAATAAAGTGTTGTATGCCAAATGATGTGATTAGGCAAACTATTAACATCGTAAAACTCTCCATAAGGTTTGCTTTTTATGTGTTTTGAACAAACAAATCAATATTGAATTGTATTGTTAGTCTACTATATGTTTATATATTTGGGCACTATTTAACTTAGGTATGAGGGGAGGAGGTAGAGCTCTTGATCTCTCAATTCAAAAATTTTTTTCTAGAACCATTAAGATTTGTTTCAATATAAACCATAGATATCTATTGCTTTTTTTTCTTTAATTTATTTATTTATTTTATTTTTGGCTGCGTTGGGTCTTTGTTGTTGAGTGCGGGTTTTCTCTAGTTGCGGCGAGTGGGGACTGCTCTTCTCTTCATTGCGGTGCACGGGCTTCTCATTGCGATGGCTTCTCGTTGTGGAGCACGGGCTCTAGGCATGCGGGCTTCAGTAGTTGTGGCACACGGGTTCAGTAGTTGTGGCTCACGGGCTCTAGAGCCCAGGCTCAGCAGTTACGGTGCACGGGCTTAGTTGCTCCGCGCCATGTGGGATCTTCCCGGACCAGGGCTCGAAGCCGTGTCCCCTGCATTGGCAGGCGGATTCTTAACCACTGCGCCTCCAGGGAAATCCTCTATTGCTTTTTAATTTGATCATTAATCCTTTTTGTGTATCTATAGTTGTAATCACACTGTAGAATTCCGGTTTACAGGGAGGTAGCAGTGGCTAAAACCTGCATATTCAGTCTTGCTGAGATATTTTGATGTCATCACTCAGCAATTATTGAGTGTGCATTGTATGTAGAATTCTTTAAGTTGTGGAAGAATCAGAAAAGTTATAGAAACCTTGATTCTCAGCATGAGGGGAAAAGACAGGGAACTAATATTTATAACGTATCCACTCTCTACCAACCACTGGCTTATGAATAATAATAACATGAAAATGTTATTCCCCCCCAAAAAAAGCCATACGGCAAGCCCCTGAAACAGGTACTATCCCTGTTTACAGATGGGAAAAGTCAGTTGTTCAATATCATACAGCTTATTAGAGTTAAACCAGGATTCAAAGTCTGGTCTCTCTTATATCAAAACTTTGCCTTTTCCATTAGAAAGAGATATAGCATACATGTAGACATTTTGCCTTGATCACAACTTTTCTAGACCAATATATAAATGTTGATGGGATGCTAGAAAAATCAACCTGACCTAGAATTAATCCAGGAAGATTCTTGAAGAGGGTATTGCTCTTCTTGGAAAACATCTTATACGTTAAGTGTTACCATGGCCCTCCTCTGCCTGGTAATGTTGTTATTCTACTACTGTCTTCTGCCTTGTAGAATCTTGATGGTATTTTACTAGCAAAGCTGAAGTATGCCTATTTTCCTGAAGTTTTCGATGTGAAATAGCACTGTTTCTGACCGTTTCTGTGTGTCCATATTTTTCGATTTAGATTACAACTTTACAGAGTGTGGACGTTTAAAGTAGGTTATCTCCCGGTAATCAGTAAGAAATAGATTATTCACTCTTAAAGCAGAATGGGATAGTGTTGAACTGATTAACATCTATACCAGTGACTCCTTGGTATTATTATAACTCCTTCCTTTCTTGCAGAATTACCCACGTCAACAACTTTGATAGATTTATATACGCTGTGTAAATTATGTGGAACTCTTTTTTTTTTTTTTTTCTGCACTGTGCGATATGTGGAACTTCCCCAACCAGGGATCAAACCCATGCCCCCTGAAGCGGAAGCGTGGAGTCTCAATCACTGGATCACCAGGGAAGTCCTACGTGGTTTTCTTACAAATGCTAGTAAACCAACTTCTGGATGATCATTCTTATTACTTACTGTGTTTGCAGATAAGAGAGAAAAATAAGAAATCTTAGGGAGAGATTAAATTAACCTGAGTGAGAATTCCTATGCCGTGTTGTCTTCCAAGGCATCAGTTTCAAAATTATGCCACTGTTGTTTCAGGCTGGCACTACTGGGCCAGAATTCTGTTTAGTAAAATGAGTGGTAACACAATCAATACCGCAGGTTGTGCTACTTTCCTATATTCTTGTAATGCTTGTTTCCTATTAAATTAAATAATCCCATCTTTGGCTTCTATGAAATATTGAGTTTATTAAGGCAAGCTTTCTGTCCCTATTTAGGGCATGGTCTCCTGCTGGGCATGAATGAGAGGATTCTAAAGAAACCGATAGTTTGCCTCTTGTAGAACGATTTGGGGGTCTCTGAGCTCTTTGGATGATTGTCTACAACAACTAATCCAAAAATCAATACTGATATTATGATCTGAGAATGGCTTTATTGTAGTTTACATATTAAAACATAAGCTCCTGATTTTTTTCTTTAAAAAATAATATGCTGATTTATCCTTTTTGAATTCATGGCTTGGATCCTAACAGCACAAAATTATTTTAAAAATTCGATATTAAATGATCTCCTTTGAGTCAAATGAGAAATGAGTAACAAAGATATTGCTTAGAAAAGCTGCTAGCTTGGTACAATGGGAAGTGCTATTTAAGATGCTGTTGGCTAGAGGTGATCCATGAAATCATTTAGAGAACTCTTAGAAGCAAAGTTGAGTCTTAAAAGGACAAGGTATATCTCTCTAGTCTGGAGCCAGGCCATGACACCAAGAGCTAGAAAATCTAGGTTCTATCCATGATTCAGTTACTGTCTAATCATCAAAGCAAGTTATTAAGACCTTGTGCCATGTTCTATGGGAATGCTTACCTCCTAAATATGTGAATAAGCCAAGGATTAAGAAACTACTGCTTATAATTACGTCTTGGCATGTTATGTTTCCTGAAACTTTAATTATACCTGATTTCACATCTACCCTTTGAAATTACTGATAGTATTAGGCTCATTTTTTTTTTTTTTTTTTTTTTTTTTTTGCGGTACGCGCGCCTCTCACTGTTGTGGCCTCTCCTGTTGCGGAGCACAGGCCCCTTACGCGCAGGCTCAGCGGCCATGGCTCACGGGCCCAGCCGCTCTGCGGCATGTGGGATCCTCCCGGACCGGGGCACGAACCCGTGTCCCCTGCATCTGCAGGCGGGCTCTCAACCACTGCACCACCAGGGGAGCCCTAGGCTCATATTTTTCATTGGCAGTTTTTGTTGTTGTTAAACATTACCTCTGCTTTTAAAACTTAGGATTATTCCATACTAGGGGAATGGATCACTCTTTCTACAGTTCCAGTGTATGACATTGTTCATAATGATATTAAAAGTTTTACCCTTTTTAGCTTCTCATTTTAAGCTTTGATAGAAGGTCACTATTTCTTCTCAACTATATTGCCCTGATTTGGCTTCTTTTTTCAAAATTTGTATTTTATGCTTTCTTTTCATGTTGGGATCCTCCCTATGTGATTTCATTTATTATGAAAATGTGTTAATCTATCAGGGCCTCCTTTTAGAGGAGTAAGACCCTGTAAAGGACATTTACAACTTTAAATATGATTTTATTTTATGATATTCAAATTATTTTAAAAACAAGATGGGAAATGAGAGGCGAGAGTAGACTTGTTTTGGAAAGGATGAAAAAACAAAAGAAAACAAAGGAAAACATAAAGGAGAAGAGAGGGGGAGAGGCAAAGAAGCTTTGAAAACTTCATCTGTCTTTCTAAGGCAGGACCTGGCATCTTTGACATTCTTCTGCTCCGGAGTCCTGTGGGGAATTTCTGCTGTTCTTAAGCAGCCCACAGGGCTCGTGGATGTGCTCAGCCGTTGCATATGCTACAGAAGGTGGTAATATATTTAATGGCATGTGTCTAGTTAGTCACCAGTTAGAATAAAAGGACATGAAGCAACACGCGTCTGTTGGGCCTCTCTGCTCTTTAGCAAGACTGCAGTCTTTCTTTCCAGGCTCAGGAGGATGACGTGGGTCAGGACTGTCTGGGCACTGTTCCCAAACTAGTTCTCTTTCCAGATTCCACCAACCTTGAGATGTTGGAAGAGAGAAGAATGTGCCTACGGAATGTGCCTGGCACATAGTAGGGATTCAAGAAATGTTTACTAAATGAATGAATAACTCAAGGGCTGTGAGATGAACATGGAGTTATCTGAATCCAGCTGGAGGCTCAGGAAGGCAACAGTCCTAGACCGTGGAGATACCAGAGTGAAGTCATATGGAGATTGGCTCTCAATTTAACCTCACAATCAGTTACATTAAAAAAATAGATTAATAATTAACATGATATAAGTAGCATGATATAATTAGCATGATATAAATATTGTGATATAAAATAACATGATATAAATAGATCTAAGTGTCCAGTTCAATGAGTTTTGACAATTGTATAGACTTTTGTAACCACTACCAGAAGAAGATATAATTCTAATCATTCCAGAAAGTTCCCACGGGCCCCTTTCTGCCTCTTTCTGCTCCCACCTCCACACCTACTTCTGTAGATTAATTTTGCCTCTATTTGGATTTCATGTAAATGGAACCTGGTTTCCGTTTCATAGAAATAGATGTGTGACTTCTTTCACTTAACAATGTTTTTGAAGTCCACCTATGTTGTTGTGTGTATTGTAGTCCTTTTTAAATTGTGAACATACAATAGCATTCTATTGTATGGATATACCTCATTTGGGTTGTTTTCAGGTTTTGGCTATTATGAGTAGAGTTGCCATAAACACTAAAAATACCATCCCTAACCCCTGGCAACCACTAATCTGTTCTTCATTTCTATTATTTTGTCATTTTAAGAATGCTGTATAAGTGAAATCATGCAGTATGTAACCTTTTAGGATTGACTTTATTCACTCAACATAATGCTCTGAAGATCCAGTAGAGTCATTGCATGTATCAGTGATGTTCCTTTTCATTGCTGAGTAGTAGTCCCTGGTGTGGATGTACCACAGTTTGTTTAACCATTCACCAGTTGAAGGACACCTGGGCTGATTCCAGTTTTTGGCTATTATTAGTAAAGCTTCTACAAATATGTATGAGCTTAAGTTTTCATTTCTCTGGGATAACTGCCCAATTGCTGAGTCGTATGGGAGTTGCATTGCAAATGTAGTTTTGTAAGAAACTGCCAGACCATTTTTCAGAACAGTTATACCATTTTGTATTCCTGCTAGCAACGTGTGAATAGTCCAGTTTTTTCACCTCCTCTTCAGCGTGTAGGGTTGTCATTATTTTTTATTTTAGCCATTCTGATAAGCATGTAGTACTGGAAAAGGGTTCCCAAACCCAATTTTAAAGTACGTGGAGGCTTCCCCACAACAACACCCTGCTGGTGTCCAAGAATTCAACTCAATTCTAAAGCTATCTACCGGAGATAGAATCAGATTCCACAGGAAAAGGGCTCAAGTCCCACAAGGTCACCCTCTACTTCAGACACCAGCCGCAAGTCCAGATTGTTACCTCTATTTCTGGCTATAAATCAGAGTTCCCATGACCCCTCTTTGGGTTCGATTAATTTGCTAGAATGGTTCACAGACTCTGTAAAACCTATTTACTCACTAGATTACTGATTTTTTATAAAAAGATATTAAAGGACAGGAATCAGCAGCCAGACAAAGAGATTCATAGGGTGAGGTCTCAAACTAAGGAGCTTCTGTCCTTGTGGAACATGTGGCATGCAGAATTCTGGTTCCGCTGTGTAGAAGCTCTCCAAGAAAGGCCAAAAATCTGTCCTTTTGGGTTTTTATGGAGGCTTCGTTAGATAGTCATGATTGATCAAGTTATTGGTCAACGCGATCGATACAACCTCCAGCCCCTCTCCCCTACCTGAGAATCGGGTGAGACCGAAATTGCGAACCCTCTAATCACATGGTTGATTCTCTTGCAACCAGCCCCCCACCTTTGGGTGGGGAACTGAGGACAAGAGACCAACTATTATTCCATTGCTCTGGTCACTGGGGAGATTTCAAGGATTTTGTAAGCTGTGAGCCAGGAACTGTGAAAGAAGATCAAATATATATTTTTCCTATAAATCACAATATTGCAGTAGTGATACTTCATTGTGGTTTTAATTTGCACTTCCCTAATGGCTAATGATGTTGAACTTCTTTTCATGTGTTTCTTTCCCACAAATTTTTTCTCTTCCATGAAGTGTTTGTTCATGTCTTTAGCTCATTTTTTGATTGGATTGTTTTTTTTACTGTTGAGTTTTGAGGGTTCCTTGTGTGTTTTAGATACTAGTTCTTTGTAGGATTTGTGTTTTGCAAATATTTTCTCCCAATTTGCAGCTTGTCTTTTTTATCTTCTTAACAGGGACTTTCACAGAGCAAAAGTTTTAAATTTTGATGAGGTCTAACATAAATTTTTCCTTTCAGGGATCATGGCTTGGTGTTAAGTTTAAGAATTCTTTGACTAGACCTAGATCCTGAAGATTTTATCCTATGTTTTTTCTAAAATTTTACAGTTTTATATTATACATTTAATCTGGGATCCCTTTTGAGTTAATTTTCATAATGTGTAAGGTTTAGGTTGAGTTCTTTCTTTTTCTTTGTCTATGGATGTCAAATTGTGCTACCATAATTTTGTTAAAAGGCAAGACTTCTTCCATTGAATTGCTTTTGTCAAAAATCAGTTGGAAATATCTGTGTGGGTCTATTTATAATTTCTCTATTCTTTTATTTTGGTCTATGTGTCTATCTCTCTGCCAACACCAAACTGTCTTGATTGTATAGCTATATTGTAAGCCACGATATTGGATAGAGTAATTCCTCCCATTTTATTCTTATTTTTCAAGAATGTACTAGCTATTCTAGCACCTGTGCCTTTCCATACAAATTTTAGAATAAGTAAGTTTGTCTCTGTCTGAAAAAACATAGACAAAATTTCCTTGCTGAGATTTTGGTAGGAGCATTAAGCTTATAAATCAATTTGGGGTGAATTGACATCTTTATTGTGTTGAGTCTTTCAGTCCATGAATACAGTCTATATCTCCATTTCTTTGTCTCTTTTGATATCTTTCATGAGCATTTTAATTTTCAGCATACAGATTGTGTACATGATTTGGTAAGTTTTATTTTATTGGGAGCAACTGTATGAATGGGAATTTTTGATGCAGCTGCCCCGTTTCTATCCAACCATTGTATATTATGTGTGTTAGGTGGAGGAGGAAGGTAACTTGTCTTTTATTTTGTAGGACCTCAATCTGATGGAGAGGACTGAGCTCTCCCAGAATTCCTAGACTTTATGCTACATTTAACAAACAGATGAAATTTTGGGGTTGTCTCTTTTGAGAAGTGGGTGAACGTGTTCTATGTATGTGAGGAAAAGAACACATAGGTCTTGAGGTGGCCAAAGAGGTAGACTGTGGCAGAAATTGTCTCCTAATATGTTATTCCTTTTTACACAGTAATAGACTTTTTGGTTAATCACAAAATCAACCAACTTATGACTTCACTTTTCAGCCTCACTTTACCTGCATGTGGCCATGTGTTTAAGCTCTGGCCCATGGGATATGAGTGGATGTTATGTATGGAGTTTTCGAGTTGTACCCTTAAAGAGAGGAAGGGTAGCCATCATGATCTGTCTTCCTTCCTTCCTGCTATCTGGAATGTAAATGCAGGGCTGAACTTTTTTTGATGTGAATGAAGGCAACACTCTTCATTCACATTAAGAAGATGTGAACTATTGTAGGGATATTAAACAAACGAGATAGAAGGAGCTTGAGTCCCTCAAGTGTGAAGCCACTGTATCAGCCAAAAACTCTGTATGCTCAGTTTTGGGCCTTTATACAGGAGTGGAATCTGCATTCTAACCTATACTCCTGTCAACCAAGAGATAAGCACTATTAATATTTTAGGGTGGCACTTAGTAGTCATTTCTCCATGTGAATATCTTTGTATGGTTGAGATTTATACTCTATTTTCATTTCTATATACTTACTTTTACTAAACAATATATTGTGACTGTCATTCTTTGTCAAAAGAAGTACATCTATGATTATACTTTTAAACAATGACTGGTATTCCATCATGCATCTACCATAATTTCATTAGTCATTTTCTCATTTTTGGACAGCTTTTGCTATGATAGTACTACCATGAACATCTTTTTATATAAATCTTTGACCACATTTCTGACCATTTCTTTAGGGTAGATCTCTAGAATTAGTTATTATTTGAGCAAGAGAATAAGGCTCTTAAAATTGATAAATTGCTTCCAGAAAGTTGTACTAATTTATATGCCCACAAACATTGTAGGAGAATGTATGTTTTCTCATCACCTTACCAAGATAATTAACATTAAAAAAATGTTTTTGCTACTCAGATATGTGAAAATAAATCTTATTGTTATTTCAATTTGCACTTTTAAAATGACTATTGATGTGGAATCATTTTTCTCATTTCTCTTCCATAAGTTGGCTATTCATATTGTTAAAAGATAAACTGAGGCACATTATACTTTTGAAGAGTTTATTTGAGCAAACATCCATTTGAATAGGGCAATGCCAAACCGGAAGTGGTTCGCAGTGCTTCACCAGCAGGAGCCAAGGGAAAGGCTTTCGTAGAGCAGATGCGGAAACAAGCAAGGGAATTGTTTGGCCATAGCTTAAGCAGTTAGCGTATTTGGGAAAATCTCCTTGGCTGTTTGTGACTGGTTGGTCTTAATTTTCAATTTCTTAACTTGAGGCATTTACAGGAATCAACTCTGGCTTAGGCTGGCTTCACTTTGCTTACTAGGCTGCCAAGGTATTAGAGCCATCTCAGTCTAATGGTTTCCTTGTTTAATTACTTTACCAATATTCATTTCTCATATATCTGTTGATTCTTAAATATGTTTACATTATTCAATTTCCATGAATTCTTCACATGTTGAGAATTCTCCTGTATAATATTATGGCATATATTTTCCTGATCTGATCTATGTCTTTTAACTTTAGATATTTTTGAGAAACTAAAATTTCAAACAAAAAACTACAGACATACCTCAGAGATATTGTGGGTTTACTTCCAGACCACAGCAATGAAGCAAGTACCACAAAGAAGTGAGTCACATGAACTTGCTCGTTTCCCAGTGCATATAAAAGTTATGTTTACACTATACTGTAGTTTATTAAGTGTGCAATAGCATTATATCTAAAAATACAATGTACATATCTTAAATTAAAAGTACTTTATTACTAAAAATGCTATCATCTGAACCTTCAGCATGTCGTAATCTTTTTGCTGGTGGAGGGTCTTGCCTTGATGTTGGTGGCAGCTGACTGATCAGGGTGGTGGCGGCTGAAGGTTGGAATGGCTGTGGCGATTTCTTAAAGTAAGACAGTGATGACTGACATTGTCACCATATTGATTGACTCTTCCTTTCATGAACCGATTTCTCTGAAGCATGCAGGGCTGTTTGATAGTATTTTACCCACAGTAGAACTTCATTCAAAATTGGAGTCAATTCTCTCAAACCCTGCTGTTTTATCGACCAATTTTCTGTAATATTCTATTTTTTTTGTTGTCATTTTAACAATCTTCACAGCATCTTTACCAGTAGTTTTCACTTCAAGAAACCACTTTATTTGCTCATCCATAAGAAGCAACTCCTCATCTGTGAAAGATTTATCATGAGATGGCAGCAGTTCAGTCCCATCTTCAGGCTCCACTTCTAATTCTAGTTCTCTTGTTATTTCCACCACATCTGTAGTTACGTCCTCCACTGAAGCCTTGAACCCATTAAAGTCACCCATGAGGATTGGAATCACTTTCTTCTAATCTCCTGTGAATGTTGATATTTTGACCTTTTCCCATGAAACATGAATGTTCTTAATGGCATCTAGAATGGTGAATCCTTTCCAGAGATTTTCAATCTACTTGTCCAGATCCATCAGAGGACTCACTATCTATGGCAGCTATAGCCTTACAAAATGCATTTAAATAATAAGACCTGAAAGGCAAAATTATTCCTTGTTCCATGGGCTATAGAGTGGATGTTGTGTTAGCAGGCATGAAAACACCATTAATTTCATTGAACGTCTCCCTCAGAGCTCTTGGGTGACCAGATGTGTTGTCAATAAGCCATATTTTGAAAGGAATCTTTTTTTCTGAGCAGTAGATCTCGACAGAGGACTTGAAATAGCCAGTAAACCATATTGTAAACAAAAATGAGGTCATCCAGGCTTTGTTGTTCCATTTATAGAGTGCAGGCAGAGTAAATTTACCATAATTCTAAAACGCCCTAGGATTTTTCGAATGGTAAATGAGCATTGGCTTCAATTTAAAGTCACCAGCCACATTAGCTCCTAACAAGAGAGTCAGCCGGTCCTTTAAAACTTTGAAGCAAGACATTTTCTCCTCTCTAGCTATGCAAGTCCTAGATGGCATCTTCTTCCAACATAAGGCTGTTTCATCCACACTGAAAATTTGCTGTTTAGTGCAGCCACCTTCATTAATTATATAGATCTTCTCAATAACTTGCTACAGCTTCTACATTAGCACCTGGACTTTTATGTTATGAAGATAGCTTCTTTCCTTAAACTTCATGAACCAACCTCTGCTAGTTTCAGAGTATTCTTCTGCAGCTTCCTTACCTCTGTCAGCCTTCATAGAATTGAAGAGAGTTAGGGCATTGCTCTGGATTGGGCTTTGGCTTAAGGGAATGTTGAGGCTGGTTTGATCTCCTATCCAGACCACTAAGACTTTCTCCATATCAGCAGTAAGGCTGTTTCATTCCTGTATTCACTAGAATAGCACTTTTAATTTCCTTCAAGAACTCTTCCTTTGCATTCTCAGCTTGGCTAACTGTTTGGCACATGAGACCTAGCTTTTGGCCTGTTTCAGCTTTTGATATGCCTTCCTCACTAAGTTTAAATATTTTCTAGCTTTTGATTTAAAGTGAGAGATGTGTGAGTCTTCCTTTCACTTGAACACTTGGAGGCCATTGTAGGGTTATCAGTTGTCCTAATTTCAATATTGTTGTGTCTTAGGGAATAGGGAGGTCCAGGGAGAGGGAGAGAGATGGGGGAATGGCTGGTTGGTGGCGTAGTCAGAACACATACAGTTATAGATTAAGTTTTATGTCTTATATGGGCACGGTGCCCCCAGGTCACCACAGATCATCATAACAAATATAGTAGTGATGAAAAAGTTTGAAATATTGGGAGAATAATCAAAATATGACACAGAAACTTGAAGTGAGCAAATGCTATTTTAAAAACGGCACCGGTAGACTTGCTTGATGCAGGGTTGCCTCAAACCTTCAGTTTGTAAAAGGCGCAATATCTGTGAAGTGCAATAAAAATGAAGGCAATAAAACAAGGAGTGCCTGTATTTAAAATACACTGACACTTTTCTTAGTTCTCCCATTAGTTTCATGGAAAGCATTTCTTCCTTCAGAAATAAGATATTCTTTCAAATTTTCTTCTATTTTAAAATAGTTTTTTGGGGTGTGGATTTCTGAAAGCAACTTAAAATGTATTTCAGTGTATGGTATGAGAAATCTAAAGAATTGTTTCTGTATAAATACTTCTCTCATTGACATAATTTGAATATTTCATTCCTTTTCCATTGTTTTATGATGCTTACTCTATCATGTATTAAATTTTTACATATGCAAAGGTTTGCATGGACTATTTATGTTAATTCATCCATTTCTTCTTTAAGTGGTAACTATATTTTTATTGGCTCTTTTAGCAGTCAGTTGCCTTAACTACTTGGCCGTCTCATCAATTGGCTCTTTTAAGTTATATTTGAAAAAAATTTAAATGTAAAAAAGCAAAAGAATAATATAACAGTCATTCAGATTCCCACTACCCAGGATTAATATTGATTAACACTTTTCATATTTGTATTGATACAGTATTATTTTAGTGATTTTGCGTTTTTTTTTTTAATCTTGGCTTTTTAATATTTTATCGGAACTGGTAGGGTAACTTCCACATCAACTCTTTTTTCTAAAAGTTTCTTACCTATTTTTACTTATTTCTTCTTTAAATGAACTTTAAAATCATTTTATTAAATTCTCTTAAAAATTCATCAAGTGTTTTTTTTAGAATTTTGCTGATTCATAAAACAACTGACGGGCTTCCCTGGTGACGCAGTGGTTGAGAGTCCGCCTGCCGATGCAGGGGACACGGGTTCGTGCCCCGGTCTGGGAGGATCCCACATGCCGCGGAGCGGCTGGGCCCGTGAGCCATGGCCGCTGAGCCTGCGCGTCTGGAGCCTGTGCTCCGCAGTGGGAGAGGCCACAACAGTGAGAGGCCCGCGTACTGGGGAAAAAAAAAAAATTGACAAAGAATTGATAATCCCAACCAGAAGAAGCATATTCTCTTAGTTTCTTATATCGTCTTTATATTTCTCAATAGATTCTTATAGCTTTATCTACATGAATCTCACGTATTTTGAACTGAATTATTTCTTGTAATTAATGATTATTTAAAGTTTTGATATCTTATTTTCCCTACTGTATCTTCAAATTGGTTATTGCTGGTGTACTTTTGCATATTTATCCTCACATTGGATTTGAGGAACTTAGTTTGGAATGGTTAGATACTATACCCAAATTGTACAGTGGAATGGGAGAACAAGATTTGCACCCATGTCTTTTTACTTAAGGTACAATACTCTTTCCATTCCATCATATTCTGATACTTGGCAAAGACCAAAAACTACTGCTAAGAACTAGAATACAAAGCACTGTGCCGAATGCTGTAACGGAGAAAGAATACTGTGAGAACTGATCTTTGTGTTCAAAACATTTTTTGAAAAACGAAAAACAAGTGGAAGATACATGCAATTGATTAAAAAGCAATGAGAGAGATCAGCACGATTGTTTTGCAGTAGCGATTGCTCAGTGGACCTCTGTGAATTGAATGACTGAATGCAAGAGGAGCTTTCACTGCATTTCCTGGTTTCGTTGTTGCCCACTCAACCCCTTTGTTGGCTGCTGCACTTTTTACTGCTTGTGCTTAGTTTTGTTCTGGCTTCTGGATCCCTGTGGCTGTGTATTCACCAATGTTAAATAAATCGTCTACATCCTTCAGCTGGATGCCCTGCTTTGTGAGAAATGTCTGTGGTTTTATTGCAACAAGTCCTAGTGAAACTTGGTCCAATTACATAAACTTATTAAATATTATATGAATAACGCTGTCACCGCCATACACTGATGTATGTTGTGATTCACTCCCAACTCGACTGATGATGAATAGCCATTCCCCCAGATGGGTAAGCTTTTGCAGAGGGTTCCCTCTGCCCTTCAGCTGACTGCTGTTCCCTCAGAAAGCTGCCTGGCTCCACAGCCACAGAAACTACAGCATAACCAGGATGCTGATGAAGAACCAGCCTGGAGCAGGGCAGAAAGGGAATCATTTATGACAGGATAAAACATCTTTCCATCTGCAGGTGTAGGAAGGTGATGCAGGAAGACATCAGGAGCAAAGTTCATCTAACAGCTTTATTTTTAAAAAACAAATACCCTGCAACTTGTATAACCAAGAGTTGTGCTCTCAGAGAGAGTCAATCATCTCAGTAGAATTTACATGACTTTCTATCTTTTCTTGAGAGATTTCTTTCAGAACATGCCTTCATTATATATTTCACATATTTTCAGTGGAGTCTCATCTAGTTCCTTTTAGGGTAGCTCCGATTTCTGGAAATAGCCAAAATTCCCTGGAAATTAAATCTACTGGGCAAAGTTTGTAAACAGAATAGATACCTGGATTTTTGATGGTGATGGAAATGTGACCCTGATGGGATAAAATGGCTTTTTATTTGGATTTTCTACTGGCCTTAATGACCAGGGAGCTAACCATAAGGGCAGCCTCGTGGGTTTATATAGATTTATAGGTTTCTTGTTCCCAACGTTGCTTTTGTAAGGTCAAAACTCATTTGTAGGAATACATTCTAGGTTGCTTAGTTAAATGTCAATCATATTATCTGTACACCTTTTTCATGTCTTGTCAGGAAACTGTGGGATTAACGAGAGCCTCACTGTGTCCCTCTGCTACCAAAGTCAGATTGCTTCTCATTTAGTTTGTTTCCTGTCCAAGGGCCTGATAAAACCCATTTATAACATGGTCTCACCCAGTCCCTGATGAAAGAGACAATTTCTGAGTACTAGAATGATGGACTGATTAATTGCTGGGCCCCTTAGCCATTTTAGTGGTTCTCTTTTTCCAGAAAATTGCAGCCGTTTTATTTCTTGCTTTGTCATAGTTTGATGAAACCCAAATTTACATTTATTCTCTTGCGTGACATTCTCTTAGCCATATTTGTAAAGAACTTAGAAAGACCTTTTAAAGTGACTTTGAGAAAACGTTAAAGGGCTTACTCAGCTCAGTTAAAAAAAATTAAGAACAATCCGGATGCTTAGATTATGAAATCCATTTACCCAGCGATAATCATGGGGAAGCAGGAGCAGCCTTAATAAAGTGAAGAAGAGGTGGACCAAAGAGGAACAAAGGAAAAGAATTCTGGAAGCACCAGCAGGATAGCAGTTGCTATTGTAGGGGAGCAAAATTTGCCACCCCTAGATTTCTGTTCAGAATGTGGATTATTTGAAGCTAAAAACAATCAGGGCCCAAAAGACTCAGGAAGAAACTTTGACCTTCCTGCTAACCACCTAACATAATTTAGGTAGAGGGTATGTTCCCAGAAGAGAGCTATCACCAGAGGTATCTGCAAAGAATATGGGCTATAAGGCCTAGTGGTCAGGGTCCACTCTGCATCCCACTGTCTCTGCAGGGCCCGGCAAACATTTGTTTGCCAAACTTTTGCTTTTGCATCTCCATGTAAATTGTCTGCTTCCCCTTTGAAGTCCCAAACCCCTACCCTGACATCCTCTTTTGCCTTTAGCTGAAGATGGGATTTAAGGTGAGGGCTTCAGCCATTTTGGTGAGTTACTCAGTTCTCCTGCGTCTCTCCCATGTCCACATATTATTAAACTTTCGTTTGATTTTCTCCTGTTAGTCTGTCTCATGTCAATTTAATTCTTAGGCCAGCCAGAAGAACCTAGGAAGGTAGACACCATACATATACTAAATGTGTGCCACATGCCATGCACTGTGTTTGGTATATTCCTTGTAGTATCTCATTTAATTCTTACAGTTATTGAACTTGGTAGCTTTCTTCCACTCCATTTTACGGATTTGGAAACCGAAGCCTCATGCTCAGGATCTCATGGTAATAAGTAGTAGAACTTGGCTTTAAAGCCATGTCTTTCTAACTACAAAGTCCATTTCATTCTCCTATGCCTACTTGATTTATACACTGGCCAGTGCTGTAAAAGGTGTTTTGACCATTATGGTAGAGGAAAGAAAGGAGGTGCTCATTTTCTTCACTTCAACTCATAAAGCTAATTTACAACTTGGTTCAAAATGTACAAGTGATATGAAACATAAAAATGCAATAATATCTGGATTTGGGCCCCGAAAAGCAAATTAATGAAAAAAGACAGAACTGGCCTGCTACATACAATAGCACATGAAATGAGTTTCTTTATTAAAGAATAAATGCATTTCATAGTCATCATTTTGAGTAATCTAAAATATGTGAGGGAGGTTATCTTTACACAACATTACACACTTTGATGTTCCCGTTCACTGTGCATTTTGACTTTCTGATGCAACATTCACCGTAGAGTCTGTCTCCCTCTGAGGGCTTTCTTTCAGATCAAAAAATGATGGAGTAGCATGGATTATTTTGGTATGTGCATTGCTCCTTCTCTGAGGTGGAAATGTTTGCTTTTCTGCAGTAAGTTCACTGGGAGACTAGCTCTGCACATAGAATTTCAAATACAGCCTTTGTACTCCGTTTCTCTTGGTTAATTTACATATTGTTGCTGTATCACCTGTTAGCTTGCAGAGAACAAGTACAGCAGGAAGTTTGCTGTTGCCCAATGACAGGGGCTGAGATATTTACAGTAGATGAAAAACTAGATCAATGTTAGAAGGGTTACTTATAAAATTCTTGTCACCTCTCTCTTTCACTTAAACAGATTTTGAAAATATCAAGAGAGGTTCTTTGTTTTGCATCATCTTTCATGATAATGTTGTTTGTCTCCTTCCTTTCCTTTCCACTTTTTTAAAGCTTATTTTGTAATATCTTGCCGCACTTGATTGTTAAATTGCTTGTTTGGTCGTCCATCTTCCCCATTAGACCGTAAGCTCTCTCTGCCTTGTTCAAAACTGTGCACTCAGCACATAGGCGAGCACTTGACACTCATGAGCTATTTGTAGAATGAATGAGTGCATGTTAATTGAGTGATTGGCTTCCTTTTTTTACAGGATCACTAATACTTTCCCCTCAGTATTCAACTTGATTGTTATGAATACATAGTATCTTTTTATTGCAATACAATAATTTGAACACATAAATAAATTTTGCAATAAATATACAAAAAGACTAAGATAAGCTGAGAAACTGGACAGGAAAGGAGCTCCCATGCATGCAAACAGTTATCAGCACCGTTTTTATCCCCTGGTTGCAGAGAGATTGACTCTTTTCTAGCTTTGACTCTCCTCGGCGGCTGCTCACCCATGGGGACTCTGGAAGCATCCAAAGCTATGCAGCCACTAAGTTTGCTGAGAGATTGTTGCCCATAGGGAAACTGAGGGGAAGTGCTGACCTTGGCTGCCAGTGCCACTAGAATTTATGTAGATTTTAGCATTATAATCTAGACACTGTCCACGTCTTCAGAAAGATACAAGTTTAAGAGAAGAGGACAACCAATATAGAGGATAAAACTACTACCCTTTTTTTAATTAGAAAAATACAGGTCATACTGAAGACAATGTAGATTCCTAGATGTTCATCTTTATCCATTTTTATTTAACTTCCCTTTCACATATTTCCTCCTTTGTTTCAAGGCTCTTATTTTGATAGAAAAGGAAGGAATGCAGAAAACAGAGAAAGATTATTTGTTACATTAAAAATTTTTACTCTGAAATAATATGAAGTATCTATCTACTTATAGTAAAAGACTGATATAGACGAGTAGTCTAAGATAAGTCAGGTTTATTCCTCAATACCAACATTGTAATATAAGCTCATTTAATTCAATTCAACAAATATTTGTTGGGTTTCTTTTTGGGTAATGAAATGTGCTCCATGTATTTAAATACAATAAACAGTTAAATGAAACTGAAAATGAGACCAACTGTTCAACCCATATGTAGAAAAGGTGAACACACGAAGACGTGGACAATGTTTTTTAAACATTCTAAGTAGAAAACCGAGAGAGTTTTCTGAGAATTTTCCTTTTTTTAACTTAAAATATTTTTCTTATTCAGTGCCTGTAATTGCTATTTTTCTTCCTAAATCTGCGGGCTGAGTCCATGAGCTGCCAACCCTATGGGCCTAAGATGCTAGGAAAGTACCTAGGATGTTAAAATTTCAAATACTTTGCACCTTCCATTTCCTTAGGCAAACAATTGTTCTTGTGTTGCCAATTCCACTGATGATCTTTTGCTTCTAGAAAGTTTTGAAAAAGAAATCCTCAGAGTTAAAAAAAAAAAATCAACTTACAAAACGATAACAAGTTTGCCAGGTGTATTATAATAGTAGCTTCCTAAAGATTTCTTAGAAGAGTTTAGTAGTGATCAGAAAAGCGATAGGAAATATTTACCTTTCTTCATTTAAAAGACAAAAAGAAAACAAAAGAATAACAAACATTCACTATTCTGAGAAGGTGGAAGGAAGCTACCAATAGTAAGACAGCTTGTTAATATCACGTGGCATTTGTAATCTCCAGTTATTTGATATATTTGAGAGATAAAGAGATCCAAAGACTGAAAAATTGGAAAGTAGTAACTTTGTACAGATGCACATTGCCATCATGAACTTTGGGGGACACATGTTTAAGTACTCGCAATGTGAAGTCTGACTCAATCAGTTGGCTTGTGCTTTAAGACCGTCTTATTCTTTGCCTATCATTGCTAGTTTCACCGAAGTCTGATGAAACAGAAATATGAGCTTGCAGTCCTGTGAGTACATGGCTGGCTCAGGCTAGGTAGAATGCCTAGGAACACAGTGGACAAAGAACGAAGGTGCTCATAAAATGGTGCCTGCATGGCTGAACTGAGAATGAGTTTTGTTAGAAGAGAATGGTTGTAGTAAAAAGTTGAAAGAGCAAAGCTTGCTTAATCATCAAAAAATTAAACAGGGTAGTGGGAGCTGCTACTTATACAATATATTGTGATTTTAAGTCCACTGAATTTTTGTTAGGAACCGTCAGTTGGAACTTCTTTTAGATTGCACTGCTGAAACAGCCTGAGGCATTGGAACACAGGACTGGTAAGTTTTGATGTTGTGACCAAGATCTTAATTAGAGGGTACCATTGGAGAAAGCAGGCCTGAAAGAAGTATTTCTGTGCCAAGGACAGTCGGCAGCATATAAGCATGAGGGCCTATCAGATAGACTTCCAAAAGAGCAGGAGGTGCTGCAAGAGATTCTGGGGGCATGGGGGGAATTGCCTTATTTTAAAAATTAAAAAAAAAATTAAAAAAAATTTTTAACTCAGACAAGAAATTTTAATTCTGCATTTTAGACTCTGCAAATGCTTTAGAACCAATATTGGTTCTAACACATATATGGTATGCTCCTTTGACTAAACAAGCAACATTTTAGTTTAGCTCCGATTTTCCTTTAAAAACGTTGCCAGAGAAAGACAAATATCATATGATATCAGTTATAAGTGGAATCTAAAAAAATGATACAAATGAACATATGTACAAAACAGAAATAGACTCACCAACATAGAAAACAAACTTAAGATTACTGAAGGGGAAAAGGAGTGGGAGATAAAATAGGAATTTGGGATTAACAGGTACATACTTCTATATATAAAGTAAACAACAAGGGCTGACTGTATAGCACAGGGAACTATATTACAGATTTTGTAATAATCTATAATGGGAAAGAATCTGAAAAAGAATATATATTCACTTTTCTGTACACCTGAAACGTTGTAAGTCAGCAATACTTCAATAAAAAAAATTGGTTGCCATTTAGAACAACGTGAATGGACCTTGAGGGCATTATGCTAAGTGAAATAAGTCAAAGAGAGACAAATACTGTCTATATGATCTCTCTTATATGTGGAATGTAGAATCTAAAAATATATATATTATATATATTAAAATATTTTAAATATATAAATGTATAATATATCATATAAATACACATGATATATAAGATATATAAATATATATAAAGTATATTTATATTCCACATATAAAAACTATATATATATTTATATATATAAAACCAAACTCATAGACACAGACAACAAATTGGTGTTTGCCAGAGGTGGTTGGTGGGTGGGAGAAATGGGTGAATGTTTTTGTTTTTTAGTTTAAATACATTTATTTAAAAAAAAACATAAAATTAAAAATTGACATGGCTTCATATTTTATCCTAGGCTAAAACTGATTTCTTTTTTAAAATAGCTCTTTAAAAAACATATCACATAAAACCAGGTAGTTTTAGCAAATGTATAATGACCTTTAGAAAATTCGTTTTGGTACCCAGTTCAATTTGTTTGTTTGTTTGTTTGTTTTTTGCGGTACGCGGGCCTCTCACTGTTGTGGCCTCTCCCGTTGTGGAGCACAGGCTTTAGACGCGCAGGCTCAGCGGCCACGGCTCACGGGCCCAGCCGCTCCGCGGCATTTGGGATCTTCCCGGACCGGGGCACGAACCTGTGTCCCCTGCATCAGCAGGCGGACTCTCAACCACTGCGCCACCAGGGAAGCCCAATTTTTTTTTTTTATCACATATTTCTGCTCCACTTTAAGACCTGCTGGTTTTAGAGTTCTGAGCAGCACTAGTCTCGTGAGGCCCCATCTGCCAGATCTGTGCCTAATCACCTTGTCTCGTGCAGGAGACTTCTGGAACATGTAAACAAATGATGAAGTTCAAAAAGATTTCTCTGTCTCTCTGTCTCTGTTTTTTCCAATATCTCTTTCTCTCTGACCTTAGCTCCT
This sequence comes from Globicephala melas, assembly GCF_963455315.2. Classification (NCBI taxonomy): domain Eukaryota; kingdom Metazoa; phylum Chordata; class Mammalia; order Artiodactyla; family Delphinidae; genus Globicephala; species Globicephala melas. The sequence continues at coordinate 52,128,959 of NC_083331.1, forward strand.
AGCCAACAGATCCAATGCTGGGTATAAGTAGTAACATAAAAAGTATTAGTTTTCTTACCTTTTCTAATAAATTATTTCTAATGTAGAAGTAGCTGGTGTATTTCCTTTCCACTAAGCCAGTTTTATCGCTGGAAAGTCATTCTCCTATTCACATGCTAAACAAACATTGATTGAACATCTACAATGCTGGACATAGGGAGTACAGAAGTGAACAATCTTCTCTGTGCTCATGTAACTCATAGTCAATGGGGGATGTGAACAAGAAATTGGAAATCCTAATTCAGTATGGTAAATGCTATGCTGATGCCTGCATAAGGGTGCTTTATGAACACAGGAAAGAGCCCTGTAACTTAGCTGAAGAAGGGAGGGGATTAGAAAAGAAGGAGGTTGTGATTAAGCTGTGTTTTTAAAGGATGAAGGAGATTTAGTTGAGGTGGAGAAAACTGGACAGAGTATTTAGATCAATAGTAGAGCATGAGCAAAGGAAGGGTGGCAATGGGGGAAGGTCATTTTTATGGCTGAAGCATTGGCAGAGCATGGCGGTTGGGGAAGATGAGCTAGAAAGGAGCCATCAGCTGGACCTTGCATGTCAGGAGTGCAGACTTTAATCCAAAAGCAAGGGGGACTTTAACCCAAACTAATGGGCATTGAAGCATTTTAAGTGAGTGAGTGGAGAGAGGAGTCACTCAGGTAAGGCGGAGGAGGGTGTGTTCGTTGGGGTGAGAGGAGGCTCTTCCTTTGAGAAGATCAGTAAGGAGGTACGTAGTAATCCAGCTGAGATAGGAAGAGTTTTTGAGCCCAGCTACTAACAATGAGTTGCAGATAAAGAGAGAGACCGTAAGAGTTACTTAGGAGAAAGATCCTGTAGGGCTTGGAGGCTGATGATATTGCAGGGAGAGAACTTGAGAGGTGGGAGAGTCAAGAATCATTTTCAGGTTTCTGGCTTGGGTAACCAATGGTGACCTTTACTAAGATTAGCATATAAAAGAAGAGGATTTGGGAGTGAAATTATGAGTATGTTGAATTTGAAGGTCTATGGAATATAACTGGAGATGTCCAGGAGGCAGTGTATGTGGAGCTTAGAAGAGTCATGTGAGCTGGAGAGAGATGGGGGACCTCTGTGGAGAGGAGCTTAGGTACAGCCATGGGTGAAGTTGAGACACCCAGAAAGAGTGGAGGAAACTCAAAGTTAGTAATGCACAGATATGGACATTAGGTTACCTGTTATGTGATAATTCACTAGGAATGGAGCCCTCGTAGCTAGTGTGGATGTTTTAGTCCTTTAGAATAACAAACATCTAACTGACATTTAAATTAATTCTTCTTGTTCACTATGCCTATATGCCCTCTCTCTGTTTTGCATTATTCTCTGCAACGAAGTGACCTGTACTTTCCTGGTAATAACAAAACACATGTTACTGGATTAACTTAATGGTTTCCCTTCACTCTTAACCACCATCTACTTTGAAAATTTACTTCTTTTTAAGGGTTATTGTTGTCCCTTTTATTTCTATCATCTGATGTGTATTTTTTTTTCTACCCCTAATTAAAATGTGAGCGTTTCACTTGTATCCAGCTCCACAAATTGAATATATGGATACAAAGGGGCGTGAACTTCCTCTTCAAGACCACTTTCACTAGAGCAATATGTGTGTGCCGCCTTTCTTAGATGAAAATGATCCCAATGTGAGCCCCCATTAGTAAGACAAGGGCTTCGATTAATTTCCCTAGTTGTAATCGTGCATTTGCACAGTTCTCTGTAAATGTGCCTTGTTTTCTTTTGGAAACAAAGGTGTTCATCTCAGGGCTGAGTAGCTGGCTGTAGGGAGTTTCAGGCAGCATCAAGCTATATGCTGGACAATGGTGTACGCTCAGCCTCACTTCTCTGCTCTCTGGCCATCCAGAGTGTGTTGGGTGGCTCTCTTCCATCCTTGACTATTTTATCACTTACTCTTGTCCTTTTATTCTAATAGGAATCTAAGTCAACTCAGCATAATTGGAAGAGCATCTACTGTGTATAAGACACTGTGCCAAGTGCCAGAGATAATATCCAAAAAGTTGCTGTCTCTGTTTTAGAGGGGCTTATAATTTCATAAAGGATACAGATATTTGCATAAATAATGAAAGGGTTGGCAGTAAAAGAAATAAATTTATTTATTTACTTTTGGCTGCGTTGGGTTTTCGTTGCTGCGTGTGGGCTTTTCTCTAGTTTCAGCGAGCGGGGACTAGTCTTCGTTGTGGTGCACGGGCTTCTCATCGTGGTGGCTTCTCTTGTTGCGGATCACGGGCTCTAGGTGCGCAACCTTCAGTAGTTTTGGCGCACGGGCTTAGTTGCTCCATGGCATGTGGGATCTTCCCGGACCAGGGCTGGAACCTGTGTCCTCTGCATTGGCATGTGGACTCAACCATCGCGTCACCAGGGAAGTCCAGGGTTGGCATTTTAAGTCTTTTCTTTCTTTGCCTTTTTATTAGATTCTTACTGAGGACCTATTTAATTTCACCTAGTGGAGAAAACCAGTTCATTTCACACTTTTGTGGAGGGGGGCTCCCCTGGCCACCCTTTCTAAAATAGCAGCCTCCCACCCAGACACATTCTCTGTCCCCTTTCCCTGCTAAACTTCTCTTTTTAGTATTTATCATTATCTAACACAGTATATATTTTACTTAATTTTCTTATCTATTATCTGACTTCTATGCCGTGACGACCGGGATTTTCACCAGCTTTATTCATTGCTGGATCCCTGGTGCCTTGGTAAATATTTGTTGAATGAATGAATGAATGAATAACTAAATGCATGCGTTTATTCTTTCAACAAATACCTAGTGTGTGCCATGCACTTGGGAGGAAATGATAAATAAAACTTCCATGATCCTGTCCTCATGTAGTTTACATTTGGTGAGAGAGATCGACATTAATGAAATAGTTACATAAATATGCAATTACAAACCTAATTGTACATCCTGTCCTTTAAAGTGATCAATAACTAATAACAACCTACTTTATGCTGTAAACTCTCAATTGTCTAAATCTCTTTATCTGCAAAGTAGAGAGATTTATCATAACCATATGGTTATTTATCATAACCATATTGGTAAAGACAGTAAAATGGAACATTTTCTGGCAAACAGACATGTTTAAGAGCTAATATAACACTATACTGCCCTCTTCCAGTCTGTCTAGTATTTGGAAAATTAATTTGACAAAGGAAGTTAGTATCTTATACATATAACGGCATTTTCTTACCTGTTCAGAGTATTCATCCAGTGGATGCCACCCAGATTAAAGTGCTTAGAAGTGTGTGGCTGCAGTTATATTCTGGATTGATTCGTTTTCAGAAGAGCCTCTTGTTTCAACAAATGAAGTTTGGAAACTTTTGGCGCTACAGCCAGGATATCAGATTTTTCAGCTTTAATTGTAGAATATTCTAACTAAGCCCATTGAGTTTTATTGGCTTTTAAAGTAAAATACAACCCAATCTGAACTTTCAGTTTCAAAACTTACATGTTTTATTCAAGAAGTGCTTTTGAAGTTTTACTTTATTATTTTAAAGGTTAATATTCCTTTGACTTGAGATTGAATTTTTAGGAACAGACATAATAACATTAGTTTTTGTGAGATTAATTAAGAAAGGTGTTAATCAGTAACTGTTCAAGTTCCTCTTAGTTTCACTTGCCAAGGAATATAAATAATATTTGTTTGAAAGTTTCATCCATGATTAACCTCAAGATGTTAATGCTGCTCCTTCTGTTTCAATTCCTGTAATAAGCAATCTTTTGTGTAATAGTTGGTAAATAAAGTTGTCATGCATATTGACAGAAATATCTAAACTATCACTGCCCACTGCCCCTCCCCCCCAAATTTTAGGACGGCAGAATTAACATGGCACTTTTTTAAAAATCTAAATACATACCAGCTGCAGTCTTTAAAGTCTCATATCATTTTGTTAGCACAATGCCTGCCTACGTGAGCAAAAACATGGGAACTGCATCCCAACGCAGTTGACAAGATTTTTTATTTTCATGATTACTTCTCTGCCTTTTTTTATTTTGCCTGCAGGCAAAGGTTGGCATACATGTCAAGAGAATGTTCTCCAGCTGGGGCCAGCAGTACAGAGAATTGTATATACCAGAGGGCTCCTGGGACTCTAGGCAGATTATTATGGTAATATTGGAGGCTGCTGTCCTCTCCTTCCCACAGCTGGGCCGCCTCTCTCATTGTAAGTATTGAAGCAATACGTTTTGCAAATTATACGTTGGGAACAACAGGGACCCAGTAAAGTGAGGAAAAAGAGAAACATTGCAAAATGCTGCCTTTAATATTATATTTTTCTTGTTCATCAAGCAAAATAAATAAAAGCTTTAATTTTTTTAAATTAAATGAGGATCATATATTGAAAAAAGAGCCATAAGAGGAGAAACTTAATATTGATTTTATTGAGTGAGAGTTTTAAGAAAATATCGTTGTGGAGAAATTAGACAGTAGCCTGATTCAAGAGAATCATGGTAAGATTACATAATAGCTTTTCTTACGGATTTCAAAAATCCTTTTGAGTCCAATGAAGCTGGGTTAGCAAAAACTGCACAAAAAATATCATTTTAATTAGTGCTAATGTGATCTCGTCATGGTCCAGCTGTTTCACGCAGGATGAAAATGCGTGTTACTTTATTAGTAATGCATCTTAGAAAAAATGTCACTTCTGATTTCAAGCATTTGTTATTAAAGTACATTTTAATACAATAGTAGAGCAACATGATTGATTTGGCGAAATGAGGCATTAGTGAAATTCAGGCAAAAGGGCTTAAAAGCCTTCTTAATTGAGGAAGAAATGTTTTCCTCTGTCTGGGCTTCCTTTCTGGAAACATTAATAACAAGAGTCATATTTCTATTGCGGATTTTGAAGACATATCATGTAAAAGAGTGTTAAAATGTCAATAATTCACAAGTTAGCACTTTTTCCCATCTGGAGCACAAAGTTACTTCCTCAATTTAAAGTTTTAGGCTAATTTTAACAAATGCTCTGCTGTTTCAGTTTTCAATAATGAATTTAAATTTATTCATCAGCAAACATTTCCATGTCTCTCTCGATAGAGAATCTACAACTCATTCTTTTGGATTCAGCTTTCATTATTCCAGCGAGTCTTAACCCAACTTCTTCATCAAGACATGAACTCCTGCATCCTTAGAAAGAGAGCTACCTCCTGATTTGAAAACTTACGAGTATGGCTCAAATCTTTCCTTTAAATTCTTATTTGGTTTAGCAAGACAGCCTTCTCACACAAGACAATAATATTAAGTACAGTATTTTTATTTGTAATATGTCTTCTATTTCTTTGCCATAGACCTATAAAACAGCTCACTATGTGCAGTCTTGTGCCACACTAATATATTTATCCAACCTATTTATTTGATATCATGCCAATATATTTTAGCTTGTTCTTGATAGGGGTGTTCAGATATAATTTACTCCTCTCAGCTAGAAATTCATTTAGGAGGAATTTAGTAAATCAAAGGCTGGTAGGAAGTGATGATCAACATAAATGCCAGCCTCTATGATCTTTACTGAATTATAGCTATCATTTGGAAGTGGAAGTAGAGGGGGGGAAAAGCCAGCAATTCTCTGTTGTTTTTCACCACTGTTTCTCATTTCTCCAATCACTGTCTCAGGGTTTAGTCAAAAAAGAACACAAATACTCAACTTGATTGATGCTACCAGGGAACTTACTTGTCTGTTGCAAGCCTCCACTGCTTGTTGCAGGATAGCGCTGTTTTACTGTCCTTTCATGTGGACTCGAGCAAGTTGATTCCTTTGAAAGCCTGAGATAATGAACCAAAAGCAACTTTTGATTTTATAAAATAGGCTCTTTTCTCAATGATTTTTTTCCTGTGCTTTCCTGGTGAAGGAGAGCCTTTGTAGGCAAGACAATTTTATAGTAAGTCTGTTTAAGGGTTAAGCAAACAATCCTTTTGAACAGGGGCCCAACACACACGTGCACACACACACATTATTTTTCTACATATAATGTCCTGCTGTCGTGAATGGTGGTATGAGGTTGTCTTGTGATTTTACTGGTAAGAGAATGTGGGCACCATGAAACCTTGAGAAAGGAGTAGAGGTTTGCTTCCCTATTTCTTTGGAACCCACTGATTCTCATACTGTGTGCTTCACTCATGGCAAGTGGGTGAATGATATTTCACATCAGATATATTCTCCTTATTTTTACTCTGAAGCTTTAGTTATATGGAAGCATGCTTTTTGTGGTGATATTTTTCATGTGTTGGAAAGACTGGTGTCTATCTGCCTGCCAGCACTACTAGCCTTTACCTGCTGGGAGCCCAGCAGGAGAAAATAAAAACCCAGCAGTGGATGCAGGATATTTTTCTCTCTTTCACACACTGTCTAGAGATATGTATGGAGAAGATCGGGGTCAAGACCCAGGTTTGGATTTCTATCATACAAAAGACAAGATTCCTGTAACGCCAAGCTGATATACAGAGCTAGGCAGCAATGGTGGGGGTCATGGTGGCTCTCGGTCCTAGCAATGGGCTGGGTGGCTTTCAGGAATAGTGTCGCACCATTGAAGATATTCACGATATTCAATATGTTCGATTCCCATCACTCAATCTTTATTGAATGTCTACCATGTGCAAAGGTGTGGGCTAGGCATTGTGGGGTATTCAGAAGAAAGTGGAGATACAGTTTCTGCTTTCAAGGAGCTTCTGTTTTGTTAGAGAGACAAATAAAGATATGGCTAGGTTCTGAATGACAGACCTCAAGGGCTAAAGGACACCAGAGTGGTCACCATGGCTTAGAACATCAACACAGATTTCAGATGGCAGGGCTGGATAGGAATGTCAACTTCCGGGAGAGAGTAAAGGAAATAAGTCAAGGGACTGAAGTGAGGGTGCAACGGAACCATTTTATAAAGTGGAGAGTGTCTCAGCATCAAATGAAGAATCTCAGTCCACTCTGTAATTTAGGAGACAGCTTAGTGATACATTTTAGTGGGGACACTCTCCCAGAACATCAATCTATAGGAATATCGACACAGATACAGATGGGTTGAAGGCTGACTTCCCAGTACAAGGAAATGAACATCTCACTTGTATTGACTCCATTTAAATTTCAAATTATTTCGAAGTCTTGGGAAGTTCCTATCTGTGGCCAAATTCTCCTGGAAGTAGTGCTCATATATCTGGCTCCATGCACGCAGATTTAGTTTGTAGAACTTGACACTTTCTCCATCATTTATTGAATATAAAATCTTTTGGCCAAAGTAACATTTTTTCTCAATGAACACCAATGACTTCTACATAAATATATCCTTTCACAGTCCAAGGAAAATTGGAGAATGCTAAAGCAGTCCAGAAAAACATGAAAGGCAATGCCAGCAAAATTCTGCCAATACTTCTTGCAAGTGAAGAATCATACTTAAATATTTTTGAAGACTTGCCAACATAATTAAGGACTGAGAATTTCTTTCAGGTGACTGGTTCCTTGGCCTTGCTTTTAAAATTTCACTGATATCTTTTATGAGTAGAAACTTTCCTTCTGTTTAAGCTTCCTTCAGAGTTAGCTTTTCTCCTACATTGCTTTTTCCAAAGCACACTCATGGAAAAAAAATAGTATGGTAACCTGGGTAGCTTCTTTTGAATACTCTCCGACACATTGAGAGACTCCCAACTATACTGCTCTCATTTCATCACATACCATTTCAAAATTAAGTTTCAGGCATCCTTTGTCAGTATAGGTTTGCATTTTTATGGGCTCCCTGGCCTACCTTCTCAACTGTCATCAAGATATTAAAGTGAAGTCTTGGGCTTCCCTGGTGGTGCAGTGGTTGAGAGTCCGCCTGCCGATGCAGGGGACACGAGTTCGTGCCCCCGGTCTGGGAAGATCCCACATGCCGCGGAGCTGCTGGGCCCATGAGCCATGGCTGCTGAGCCTGCACATCTGGAGCCTGTGCTCCACAACGGGAGAGGCCACAACAGTGAGAGGCCTGCGTACCGCAAAAAAAAAAAAAAAAAAAAGAAAATTAAGCTCAGCATCTGGACATAGTAGATCCTCGACGATGTTTGCTGAATACTAGGCTACATCATTATTCTTGTTCCCCTACCTTCAGGGGAACCGTGTCCTTTGATAGTTCCCCTTTCTTTCTCTCTATCTGTTTAAAGACTGACTTGATATTAGTCATTTTACTAAACAGAGATTCTTTTTTAGGACCTAGGTGGATTCTGTCCTATTCTTAGGAAATGCTGGTTTTTTGGAGATGGGAGAGTAAGTTGGTGGAGGAAAGAGAAGGAGAAGGGGAGGATTCTTTTCGTCCTAGTTCTATGACCTGAGCACACACTGGACTGGTCCACATCACTTTCCTCTTCACCCTCGCCCTCAGTTTGGTATTTCCTTTCTGCTTCAAGGCAGCCAGAGGCTGGGGATCACTGTCTTTTGTCTTCTACTTTTTAAAAAATTGAATAAGGTTGATTTACAATGTTGTGTTAGTTTCTGGTGTACAGCAAAGTGATTCAGTTATGCATATACATAAATATTCTTTTTCATATTCTTTTCCATTATGATTTATTACAGGATATTGAGTATAGTTCCCTGTGCTCTATAGTAGGACCTTGTTGTTTACTTTATATATGGTAGCTGGTATCTGCTAATCCCAAACTCCTAATTTATCCGTCTCCAACCCCCTTTCCCCTTTGGTAACCATAAGTTTGTTTTCTATGTCTGTAAGTCTGTTTCTGTTCATTTGCATCATATTTTAGATTCCATATATAAGTGATATCGTATGGGATTGGTCTTTCTTTTTCTGACTTACCTCACTTAGTATGTCTTCTGCTCTTTAGTTGTGCTTGTCCAGGACTGCAGCTCACCCTGATTCAGGCACCCCTTCCCCACCTCGTTCCAGCTCATGCACACTGCTTTTTTGGGAAAGGGGGTTGGTCATACTTTAACTTGGAACCTTTCAAAGCCCAAGTGTAAATAATTAATTAGGCTAAAGCGATTAAATTAGCAGTAACTTAGAGCCAAGAATTATGTAGGTGGAAATTAGGAACTTTGCAATAAATTGTTTTCTTTTTGTTTTTTTTCCTTTGAAAAGTAGAAACTCAAGCAAAGCTGCTGTGTTTGGGTGCTCTCAGAATCCACACAGGGAGCCTATTCAACCACAGAGACTTGACCACCCCGTTCCCCCAACAGTCCTGCCACTCTCTCCCCTCCGCCCCCTGCAGAGCGCCAACGCTAAAAGAATAAGAAGTAGAGGTGGCGCAGTAGTTGAGAGTGGGCCTGCCGATGCAGGGGACACGGGTTCGTGCCCCGGTCCGGGAAGATCCCACATGCCGCGGAGCGGCTGGGCCGGTGAGCCACGGCCGCTGAGCCTGCGCATCCGGAGCCTGTTATTGGAAAATGATCAAGTGATTTTTTTTCTCTGAAATCTCAGAATGAATTTAGCTTTGTGTAACTAGGTTTTGTTGTCTTAGAGGCTTTTTTGCAAGAACTAGTAGCAGGCTATCTCAATACCTTAAATTTATATTTTGAAATTGGTATCTGCAATATTTAGTATATTGGGGCTATTTTATTCTGTGACTGCGATTGTAATAGAAAAAAAGTGTTTGTTCTTTTGCATTCATGACAGTTCTGAGTATAGTCAGCATGGGATTAAATAAAAGAAGATTTCTAACTGCTTCAGAATTCCTGTTTATGTGTACTCTATGAAAAGTTTTCTTGAGGGACTTTTATTTTCTGATTATCAATTTTATTTCTCCATGTATTATGTGGTACATTACTGCTATTATTATTATTGTTTATCTCTACATCACTATTGAACGCAGTAATGTATTTTCCCTACCCTAGATTTTATTTTGTCTAGCATAAGTAGCATCAAAATTTAAATATTTATGGTAGGGATCATTTTAAGAGGTATTTTTCTTTTCCTCCTAACCACTTCTAACACAAGACATTGTAAGAGAACAATATGAGAAAGTTAAGATAATATTTGTCTTTATTGGTGTTTTCATGCTGTTTTCTAGCTGATTTATATCATTATTTAATGCCAAAATGTGAGACCTGATAAAATAATAATGCAGGAGGCTGTATGCTTGCTTGGTTTTTATTGTATCAATTTGTATTGAAAATGCATAAAATATTTTAAAAATAATAATGCAAAAATTAATTAGGTCTGATGAACACTGGGGTGCTCATCTTGACAGTCCTTGAATAACTGGGCTTTGGTTCTGGGGAGAATGCACTGTTGACTTGGAAGAAATGAAGACCTGGTTGGAGGGAGATTAAAATATCAACTCTCACCTCTCACCCCCAAGTATTTTAATTTTCTTCAAGAAGCTCACAGAGGGTTTATGCGTTGTCAAAGTGCTTGTTATTAGGCAGGGATTAATCAACAAATATTTATTACAGACCATTTACTAAGTGCTTTTCTCCTGTATTATCCAATGTCATCCGTACACCAGCTCTGTGAAGTAGGAACTAAACCTCACGTTGAAATGACCAACCATTGACCCGACAGCCAGTTAACAGCAGAGCCTGATTCCAAATTCTGGAATGTATGTTGTTACTAGGTAGTAGGGCCTGTGCTAAGTGTTTTATGAATATACTGTACAATTTTCACACCAGTCCTCCAAGATGGTGCTATTATGTTCATTTAGAGATGATCAGATCAAAGCTTAGAGAGGTCAAGAGGCTTGCCCGACATAGCGCAGTTTGTGGTATTGGATTGGAACTAAGGCACAGCTTGTCCCAGAGCTGCATTAAAACTCCATGCTGCCTCTGTGTTCTTTCCACTGGCTTCCAAAAGAAACCTCACCATGTATTATCCATGTTTAATTCTTCCAATCAGCAATTATATACCAACATTCCTCAGATCAACAGTAAGAATTATTAAAGGCATGTGAGATAGCTCCTGTCCCTTCACGTGGATTAAAAAGGAACCACATTTGGGATCTTTTATTACAATTTCTTTTTTTTATTAAAAAATGCTAAAGAAGAAGATCTTTCAAGATCTATGTAGTAAGGTATATTAGAGAGCATTTGTAATAGTACGTTGTCTCAGCTAAGGCAGAAAGAAACAGACTTCAGCTGTGAAAGGAGAATGCAAATTAATAATGACCACCATTTATCCTGCTCCTGCTGGGTACAGACGAGGGACAAAGGAAGGATACATGAAGAATGCAAGACAAAATCCTTGTTATTGTGGTACTTGTAATGCAGCAGAGCAGACCAAATCTCCATGTGGATCCAGTGTGTATGTTGTATACCACCAGAGGAATCCTGCTTTTATTTGGGCACTTTGTATTTTCCATCTCCTTGGTGCAATCCTAATTCCATAAGTGTATTAAACATCTATAATTAGGGAATTTTAAATAACCAGAAAATATTTTTGCTTGCAGTCAAAATAGAGTAATAGGGATCAGATTTATCCTCCCACCTGAAACCAAACAAACCAGGCAAAACATTTAAAGCGACAAAGGACAATAAACCCTAAGAGGCAGGAAACAAATGTGGTGAGTTCTATGATTGCTCCAGCTAACTGCAGTTTCTAGGCTCCAAATCAGAAGAGAGGAACCCAGGCTGTAATGGGCAGACCCCCTGAACTGAGGAGACAGAGCTGTGAGTCTGGGGAATTCAAAGTGGCTGGAATTCACAGGACAGAGTACTTGAGAAAGAACTTCAGAGATACTTCCTTGAGTATTCACGCATATGAAGAAACTTCCCACAACTGGGGAAAGTGCCACCTGAAAGAATTAGAGAGAAACATGCCCGGCATATCCATAGGGCTAGGAATATGCCTGTTCCCAAAAGCCAGACCAGAAAAACATTATAATTCATGGAATATCAGTAGATTACTCAGAAGAGATTTACCTCGGTAGTGTGGAAAAATTAACCCTGTTATAAATAGAGCTCTGATCTCATCTACCAAATATCAAAAGCAAGACTTGAAAAGATCAGACTGTTTTCACGTGACTTAACTTCATCCCAGAACAAAGCTCAAGAATATTTAATATTTATAGGAATACAAAATATCCGGCATCCAACAAGGGAAAATTCACAATGTCTGGCATCTTGAGAACACCAGGCATGCAAAGGAGCAGGAAAATATGGTCATTAATGAGGAGAAAAATCAATAAATCAAAACCAATCCAGAACTCACACAAATGTTAGAATAACAGACAAGGACATTAAAATAAATTTTTATGGCTGTATTTCATGTTTAAAAAGTCAGGTTAATTGACCATATCAATTGTTGATGTGAATGTGGAGGAACAAAAATTTCATACGCTGCTGGTGAGAATGTAAGGTGCTACAACCATTTTGGAAGAGTTTGGTAGTTTCTTAAACATTTAAACCTGCCCTTCCTTTATAATCTAGCCATTCACCTACCATATATTTACCCAAGAGAAAAGAAAGCCTATGTCTATGCAAAGACATACATAAATGTTCATAGCAGCTTCATCTGTAAGAGCAAAAACCAGGCAACAATCCAAATGTCCATCAACACATGAATGGATAAACAAGTTGTGGTATTTCCATGTAATGGAGTACTACTCAGCAAAGAATAAGAATAAACTATATATGGTACATGCAATAAAAATGGATGAATCTCAAAATAATTATGCTGAATAAAAGAGGCCAAAACAGAAAAAGAGTACATATTGTATGACGCCATACAGTATATCATACTGTATAATTCCATTTATTTAAAACTTTAGACATTGCAAACTGATCTATAATGACAGAAATCAGAAAAGTGGTAGCTTAGGAGTCGGGGAAGGATGATAGCAAAGGCATGAGGACATTTCTGGGGACAGCTAACTTGATTGTGGTTATGCTTTCATGGGTGCATAGATATATCAAAGCATCAATTACAAATTTTAACTATGTGCACTTTATTATATGTCAACTATAACTCCATAAAGCCATTAAAAAAACTCCAAGAACAGAAAAAGTATAAATAAGGATAAGAAATAATAAGAAAAGAATCATTTGTAAAAAAAATCAGCATTTTTAGCTGTTTAGCACTTTATAAGCTCATTCGTATTTTTGTACTTAAGAATTTTGTCCTCCTCTTAGTATTACTTTTTGTTATGTTTTCCATTTGTAAGAGTGATTTAATGACTGGCCCTGTATGAGACCCTCCAGATATGTGACATTTATCTCTTTTTAAGTTTTCTGCTTTTGGGGTTCTCATCAATGGTGGTCATTACCCCTCTCATTTCTAAAAATGTTTAGGCTTGGCTTGGGCCATTTCCTTTTTTTTTTTTTTTTTAGACTTGTATATTGTGAAAATCAACAAAATAAACACCAGTGAAATATTTATATTATAAGCCTCTGTTTTTTGAGGCATTTTCTGATGTTTGGGTGTATGTATTATATTGGGTGTATTCAATATATACTCATTATTAAAGTCATTGATCATGCTAATTAGCAAATGGAGGTCAAGAACTCTAAATACATTACCTTAGGGCAAAAAAAGACCAATGAGAAAGCACGTAGAAATACAGATTGGTTTGAGAATGCCTTCAAGATATGCAGGAAAATACATATCACAGGGTTTTTAAAATTAAACCAATAAGAATAATATAAAGCAATGATTTTCAAACCTGGTTACATATTAAAATATCATATTAAAAATACCATGGCTGAGCCCCAACCTATACTGATGGACTCAGAATCTTTGGGGATGGGATCTGTGCTAGTAATTTCATGAATCTCTCCATTCAATTCTAATCATGCTGCCAGGGTTTCAAGAACCTCCAGTATAGTTGTACAGACAGATCATGGGCTTCTAGAAAGACTTCCTCTGCCACTTTCAACCTGAATGGCCCTGGGTGAGTGATGATGAAAGTCGTGCTCAACTTTGACTTTGGAGTCACATGCAGGGTTTTTAAAACTACACATGGTAGGTCTCTCCCTGAGAGCTTCTTGAACCAGTGGACCGAGGTGCAGCCTGGGAGGGAGCTATTAGTAAGAAGCTTCTCTGGTGATTGTAACATGCGGCCAGAATGATGAACCACCGTTCTTAGATGCACTTCCTCATCTATGATGTGGGAATAATACTTCATAGCGTGTGTGTGTGTGTGTGTGTGTGCACACGCACAATGCTTTCATGAAATAATATGTGTAAAGCACTTCATATAGCTGTTCGGCTTATAGCAAAAGGTTGATAAAAGGTAGTCATTATTTTTGTGTTTTCTGAAATGCCTAAACTCTAGAAAGGTGGGGTCCATGTGAGAGAACTCCACACCCACGAAGGTTCTGCTGAACCCTGGAAAAGCAGACTCTATATTTTTAAAAAGTCTAAACCCATGCAGGACTGTATGAGGGGATGTTATTTTGTATAAAATAGAGCTGAGGTATAATGAGGCTTTGCCAGTTTCAGAAGCAAGCGTTATTCCCTTTGAGGAAGAAATGTGTCTTATGAGAAAAGTGTTTGTTTGAAATGGCGCTAATACAAGGACCCGGGGAGACTGGTGGGCTTGTACCCATTCTCACTCAGGAGCTGGTTGAAATGGGTTAGTTCATGAAGAAATCTGATTTTTTTTTTTTAAAAGTAAGGCTCTCTAGTGGTCAGTGAATTTGGCTGTTAAATACAATGCTTTTCTATTGTGAGAGAAAAGTCACTAAAACAAAAAGACAAAGTGCCTCATAAGTGCCCAAACTTGAGCACATAAATGAGAGCCAGGACTGCTTGAGACTGACTCAAGTTGGCTGCTCTAAAACACTGCAGTATAAACAGTCTTACGCCAGTAGTCCTGGGCTATTACCACCATCATCACTCATGTACATAGACCTTCCCCATGACCTCACCACCCCCTTCACTCAGCCTCTCTCTGCCTCAGCCTCTCCTATGGGCAAGATGTTATCTTTTGGTGGTATAACTTTGATACTATGATTCTCCTAAGATCCTACATTAACTTCTAGTCCCATCAAAATAAACTTTCCATCTTGGGGTGTACAACCAGCCTCCAACTCACTCCTTACTCTAATTACCTTGTTTCCCAGGACAGTCGAATCCAGCTGGACACACCTACCTGTCATCACCTGTGTGAGCTCTTTCCTCTCGCACATGGTATTTCTTGAGCCTTCAATTTGTTTAGTCATGGTGTCAGGCATGGTGTCATTATCCCCATGTGAATAGTGAGAAACTTGGGGATCAGAGATATTAAACAATTTGGCCAAAGACACACAGCTAGTAAGTGGTAGAACTATGGTTTGTACCTGGTTTTGTTCCCAAAGCCCATGGTTTTTCACTGTTAGTATATCACACTCTGTAGGTTTCCCCTCACCAAGAGGCATAATTTAAATTCTTTAAAAAGCTATTAATGATTTATTTTATACCGCCCTGATAAATCTTCTTGATTCCGGCCACTGTAACAAGTATAGTTGAGATAGTCTCCTTTATTCTAGCTTTCTAGTTTCCCAAATATAGTAATGAAAACCTGTAGAAATATTTTTCTTTTTTTGCGGGGGGGGGATGATTTGAATTTCTCCAGTGGGAAACCGAACCACAGAGTAGATCTGTAACTTTCTTCTGGTCTTCTGGTGGGAACAGCTCAGACTCACTGCTCTCTGGCCAGCTGTGCAGTAAGCTGATACCCCTGTGCTTGGCTGTGTCCCCTTTGCAAGTGAGAGCTAGGGGAAATTGTGAAATTTTTATTCTTAGGATTGTTTAGTGAGGATTGATGGACTTCTTGGGAATTTTCCCAAGTTTAATAATTAGAAGAGAAGGACATATAAATTAGGTAAAATTTTAAAGGAACTCTTAACACCCTGCACTTTAAAGTTAAGCGACCAGCGTTTCTTTATTATGATACCCCAGACTAACTACGCTACTTGGACAAGTGTTTCAGGTTAGTCTCAAAATAAGGCATCATAGAGCAGTTGAACACGTATTTACTGAGGGCCTATGATGTGCTGGGTACAGTGGTGAAAAAGATGGGCACATTCTCTGATCTCATGGAGCTTCTATTCTAGTTGAGGGGGGTAACGAGGAGAAGATGACAGGAACTAAGTAAACCACTCAGTAAAGATGTTCTATGAAGAAAATAAAATAGGATAGTGTGATAAAGGATGTGTCTGGGACTAAAGTTGATCAGGGAAGTTCTCACTTAGAGATGTCTTTTGAGCTGACATCTGAGGGGAGAAAGGAATTAGCCATGTGAAGATTTAGAAGGACTCTTCAGAACAGCAAGTGCTAGGGCCCTGTGGTAGGAACAAAATGTGCACAGAACAAAAAGCCAGTGTGGCTGGAGCAGACTAAGTCAGAGAGCGGGAGAGTAGAGAATAAAAGGGACGGGCTGCATCCGTGGAGGAGGGACTGAGGATTTTGGCCCTTGCTCTGAGTGAAATAAAGAATAGGCTTTTGGTGGAGGTGTGTTTTGCTTTGAAAGTAGTTATGTTTTGGGAGGATTACTCTGTCTCCAGTGTTGAGAATAGACTATAGAGGGTGAAGAGTAGCAACAAGAAGAACATTTAGGAAACTACTGAATAACCCAAGAGAGAGAGGTGGCTTGGGTGACGTGGTAACTGTGATAAGAAGTGGTCAGAGACTGGATATGTTCACGTGATATCTTGATATGAGAGAAAGAAAGAAGTCAAAAAGGACTCCAAGTTGTCTGGCCTGAATAACTGGAAGTTTGGGGGTTGCCATTAACTGAGGTGGGGAAGGCTGCGAGTGGAACGGTTTTGGGGGCAAGACCAGGGGTTCAGGTTTAGGTATGTGAAGGATGAAGTGTGCCAGTGGAAATGTCAGTAACCATTGGATACAGAAGTCTGGAGTTTGAAGTCTATCCTAGAGATCTATACACTGGGCATTGAGATCACATCTGGAGCATTTAAAGCTGTGGAATTGGATGAAATCTCCCACGGAGAGTTAGGTCCTGGGGAAGGGACCTGGGGAGGGGATGCAGGACAGATGAAGAGCTGGTTCTCATGAAGCTTGCTTTCCAGAATGTGTCGAGGAAGACTCTTGGAGTTTCTGTCTTGTGATCCCGTCCTTTCCTTCAGGCTGATGTGGTTTGATTTCCTCGTTTTTCTTGGCTCTACTATCACGTGACAGTATTCACTGATTTCTGAAACTGCATGGATAGTTAAAACACCAGGATAAACAAACAAACAAAAATGATCTTAAGTAATGGGGACTCATCCACGAATTTCGAGGAATCACTTTACTGAAGAAGACATACATATGTACAGTGTTTAATGGAGCCAGAGTGTCTCTTCTACTATGTTGTTCATATAACATTTTGAATTAGAATCTAGGAAGAACAATGATTCTGCCATAACATGTCTTCAGCTTTAAAGTCGGTCTCTTGCCCCTTTCAATTGTGGAGTCCCTAAATCCAAATTTTGTTTAGGCTTGGAAGATGATAGCCACACCCACGGGGAATTTTTAAATTAAGGCTTTGAATATTTCTATGCATTAAAAGTTGTGCTTTCTGGGAGCTCTTTTTTTTTTTTTTTGCGGTATGCGGGCCTCTCACTGTTGTGGCCTCTCCCGTTGCGGAGCACAGGCTCCGGACGCGCAGGCTCAGCGGCCATGGCTCACGGGCCCAGCCGCTCCGTGTCATGTGGAATCTTCCCGGACCAGGGCACGAACCCGTGTCCCCTGCGTTGGCAGGCGGACTCTCAACCACTGCGCCACCAGGGAAGCCCGCTCTTTTGTTTTTAACTCTCAAATGATAGTGTAAAGACAAAGATGAATTAAAAATAAGAAGATAATAGAAGATGAATTAAAAATTAAAAATTTTCCCTGTTGAAAATAAGGGAAAAGATTTCCCACCCCTCTTTTTTCCTTTGAGCCTTTGCTTGAGAAAACTTGTAATTGTATGGACTTTCTCCTCTCTTTGAAATGGATATAAATCCTTTTGAAGACTAGATTAGCATTTTGTCAGCTTAATGACCTGGGAATGTCTTTCTCCAGGACTGGAGAGCCAATTCTTTGAAATGTAAACATCAAGAAAGATAGAGCCCCAATCTCCCAGTTACTGTAGGAAGGTAGAGGCTCACTTCCCAGTGGGCGCTTTGCTTGAACTTGAATCACTACCTTCTGCCGGAAAGAGATGAGAAGTTGTTTTTCCTCTGGACAAATCCACTTGGCTAACACAGATGGTCACCCCAATTACCAGGTAAAGTTAGGATAGTTTATGTGTGACAATGGTCCTGTCAAGTCCTCTGACTTGAAGACTAGTTATGGCTTATCTTGAGAACATGTGTGGGAAGGGTTATATCTGCTTGGCCTCATAAAAGGATAAAATTTCCTTCTGTCTTTTCATATCTTAGCAGATAGCTTGGGATGCACATCATGTTCTGGTTTAATGTGTTCTCAATAACAAAAGTGTTTTCTTTCTCTACTACTTTCATAGAGAGGATTTCTGAGTCGGAAGAATATTTTGTTTTTAATTTTACTGCTCTGACATAAGTTTCCAGTAAATAACCAAATTCCTGACATGCTTCGGTTTTCTAAAATCTCCTTTCAAACATTCATGGGTGATCCGCTTCAGTTGGATATTCTAAATGACTTTTTGCTCTTAAAAGTAGAGTTGACATTTGAAAACTAGATTACCCCCACTCTTAGGGATAATTCTAATCACTGTACTCTTGTTATAATTAATATCTTGTTCTTTGAAAATGTTATACTCACATACTAAGGATAATCACTAAGGGATTTAGGGTCCTATTAAGGTTCTGTTGTTGTAGGTATTAGTTTGCTAGGGCTGTCATAACAAAGTACTGAGTGGTTTAAATAACAGAAGTTTATTTTCTCACAATTTTGCAGTCTAGAAGTCCAATATCCAGATGTCTGCAAGGTTGGTTTCTTCTGAGGCCTTCTCCTTGGCTTGCATCTGGCCACCTTCTCCCTGTGTCCTCACATGGCCTTTCCTCTGTGCATGTTTGTGCCCTAATCTCCTCTTCCTGTTAGGACACCAGTCAAATTGGATTAAGTCCCACCCTAATGACTTCATTTTAACTCGTTATTACCTCTTTAAAGACTCTATCTCCAAATAGAGTCACATTCTGAGGTACTGGAGGTTAGGACTTCCACCTAAGAATTTGGGGTAGACACAGTTCAGTTCAAAACAGCGTACACATACAAGTTGCTATTCGAGTATGTGTGAAGGTAGTTTGATCAAAGCACCTGGGAAACTAGAATGTGACAGTCAATTAAAATAATGTTTATGGGATTAGCATCCAGCATTCTACTTGTCTTAGTCACCAGAACCATTATTTATGAATTTATACCCTACGTTTCTTTCTCTTTTTTATGTAAGAAAGTGGGATTGGTTTTGAATAGCTCTCAGTTCCTTCAAAGGAGGGACAAAGTATTTTATGAAAAGTATACCCCAAGTCTTCTGAAAATGTACCCCAAGTCTTTTTTTTTTTTGCAGCCTCAAGTTGACATAGTCAATTACCTCTGAAACACGGCAGAATAAAAGGTCTTTGTTGTCAGCTGCACCCTAAATCACATGCCTGTGAAGGTAGCCCCCAAATGGTACTTACGGCCTCTAATTAAAACTCAGTTCTCTTGATGATCACTATTGTATGTATGGGGGAAGAGATAACAGATGGACACATTTTTTGACCTCTGCATATACTTGCATTCATTAAGAAATCAGTGCTTTCCCCCAAGCACATTTTGGTGACACGCAGATTGACTTGCCACCAGGCCTGACCCTTGGAGGGAGGAGAAGGATGAAGAAACGCTAAAAGGTGGACGTATTTTTCTCCTCAGACATTATGTTTGTCTCCTCCTATGAGATTTATTTTTGGCACGCAGAGAGCACATCCATGGGGGGACCATTTTAAAATTGCTTGTGAAGAGCCGGCATCTTTCCAAGAGGAAATGTAACCTTGTCTTCATCTGGCATATCAGATCAATGTGCCATAAAAGATCATGTTCAGTTATCTCATTTTTTTGAATTAGAATTAATGGCTCATTAGTCTTGATCATATCAATATTATAGCACCACTTCCATTTGATAGGAAAAGGAGGAAGGCTGCCGGAGTGCACTTAGTCCCTTGACTTTCAGTGAATAGACTACGTGCCTGTCTCAGGGAAAGCCCAGCAAGATCTCCGGAGGTGGCCCTTTTCAAACCAGCCCCATTTAGGGCAAATGTGGGCTGCTGTGTCAGAGGCTCTTGAAAGAAGATTTAAAAGGTTCTAAGGGTTCGGGTCACTGGGGACATAGATCAGTGTTTCCCCCCACTTTAGGCAGCAGACCCCAGTCACGGAACCAGACACCCTCAAGCTTTTCTTTGGCCACATGTCGGACCATATGTTGGAAACTGGAAAAACAGACATTAAGACTCTTCTCTTGAACATCTCTCCCAAAAGGAATTTCACCCCCCGAGGAGCATATATTTCTGCAGAGCTCAGAGAAAGAGGCAGGTTGACTCTTCTGAAATAAAAATAAGAAACGTTGTCAGACACAAGATATTATTTAAGATTTACCCCATTCCCAATCCCTAAAATTTGCCAAAAGAAACAGTAATCAAATGCATTCTAAAAATAAAGCAAAGTAAAATCAAAACTACCTTTAAGAAAGGAAACGCCGGACCAGGACTCAGGAGCTCTGGCTGTATTCTTGACACTGTCATTAGCTAACTGTGTGACATGGGTGGTAGATGTTTGTTATTTTTTGCCTGCCCAACACGGTTTTCCTTTGGAAATTGTCCTCATCCCCACCCTACAACTGGTTGCGTTGTAAACCTACGGTACACGAGTTTGTATGTTACCTCCCTGGCCACAGTGATGCACTCCAGGATGCATACATGACCAAGCCAGGCCAGTTAGGGACTTCCCTAGGATTTTGCTGGACCTTTCAGGAATTATGAATTGGAAGGATAATCCAAGCTGATAGCTGCTGGTCTCTGTCTTTGTCATAGAAGGGCAACTAAGAGAAGGCAAACCTGAGAAACCCCAGGGAGAAGCAGAGCTGGCTGATACGTATTTGAACCTCTGCAGTTTGTCACTCTGGGAATCCATTTTTAAGCTGAGCACCACATCCGCTTAGTTTCAACTGGGACATGGCCACTTGGAACCTGATTATTACACTTTGTATATTTGGATTCACCTCTCTGAGCTTCTCTTTCTCATTTGTGAAGGAACATACGCAATCTAGTGGATTCCATCTCTTTCCATCTCTGAGCCTTTTTCGACTCCAAATCTTTTTTTTTTAATTGAAGTATAGTTGATTTACAATGTTGTGTTAGTTTCAGGTGTACAGCAAAGTAATTCAGTTATCTATCTATTCTTCTTCATATTCTTTTCCACTATGGTTTATCACAGGATATTGAATATAGTTCCCTGTGCTATATAGTAGGATCTTGTTGTTTATCTATTTTATACGTAGTAGTGTGTATCTGTTAATACCAAACTCCCAATTTATCCCTCCCCCTCCCTCACTTTCCCCTTTGGTAACCATAAGTTTGTTATCTATGTGAGTCTATTTCTGTTTTGGCAGTAAGTTCATTTGTATCATTGTTTAGATCCCACATATGAGTGATATCATATGACATTTGTCTTTCTCTGTCTGACTTACTCTAAGTCTAATCTTTTGACACATTTTCCTTAATACTTTGCTGGGATGATATATATTTTCATAGACGGATGATAAGTTCTTAGAAATCTCCAAAATTTCCCTCCAGTTATTTGGAACTTATGAAAATTATACACGGGGGTCAAATTTATCTTTGTATTAACGATGAATGAGGTGTTTGATGAGAAAGTAGATAGCATAAACAGGATCAGAGAGCACCATTTAAAACCATTTTAAAAATGCAAACAGCTTTTAAAAGAGAGGGAGGCATGATGAAAATCTAACATCTATTCATTAAAGGACATCTAAGTGTTAAATATAGCTATAGCATCTACTTGAAAGCAATAAAACAAAATATTTTTCTAAAAATGTAATTAATAATTAAGACCAGGCAATTCCACCAATTAGTTCAATCCTCTATACCCATCAACAAAATTGAGTCAAAGTTCCATTAGGCAACTGTTTTAACAAATCAGTTTTTAACAAAATCTCTCTCTCTCTCTTTTTTTTTATCCTATGGTGGCATGACTGCGTGCCAGCAAAGAAATAGAATTCGCCTTGAGAAAAGAAATTCAAGACCTTCAGGGTGTTGGTATAGATTAACCAGTAGAAATTTTTTTTCTTTCTTTCTTTTTTTAATGAAAGGAGAGTGTCCTGAGTTCAGGTTTCTTTCATTGCTCCTCACCCAGATTTATTAACCTTAGGCAGGAAGAGGACTGAATTAAGAAGGAATTAATAATAAATATTCTTTCTGCTCTTATCCCTTCGAGAAGCTCACAAAATTTTACTATTTTTTTTAAACGGAATCCAGTGTGAATGGAAATGTCCCTTTGACAGCTCTGAAAATATGACATCTTTCTGCAGAACTGGCTCAAAGTTATCATAGCACCTAGCATTTGTAGTAGTTGAAAGCAATTAATTAGCACACTTAGCATCCTTTCGTGACGTTCGAGTGATTTTAAAAGGAGGATGCGGATGATCAAAGTGGGGGAAACACGGACTTGTATAAACAGTTTGAGTTTTAGACCTCACAACTTTCAATGAGACTGTTGGAGAGTCATCTCTGCTTCTCCACCTGGACCAGCTTTCTTTGGGAGCGACCTCATCCTTTACTCCCTTCATTATCCCCTGGGATGCTTGCTTTCCCATACAACATGTTGGTGACTCACTCATGGTGCCCTAAGAGTGCTTTGGCTGAGGTTTTGGAAGGATGGCCTTGCTTTAGTTGAGGGGTCTCTAATGGATTGTCAAGAGCCAGAGGGTAAAAGAGAATCGACTTTCTGAAGCAAGAGTGGCTTAGGAAATCCCTGATGGGGAGGTTCCTCTCTGACTATTTGGCAAGTGTTTTCCAGTGCTAATTTCTAAGAGTAGATTCTGCGGTTTGAGTGCCTCTGCCGAAGACATCACAGACACGGCATCTGATGGAGTGAGTGGTTACTTGTGCGTTGTCCACTTTGTGCAGCTCTGAGCAAGCAGACACAAAGGAAAGTGACCAAGTTCAATTTCCAGCCACATATCTGACAGGCTTCCTCTTCATAAGCAGAGGATGAATTCATCCAACTAGCATCTGGGAATTCCCTGTGGGGTATGTAGCCTGTTGTTGGTCAGTAGTGCTCAAAATCCAGTGTGCATAAGAATCACCTGGGACCTTATTAAATTACCAATTTCTAGGCCCCATCCCCAGAAATACTGATTCAGCAAATCTGGAGCAGGGTTTAAGATTTAGATTCCGACTCGAGGGGTTCATAAATACTCCTGGTTCCCTAACACCATTGTTGTAAGTGCTGTGTGGACAATTAAATTCCTTGCTGAAAATCACTTGGTCACAATGGCCAGATGAGGCCCAGTGGCCCACACAAGTGACATGGATGATGGCAAAACCCCATGGAAAACCAGACAGAATTGTACTGTCCAGCGATACACAGCCATGAAAATTTTAGAGTATTGTGGACTAGATTTGGACTTGAAGAAGTCTCTTGAAGGATTTTTAAAAGTAACCTGGACTTTAAAGAAAATCAAATCTGATACAACCATCCATTTTTTTTTATATGAGGCAAATGAGATGCAGAGAGGTTAAAGGACCGGCCTATAGTCACTCAGCTAAGAGTTGAAGTGTGAGGATTGGAAGCAGAGACTTCTAACTCTGTCTATAAGCAGACTTGGGAGAGTCTGTGCTGGATGCAATGGAAGCGGGTACATAGACCAGCATCCTATTAAAAATAGCATGGGGCACATAAAAAAATGAATAGATAAAGAAGATTACATATATATATATAAATGGAATATTACTCTACTCGGCCATAAAAAAGAATGAAATAATGCCATTTGCACGACATGGATGGACCTAGAGATTATCATACTAAGTGAAGTAAGTCAGAAAGAGAAAGACAAATATCATATGATATCACTTCTATGTGGAACCTAAAAAATGATACAAATGAACGTATTTACAAAATAGAAACAGACTCACCGACATAGAAAACAAACTTACGGTTACCAAAGGGAAAGGGGAGGAGGGATAAATTAGGAGGTTGGGATTAACACATACATACTACTATATATGAAATAGACAACAAGGTCCTATGTGTAACACAGGGATCTATATTCAGTATCTTGTAATAACCTATAATGGAAAATAATCTGAAAAAAAAAAAGAAAAAGAATTAAAATTACAAGAAGAGTGTTACCGAACTGAACTTGGGTCCACTCGCTCAAGCTACAACAAGGGCAATCTACTGACACCAGGTTGTGGTGAAGGAAAGTATAGTGTTTACCACAGGGTGCAAAGCAAGGAGAACAGACAGCTCAGGCTCAAAAGACCCAAACTCCCAAATGGCTGTTAGAGAAGGGTTTTTCAAGACAGTGAGAGAGAGAGGGTTGGGAGTGTGTGACCAGCTTGTGCACAATTCTCTGATTGGTTGATTATGAGGTAACAGGGTGCTGTTTTGGGAATCTCAATCATCAACCTTCTGGTTCCAACCTGTCTGGAGTCTCCATGCTTGTGGGCAGTATGCAGTTAACTTCCTCTGCTTGGTGGAGGTTTCAGTATCTGCAAAACAACTCAAGGATATGGCTCAGGTTAGTATCTATAGCCCTTGAGGAGGAGCCAAAACTCCTTGACTTTGTTTTATGGCTAAAGTATTATTATTTTGTCTTGCTTGATTGCTTTCCTTTGTTTCTGCGTTTTCTCACTTCTCTGATTAAATTTGCTCTTTGGAACTTGGGGGAAGGCTTAGGAAGCTAAAACCTTTTATAAACAAGAGGTGGGGAACATGGGGATATCTGCCCCTGGGAAGGCCCCACAGCATTCTTCTCGGTTTCAAGAAGAAAGAAAAGAGGCTGCTGCTGATGATAATTCCATGTGTTTTTTTAATTTACCAAACATTTTTGCAGATTTTCCTTCTTGTTCCTTGTGAACTCTTTAAGGCAGGTATCATTACCCCTGGTTTCTAAGCAAGCATCCAGAGGTGTGGAAAATGTGATTTGTTCAAAGTCCCAGAGCTAAATCCTGTAATCCTCCCACTGTCTCTTCCTCGCAACCCCCTTCCCTATCTTCCTCTTCCCCATCAATTCCTCTGATGAACCTCTCTTAAAATAAAATTCTTTTGGAAAACTTCCAGTTTCCTTTTTCTTCTTTGAGCATGTACTGTGCCTTCCAATTGCAAAACTCATCTTTGACTCATGTTGGAGACAAAAGCCCTAAACCAGATTATATGCACACACTATCTCTTCCACTCTTGCTTTCTGATCAGTGTCTTCTGGGCCTGATTTAAAATTCTAGTAGATTTACTGGGTGAAAAACCTGTAACTCTCATAAACTGCACCCCTTGTCAGGTGCTAAGAGCGCTCTCAGCCAACCAAAATGCAGGTGGCTGTGTTCTGGTCTGATCTGAGTAGTTGGACACGAAATCAAAATATGTGAAGGCTGGAAGAAAGGAAAGGTTCCTTAGTATTAGTTACAAGTTTTTCTGCAAGCAAAAGACCCAAGAAAAGAAACTGTGTTCTGAGTGGAGTTTGTTTTAAGTACCTGATTCCTGCTGTGAACAGTGATATATGATTGTTTTATAAATTAGCCACATTTGAATTCTAAATCACTATAGGTGCAGCACAACCTCTGATATAAGACTAAGCTTATTTTTCAGCCAACAAAATAATTGCTCAACATTGGTGAGTTGGTGGGAGGGGGAGGGGAGAGCCTATTTTTGAAGCACTATACTTGCTGCCCAGATAATATTCCAAACACCTGACAGGACAAAATAATGATATTGATAAGATGAATAAATCTGATCCTGGCTATTACATGTCAAATTGGTAGAAGACAAATTTTCATGCAAGAATGCAGAAAAGTAATAAACCTGCTTATGGAACAAATTTAATGGTTTCTAAGCCTATATATTTCTAATAATTGTTTATACTTTTAATTTAATACTATTATTCTTAGCAGGAAGCTTGTTTCAAGTTGTGGAGAGATTGGAATAAAACAGAAGAATCAGAATTCCCCAGGAGGCAGTTTCTGAGGGAATTCGACATGGTTAGATACAATTCTATCATAGTCACTTCTTTGTCTCAAAGATTTTCTTGTAAAACAATTCTGAATAGACTTTGGTAGCTCTCCCTCATTCTCCCTTGGATATGGGAGGTGAAAAGGGAGGAGGGCTAGGTCTTAGAGAATTTTTCTATAGTTATGTTTTTGGTTTATCACTAAAAGCATCTCCACAATTTATATTCTTACATTTTAGCTCTAATTTAAGTTAAAACGTCAAACCTCAACCTGATGGTATTTTCAAAAATCAGATGAGTCTTTGACAGCAGTCAGTAGAGCGTTTCTAGAATAGTTAAATGAGGCGTTAAGCATGCAAGATAATCACTGCTGTCTGTTCTTTGATTCCTGAGAAATTAACACAGCCTTGTCTAGCTATCCTATCACACCCTCCACTTCGCTATCCCCTCTCCAGGCCCTCAGACTGAAAGTCCAGAGTTACTCTTTACCAAGCAAGTTTGAAATCTGTTGGCAAGCCAACCTGGAACTCTCCTGCTGCCATCGCTGAGGTTCTGCCTCTTCTGGGGATACATAAAACCCTCTGTCTCCAGGTTTGCCAAGTCAGCACTTCCCAGGAGCACTTAGAAAGGGCGGCATCCCCTACGTCTCCATCAACAACAACAGAAAGCCCTAACTACTGGCAATGGCATAATAGGGAGCGAGGGGGGACTTGAGAAAGAGTCTCAGGAAATACTTTCCCAGAGCGAGTCAATATGAATGGGAGGTTGCCTTCCAGAGCACGCGTGAAGCCGTGTCACTGGGACTCTGCCCATTTGTGCTATTAATACCCTGGCTGCCCTCGCATTCTGCACGTTGATCAGGCACGGCTGGTGCATTAGGCTCTTGGTGGAGCTGACTTAGACAGGGTGTCTGCAAGACGCAGCGCTCCAAGATGTTCCTCAGGAAACAGCCCTGCGCTGACAGGGAGAGAGGAATGATGGTCTCCTTCTCAAGTCTCTGTTTCTATTATAAATTAGCTGCCTACTTTAAAAATGAGCGAACTATAAATAATTTAAAACCAATCAAAGGCCGTTATTACCACCATATCCAGGATTTTGAAGATAACTCGTCTACCCGGCACATTTATGGATGCTTGCTCTGCCTTGCGGTCCTCTGTTTCTCCCACAGTGATGTGATACGAAGAAAAACAAAAACAAAGGGGGAAGGAACAACTCAGTATGGTATTCAGTCTAATGTCAAGTGCAAATCCCAGGCCCCAGGGGAGCCAGAGTTCATTCCTGAGACAGTCCGCTCCCGAGGTCTAACGTGAGTCTGTCTCCCTCTTCCTCACCAAAGGGATGGATGGCTTTAAAACCAGAGTGGGAGATCCCAGAGTGGTGATAAAGCCACCAGGGATGTTCTGGGAAGCATTTAAAAGCAAATATTCATTGACCCAGCTCTTCCCATCAAACTTTTTACTGCTTCTAGCTCTGGTAAAGTTGCAACTTCTACCTCCTTTCCATTTTTTTTTTTTTGTTTTTTTGTTTTTTTTTGGTAATGACCAAGGCCTGATGAAAAAAATGAATTAGAGTAGGTAATTTGAGAGCTTTGGTTCAGGCAAAATACTCTAAGTTAGTTCCCAAACCTGGCTGCACAGTGTATCACTTGGGGCCCTTATTAAAAAATGCAGGTTTCCTGGATTCACACTGGGAGATCCTGCCTCAGGAAATCTGGGGTGGGGCTCAGAATAGTGCCTTGGGAATCACTGCTCAAGAAGCAGTAAAATATAAGATTGGTAATTAGCACTTGTACTTTAGCTACTTACCCTGAAATAAGCTAGATTGGATAGGACTAGAGCCTGTAGTTAACCAGTATCTGAAAGTTATCCCAGTAGTGGTTAAGATTTATGGTCGGTTTTGTGAATTGTGGTTATATTTTTATTTCTTTATAAAAAGTTCTAAAGAGTATAGAGAATGGCATTGTATTTATTTACCAAAAGACAGTTGATTTGACAGTTGTATTACCAGAACAAGGGTCTCCCCACAATTCCGTGCTGGCCGTTTTCTATAATAAATGTGTCTGAAGAATCTTATCTTCTCAGCCTAGATGAAATCACAACCAACATGGAAAGCAAAACAGGCAACGTTCTTCTAGAACAGCAGTTCTCAAGCTTTTAAAGGATCCCTTTACATTGTCAAAAATTATTGACCCCAAAGGGTTTTTTTGGGGGGTGGGTTATATCGATTGATATTAACCATATTAGCAATTAAAACTGAGAACGTTTATAGTATTTTAATTTATTTAAGAATAACATAATAAAACTAACATCATAAGTCTATAATATGTTAGCATAAACGATATTTTTTGGAAAAATAATTATATTTTCCAAAACAACAACAACAAAAATCTGTGAAGAGTAGTGTTTTGTATTTTGGCATCTTTTAAAAGTGTCTGGCTTTATAAATGATAGTTGAATTTTCATATCTGCTCCTACATTCAATGGGTTGCATTATGTCCTTTTGATTGACGCATATAAAGGAGAAAACAGCTTTAGACAGATACATAATTGGAAAAGGGAGTCCCTTGTAAGTTCCAGGGAAGTGTCTCAGGGACCTGGCCTCAGACCATACTTTGAGAACTACTCTTCTAGAATGACTGCAACACTCTCACAGTGATG
The DNA here is from genome assembly GCF_963455315.2 of Globicephala melas. Lineage (NCBI taxonomy): Eukaryota > Metazoa > Chordata > Mammalia > Artiodactyla > Delphinidae > Globicephala > Globicephala melas. Next base: position 52,157,669 of record NC_083331.1, read on the forward strand.
ATGAGCTGGCAACATCAGCTGAAGGCACTCAGCCTTGAGGTCTGTGGGGCTGGATAAAGTCACGAGGGTTTCGGAGCTAAGGACAAAGCATGTCTAGGGAGTCCAGGTTGGCCGGGAGGAAACAATCAGTAATGAAGTGGTGTGGGCCCTTGAGTGAGGTGTGATGGGGGACGTTGGAGGGGCATCTCTGGGGTGGGGATGGGGTAGGGAGTCTCCAGTGCAGGCATCTAAGAGAGTTGCTGCACAACGTTTCTGCTGCTTTATAATCTGAGGGCAGCTCAGGCCACTGCTTTAGGCACTAAAAACAATTCTGTTTCGTCTTTCTAGGGCATTCAGTTGACTCAGTAAAACTTGCTCACCATTTCTGAGGTGTCTTTCTGAGGTGTTCTGAGGTTGGAGCCTTGTTTTAAGTAGAAGATTGCCCATAAGCTTTATCAAGCTTTCTTTCTGAGGGAATTTCTTCCCTCTTTTGCCTTTTCCAGAAAGTTTACAATCTCGTCTGTGTTTGAGCAATGATTTCCCGGGTTCTCTCTTCTCCATAGATTAGCGCATTCAGCAGTCCAAGGCATAGGGTGTAGGTTCGATTCTTTCACAAGTTGTCTCCTCGTCCTGGGAATCTGACAGCAGAATTGATCTAGTCTCATCGATTCTGTGACCCTTCTCCCTGGTTCCTGCTTCGGCCTCCTGAATCCAGTAATTAAGGTGGCCAACTGGTTCAGCTGTAAAGTCTATTAAGGAAGGACTCCCTTCGGCATGAGGCTCCAGAGCTTCCCTCAAATGGGTTTAAAATCCATTGGCCCTTTTCGAGATTTTAGGTTTATATTCCAGATTAATGACAAGGTCACAATTGTGCTGTGAGGCCAAAGACATCTCCCGGCGGGGGTGGGGCCTGGCTGGTGGTAAAGGAAGTTTGCATACAGGCATCATCCTCTTATTCAACATGGCTTTGCCCTGCTATCAGCCTGTCAGCCCCAAGGTAGAACCCTACCATTTTCCTTTCTCTCTTCCTCTCTGCCCTCCCTCTCCATGCAGATGGATATCCAGCATTGCCTGGGGCCAACTCCAACCCCAGTGTCTTCTTCTTCCTCTTGCTTTGCCCTGCAAGTCCCCCGTGGAATCTCTAAAGACAGAGCGACTTTGACCAGAGGCAGTGGGGTTAAGCCTCTGGGGTAGCAGGTCTAGCTCTTCCATCCTCCATCCTCCTCTCTCCCAGGATTGTTGTTCTTTTCAGCAGGAAAGAAAATGAATGTTTATTGAATGTCTTCTATGTTCCAGCCACTTCTATTGATATAAACATTACATATCTCAGTTATTCCTAAATAACCTTACAAATCATTACTTCTGTAGGTAAATAAACAAATATTACGCAAGGTCACCCAAGGATCTGTCAGACTCCAACATTGATGCCTTTGTATTGCTCTGTGCTGTCCTGCCTCATCCCAGGAACGCCCCAATTGTCTTCTTTCTAGAGGCAAAGTTGGCTGCCTTTGAATCCTCTTTCTCATGTTCTCGCTGCATGAAATGAAACTCGTTCCTAAATGTTATCAGTTCTACCCTTGTTCTGATCCTCACAGCTGTCTCCCTGCACCGTGATCCTACTTCAGCTGTATGACCTCAGGCTCTTATTGTGTCTCAGCTGCTGCCGCTGCGCCAGCGTTCTCCCTGGCCCTCCTTATGCTACACTCACCTTCTTCTGGAGCAGCAGACTGTGGGGTTAGTTGTCAAGGGCATGGAGGCTGCAGCCAGATTCCCTGGATTCAAATCCTGCCTTTGTCAATTCCTGACTATGTAATCATGGACAGTTGATTGAATTTCTCTGTGTCTCTGATTCCTCAAGGGTAAAATGGTGACAATACTAGTACTCACCTCATAGGATTTTATGGAGACGAAAGGAATTCATGCGCATAAAGCATCTGAGATGGTGCCAGGCACACGCTGAATAGGTGTTAGCTGCTAGCTCATTTTTCCTACTGCAGAGTTCAGATCAGCTTGTTTCTTAGTGAAGCAAACTTCCAAGCTTCCCCATTTTGTACCAAATAAAGACCCAGCTCTTGAACTTGGCCTTCAGTGCTGTCTGTTGTTTTCCTCCGATCTATTTTACAAACTTCTTTTCCATTAGATTACCACATACACCCCCAGCTGGCAAGAGCTGCTAGACAGCCTCTGTGTCTCATATGCTTGCTTGCATATCTTTATTCCTCTGCACATTCAACTTCCCACGCATTCTAATTCCATTTATTCTTCAAGACTCAAAACCAGTGGCATCCTTTTCAAGAGAGCTTCCCCGACCCTCCCAGCGGGGAGTAATCTGTTTACCTTGTAGACTCCCATAGCAATTTATTATACCTCTCTTTCAGCGCTTCAGCATGTTTTCCCATCAATTATAGTTATTTACGTATTCATCTACCCAACCAGGATCTAAGCCCCTCCAAAGTAGGGACTGTGCTGTGTTAATCTCTGCATTTCCCTAAGTGTCTATACAGTGTCTTGCTCATAATGAGAATTCAATAAAAATTGTGTTTGAATGACTGGGATGTGAGTTTTATCTAATAATGATAGTTACCATCTATTGAGCTCTTCCTCCGTGCCAAGTGCCGTGAGGAGGGTGTAATGTGTATTGTCTCATTCAGTCTTCATGACCCTATGAGGTACTTCTTCTTCTTCCCATTTTTTAGATGAGAATATTGAGGCACAAATAGGTTCAGTAATTTGTCCAAGGTCACCCAGCTAGTAAATTACGTAATCTGGACTTGACCCCATTGCTGGTCAACTCCAAGCCCATACTCATCTCCACTGCATTAAAGTGCCTCTCTTATTGTCAAAGGAAGGCTTTAAGGAGCTAAGTCAACGCACACACACATATACTTACTGGTACTTAATTGGCCATCGGGCCTGCTGCCATCTCAGCCGTTGCATCTTGCACACCCCTAGCTCTATCTTAGCTGAAGCACACTTCCTCCTTTTCAGGCAGGGTGAATTCCAAGAGCAGTCATAGGGAGACCTCTCCCGCCAGCTCTGCTCCTTGGGAAAGGAACTGAGCTGCACTCGGCGGCCCGACTACAGTGAACTCGTCAACAGTTGTGTCAGCATTTATGCCAGGCTGATTACAATGCAGCAAGCAAATCATTCATTGCCTAATGTGCAATGCATTGTAGCTTATTTGATAGCATATTTATGCACACATCTTCAGACACAATATTCTTGTAAATCTTGTGTCAAACCCTTAGGGAGGTATTGGTTGTAAGCAGGAAATCAGCAAACACATTGATCCCTCATGTTCTGTGATGTTAGTAGTAGTCATGAAATTGAATTTCATCTTAACATATTAAAATCAATATACAGTGTTCAGTTTAATTTAGAATGTAAATACCATCAAGGGTTTTCAAGACAGAGAAAATAATAGTCTCTAATTCGGATATATATGTATCATTAAACAGGCCACTTTCCATTATTTAGAACGTGCATAACCCTGGAATAGAAAAATAGCTAGCTCAGCCTGTTAGAGTAGATGGGAACTCAAGTTCTCTATTGATCAGAATCAGCAGCTAAAAAGGGGTTCTCATTTTAAACTAACACAGAAAGTTTAGCTATTCTTCTCTATTTTATTTAAAAATAAAATTTTGCCTAAAATCACACTTACTGTTTTTAATTCTCTAAACTGTATGTCAAAGAACCTTACCTTGTGTAAAACTCCAGTGAGAGGACTGAGAAGATTTTTGAAGTGTGTAGCAAAATAAAACAAAATGAAATTCTTTTTGACATCATGAAGGATGTGGACCCAGAGATACTCCTTATCTGGGAATATGGGAATATGGAATTCTGAGTGCATGGGCTCCCAGATTCTCTCACAATCTTGTTCTTCTTTCTTCCTCCAGCCTTTTCTAATTTCATGGATAAAATGGGAAATAGTAATCATTGTGATTACTATTGCGTGCAATTGTTGTATGTTTATTGAAAACTGAAGACATGCCAGGAATGACATTAAGTTCTTTACATGTGGTTTTTGTTAATACTCTTACTAGCCCTCTGGTGTAGAGATCGTCATTATCTCAGTTTCATAGGTGAGAAATGGAGACGTAGGATTAAAACTACTTTTCCCAAGTCACACTGCTTGTGAGTGACAATGGAAATGTGAACTGGGTTTGTGGGACTCGGGGACTCGTGCTCTTTTCCGTGAATGGCCTGGGGACAGCGCTGGTCTCTTGGAGAGAGTTATTACTCTGTCTTTAAACAACCTTAAAGCCTCACCTCTAGAAAGACTTGAAAAGAAAGCAGGAGGAAGAAGGATTGTCCTCTGACTTGAATGTGAAAGTGTGTATTTCCTGGAGCACAGGGGTAAGGAAAAGAGTAGGCACAGGGGCTGCTCAACAGCAGGTATTTGTTTTGTTTTGTTTTGTTTGCATTACGCGGGCCTCTTACGCTTGTGGCCTCTCCCGCTGCGGATCCGGACGCACAGGCTCAGAGGCCATGGCTCACGGGCCAGCCGCTCCGCGGCACGTGGGATCCTCCCGGACCGGGGCACGAACCCGTGTCCTCTGCATCAGCAGGCGGACTCTCAACCACTGCGCCACCCGGGAAGCCCAACAGCAGGGATTTTGAGGCTAACACACCTTTCCATTTTCATCACTGCTGCTGGCTCTTGTGAATGTGGGACCTCTGTGTGATCTCTTTCAAATACCTGAAAGGCTAAATAGGAAGTACGTACGGAGTCAATCAGATAGTTTTCCAAAGTCCACAGCTGCCTGAGTCAGGCCTGTAGAGCCTGTTCATCTTTCCTGTGCCCCAGACTGGCACATGTGATGCCCAAAGAATATATAATCATCAAGTCCAAGATGCTTATTGCCTGTGCTACCTAAGCACTCTGAAAAAAAAAAAAAAAAAGCCCCTCAGTGGTATTTAAGTAGTCCCACTTTTATCCTTAAAAGAATATATATTACCTGCTGGTTTCTAGATTTCTTGTGCTGATTGAATAGGGCTGTACTTGTAGGAGCCACTTCTCGGGTTAGCATCATAGGGATGTTGTGAGGTAATGTCTGGAAAGCACTTTGAGCTCCTTTGAGAAAGGTGCTACGTCAATACCATGTATTATTATGTATTATATCAGCCCGAGAGTAAAGCACGGGCAGGAGGTGCCTTTGTGTCCTTCCCTGGCTACAGCAGTGCAGTGGCTTAGGTAGATTTCAGCTGGGGGAATGTTCCAGCACCTGCAGGCTTGGACTGAAAGGATGTAGGCTGCATTGGGAGCACTCTAGGGACAGTGCCGCAGGGGAGGAGGGACAGAGTCTGTGGCTGAGTCTGCCCAGTGTACTCTCTCTTAATGACCAGAAGCTGTGCTCTGTAGCTTGGGAATTGAAGTTTGTGGGGGACAGGGGATGGATTTTGAGTATCTGGCAGTAATGAAGCACTCTTAAAAACAATCAAAGTGCTCAATGCAGTAGCATCTGAGCCGGAGTCTGTCGAGTCCTGCCCAATTCTATTTGTATTGATAAAATGCATGCAGAGCAATAAAGACACAGACCTACTAGAGAATGGACTTGAGGATATGGGGGGGGAGGGTAAGCTGTGACAAAGTGAGAGAGAGGCATGGACATATATACACTACCAAACGTAAAATAGATAGCAAGTGGGAAGCAGCCGCATAGCACAGGGAGATCAGCTTGGTGCTTTGTGACCACCTAGAGGGGTGGGATAGGGAGGGTGGGAGGGAGGGAGATGCAAGAGGGAAGAGATATGGGGACATATGTATATGTATAGTTGATTCACTTTGTTATAAAGCAGAAACTAACACACCATTGTAAAGCAATTATACTCCAACAAAAATGTTTCAAAAAAAAAGTGGCATCATTGTGCCAAACTAATAAAAAGAAAAATATATATGCATGTACAGGGAATTCCCCAGTGGTCCAGTGGTTGGGACTCCGCACTTCCAATGCAGAGGGCATGGGTTCGATGCCTGGTGCAGGAACTAAGATCCTACATGACAAGCAGCGTGGCCCAAAACAAACAAATAAATGAATAAATAAATGCATCTCCCAAGTTGACCAGATTGAGCTCCAGTTGTCCTCTCAGTGCCCTCAAATAAGCCTCATCCTTCTTGGCTGCTACAAAATTCAAGTTATCTTTTAAGCCCCAGCATAGATACCATGATTTTCTCTTTAAGCTTTTCTAAATAGCTGTTATGGGTGAATTGTGTCGCTTGCAATATTCACATGTTGAAGTTCTGATTCCCCTAACCCACAATATTCACATATTGAAGTTCTGATTCCCCGTACCTCAGAATGTGACTATATTAGGAGACAGGGTCTTTAAAGTGGTAACTAAAGTTAAATGAGGTCCTTGGGGTAGGCCCTAATCCAGTATGATTGGGGTCCTTATAGGAAGAGGAGATTAGGACACAGACAGGCACAGAGGGAAGGCCATGTGAGGACACAGGGGGAAGACAGCCATCTACAAGACAGAGAGAGACCTTAGAAGAAACCAACCCTGCCGACACCTTGATCTTGGACTCCTAGCCTCCAGAATTGTAAGAAAATAAATTTCTGTTATCTAAGCCACCCAGTCTGTGGTACTTTGTTATGGTAGCCCTAGCAGACTAATATAAGAGCCAAAAAGTAATTAAAGAAAAAGATTATGCTCTTACAAAATTTTGCTACTCCAAGTGTGGTCCGTAGGCCACCAGCATTCATATCACCTTCACCTGGTAAGCACTGCAGACTCTCAAGACTCACTTAGACCTTTGGAATGAAAATCTGCCTTTTAACAGGATCCCCAAGTGATGTGTGTGCATGTTAAGGTGTGAGAAAAGCTCCAGTGAATTGTTCAGTTTCCCTTCAAAACCACCCCAAACTTAATGTTTAAATGAGCAACTATTTATTATTTCTCATGATGCTCTGGTTTGTCCAGGCCATTGCTCTGCTGGTTTCACCTGGGCTCTCCCATGTGACTGTCTTCACAAAGCCATTGCAAACCAACTGTATTTTCCAAGAGTTTTATAACATTTTTTTTTTGATTTTCATTGTATATGTTACATGTCCAGCTTATATTTATGACCAGTGGAACTATTATTTCCATTTATGGAGGGAATACAAAATTTCATTTTTAAAAAATGCATTTTTTAAAAAAAGGGAGTCAAGGCAGAGAAAATTGTGAAGTAATGTTACAGGCTGTACGAGGATATAGCAAAAATCATAGAGTGAGTATGTGAACTATTAAAATTTGAGAAACGCTCTCTTAGTTCAAAATTTGCAAGTTTTCCAAGGAGCCAAATGCTCATCTACTATTTTCAATGTATGTAGGAGTCTTAGAGGGGAGGAGAGGGACGTGGAAAGACACCAGGTCATTAAGGTATTCCATCTCCCTTAGACCCAGGAATCAAATGTGAGAAGCACCTCCTTACTTCCCTTCTTACTGTGTTTCTTTTCACCCAGGTTTCTTATGGTAATATCAGCACCTGACACTTACGTGGGATTTTACGGTTTGAGAGGCTCTTAACACGTGCTTGATGTCATTTGATCTGTAAAGCATTTGATCTGTATGGCATTTTCTCCGATATGGAAAGTGAGCAGAGTGATCGCTGGTCTTTGAAGGAGAGGACGGTCTGGCTGTTGCTGGGGCAGGGCTTTGGCTCTATACGTGGTTTTCTATAAGGCTGACTCTATTCGTTGGAGGCCAGCTGTGCCTTTGGCCTTCTGGGAATCGCTGAGTGAAGCAGAGTCCACGTTCACTGCACATTTTCCAGAAAAGCGGAGGGCCAGTGGATGGAACCATGTGGTGGTGACTGGCCCCAAATTTGGGACCACTGCTGCACCACATCAGTGTCCTTTGCAGCCCTGCCTCCTGGTGTTGGTAGAGGCATTTAGTACTCGACGATATTGGTACGGAGTTGTGTGCCCTGCACAGCCCTCCCTGTCCTTCGAGGCCTAATTTAAATCATAATTTCTTTCTCAGGTCCCTTGAGGTAGAATTTCTCTCTCCCTTTCCTAGAGTTTCATAGAAATTTTAAGGTTTTCCTATTATACCATTTGTCTTAAGCGACTTTGTTTTGGAGTTGTTTGTTTTTGTGTCTATTTCTAGTCCTTAAGAGCTGACATGAAGTCTTACCCGTGTTTGTATTGGTCCCAGCCCCTGGACCGGGGCTTTGTGTACTTGAGAATAAAACACGACACAAAATGTTACCAAAAAAAGAAAACTTCTAACATGTTGCTTTGTATCAGTATCCTTTTAAAAATTTTATATTTTGTGAATTGTAGTCCAGGTATAAAACTTTGTGGTGTAATTTACCTTTTTTACATTTTCTGTCATCCTTCATAGATGTAGAAGTGTGGGGCCATCGAGGAGCTAAGTCTGAATCAAGTGCTGCTATCCTGTAGGTCTCTGAGCAGACTTTTATTTTAAATTTTAAAATGTGTGATTCCCCACTCCTTTACTAAGTTTTGAAAATTATAGTCATACCTCTTGTGAAACATTTTTGCTTTTCTTAAGGAATTACATAGTTCTTTAAACATGCTTATGTGTTCAAAATATTCCAGATAATATCACTTGAGTAAGACCTTAACAGGTGGAACAATACCATAGATGACAATTTACTAATTTACATGAAATTTATGATTGGTTCAACACTCAAAATATTGTAAAGGCTTTAAATAAGCAGGCATAGAAGTTGGCAGTTTAAAAAAAAGTTTCTGTGTAGCCTGTAATGAAAACTATTAATGCTAGAGATCTTTCAATAATCCTATGGAGTAAGAACTTGAATTTCCATGAACACTTGGTTACCATCTCTAATACTGAGGATTGCACTGGCTCTTTTTATTACCAGGTCCTGAAGTTTACTAAGGGAACGTATCAAGCATTATTTAAAGGCTGAAGAGTGTTTCTGATAATAAGCCCTGGACATATTTTGTTTATTCGTGTAATTACTCCTCTTAGCTATGAGAATTTGGAAGTGCAGGTATAAGAGCAAAATCTGCTTACCTTATTGTATTTGTTCCATACGTTTTTTAAAAAAACACACGTTCTGTAGTAAGATGGTGACAAGCTAAAAAGTCCCTAAGGTGAACTTTCCCAACTTGCCATGAAAATACCCACAATGAGCTCTGTATCTTTTAGAAAACACAGGCTTTTGTAAACTTCCAAAATGTGTCGTGGGAAATGAAATAAATGTACAGAGGCGGGAAGAACTACAGAAGAAAATAACTACTGACTGACACTTCAAAAAACAAGGGGAAGGGGGGTTAAGATGCATGTATTTTAATCAAAATTAAAAGTATATTAAAGGGAATGTAGACGGAAAATTTGAAAGGCTTGAATGCGCTTGAAAAGTAAAGCTAACACTCAACCATATGGCAGAGCTCAGGAAGGGGAGGGGGTCTTGCCACCTGTGGTTTGAAGACACTGGTTTGAAGAACCCAGTTGTAGCCCACACATGTACTTTGAACGTGAACAGCACGGCTGGCTGGTAAGTAGGATGGGGGCCATGCTGACCCTTTTCTTCAGCCTGCCTCTTGGGTAAAGAAGTATGGGCAGATGACTGGGCAACTGTCATGTGATGGTTGGGAACTATCTTCCTCTTTGGCCAAAACAGAAGCAGCTTCTCTTTTTGTATCTGCTATTACTTCTAGTATCCAATGCATCTGGAGTTGAACAATGGACTGAAGCATTCTGGAATCCTGGAACATATGTTGTTATAGGTAAAGGTTAGGTACACATACACCCCCCCACACACACACGTGGTGTGTGTGTGCATGTGCACATGTGCCCTTAGTGAAATTTTGGAGAATTTGGAAATTGTAATTTGTAAGGTTATCAGGCCACATTCTCACAAGAAGAGAATTGTTAAATTGTTTATTTTAAACAATTTAAATAGAAATGTCCAGGCCCTGAAAAGCTAAAAAGATTGCTTTCCTAATAACTTAGTTAATGTAGAACACAATGAAGCTGTCAGATTACTTCAAACACACAAATATCAGAATAATATGTATCATGATATGTGACGAATTTAAAGATATGCTCTGAAACATATTAGTTATTAAAAGAGAGAGAACGTGAATCATTGAATCATTGAACTCAACAGTTAGAAGAAAGCAAAGAAAACCCCACAAGGAAAGTAAAAAGATGAAAATAATAAAAACTAATGGTATAAATTAGTGAATTAGAAAACAAAATGCATGATTAGAAAATGAATCTAAGAACTGGCTTATTTTTTAGGAAATTCAGCAAACTAGATAAACACTTAGCAAAGCTAATGAATAGTTAAAAAGAAAATACAAGTGCATGAAATTAGAAATAAGAAAAAAGTTATAATAATGGCCTGCATGAGCATACTATGTACAATTTCATATTAATACTTTGAGTCTAATTGAAATGTATGATTCTTTGAGGAAAAAAGATACATGCACAAAAGCGACTTAATAGCAGTCACGCAAAAAAAATTTTTAAATGATAAAAAGCAAGAAAAAAAATCACCAAGATAATTGTACAGCCCATAATAAGAAAATCTGCAAAATTCATTGAGGATTAAAGGTACAGAGAAAAAATGATGTACATTTGGGCAGACACTAGGGTGACTTCAGTGATCCTGGAAGCACGTGTGAAGATGGTTTTTGATCAGCCTGGATTCCTGGTGACTATGATAGACAGAGCCCCCTACTGACCCCAGAATACATGTTACTTGAGTGAGAAATAAACTTCTGTTTTGTTAAACTGCTGATATCTGAGGTCGTTTGTAACTATCTAGTCTATCTTGATTGATAATACACTACTATAAAAATATACTCAACAGCATAGAAAAAAACTTGAAAAGTAGACCATTATCCAAAAGAATACTGTATGTATAAAGAGGCATCACAGATAAGTGGGGAAAGCACAAAGATTAGTTAATTAGACAAACAGAAATTTTAATTCTCGCTTTACACTATAGAAAAAAATTCACGTCGATTAAAGAGTTAAATGTAAAAGCTCAAGCCTTAAAAGTACAAAGAATAATGAGGGTGATTACTAAAACTCTGCAGAGGACTGTATGTTTTTGAGGGTCTTAAAAAGAGTTTGGACCTGACAAAAGTTAATACCCAGAGAAAGCCCCATAAAATTCAAATTAATAAATGTTGAATTAAATATTAAGAAACCAAAATCTATTCAATTGCCACTCCTATGTAATTATATATGAGTTTTAATCAGAAGAATGAAGTCATATAAATAATTTATTCTTAGCAAAACTCTTATTTTAGCTTACAGGGTCTTATAATCAACATTGAATTCATTTTCTAGAATCCAAGGCATCATTGGCCAGAGTTAGGAGTGTGGGTTCTTGACTTGGCTTTTCTACTTATCATCAGTGTGAACTCCTACAGTCACATAACCTCTGGAAGATGGTTTCTTTTTTTCTGTAAATAAATGTATTGGACTAGAGATATTTAAGTCCTTTTCCACCTGTCAAATACTGTGACAATGTAGTTATCACTGTGAATAGTGTAGCTATCCACAGCAATCAAAGTATTAAGAAAATATGGTAATAAGGGGATATTAAATAGTACACAAAACAAGCTGGTTAAAGGGAAAACATATTTATAAAAGTATAGTCGTATCTTTCTCTTGGGATTTGAATATATGAAGTGTGTGCATACTTAGATAAGGTACAAAGAAAATATGTCATTTCTTTACTGAAGTAAAACTCCAGAATTCCACAGTCATAAATTCACCCCAGTGACCTGATGACCTATTTTTGATGGGTGGATTTTTTTTTTGCAAGTTATCTAGTAAGCAAGCCAACCCACAAAGTAAAAGGATAATATATCATGAAAAGTGTTTAGGTCACTTTTTTTGATATGTGAGGTTCGACTTTAATTATTTATACAATTTCATAGTGCAGTAAGTGTCTTGTGGTATTTTTCCAAAAAATAATGAACGTCTCTATACATGAGCTCTCACTAGAGTTTTTGCTGTTAAATTTTTACAGAAATATTTATTTAGTGAAACTTACTGAATTTGAGAATAAATTATATTTAAATCCGTTAGGTTCTGATAAACCAGATGTGTTTTTCACTTACAGAATGAAATGTGCTGAAGAGCAGGAGATGAAGTAACGAAGTAGTAATTCGCACCTTTGCTCATCTGAGCCCTGCTTCTTCTCGAGGCCATTCGTGAGAATTTGGTCCTGGGAATGAAATCCTAGGCTTTCCTATCACATTCAAGGATGAGAAGTCTGTTACTGATGGAAGCATGATTGTCAGCAAGCAGTTATGAGGCAGCTTCTCTGTGTCAGGCACTGTTCTGGGCTCCAGGAATATAAAGGTGAACAAAACACAGTTTTTACTCTCAATGAGCCCAGAGTCTAGTGTGGAGACCAGCATACATTTTCTTTTTAAATTTTTTTTTTTTTTTTTTTTTTTTTTTTGCGGTATGTGGGCCTCTCACTGTCGTGGCCTCTCCCGTAGCAGAGCACAGGCTCCAGACGCGAAGGCTCAGCGGCCATGGCTCACAGGCCCAGCCTCTCCGCAGCATGTGGGATCTTCCCGGACTGGGGCACGAACCCGTGTCCCCTGCATCGGCAGGCAGACTCTCAACCACTGCGCCACCAGGGAAGCCCTTAAATTTTATTTATTTATTTGTTTTTTGGCTGCATTGGGTCTTCTTTGCTGTGTGTGACCTTTCTCTAGTTGTGGCGAGCGGGGGCTACTCTTCATTGCAGCATGCGGGCTTCTCATTGTGGTGGCTTCTCTTGTTGCGGAGTGTGGGCTCTAGGCATGCAGGCTTCAGTAGTTGTGGCTTGCAGGCTTCAGTAGTTGTGTCTTGCAGGCTCAGTAGTTGTGGCTGACGGGCTCTAGAGTGCAGGCTCAGTAGTTGTGGCGCAAGGGCTTAATTGCTCTGCGGCATGTGGGATCTTCCCGGACCAGGGATCAAACACCTGTCCCCTGCATTGGCAGGTGGATTCTTAACCACTGCGCCACCAGGGAAGTCCAAGCATACGTTATTTATCAGGGTGAATAACATTATGTTCTCTAATACAAACACCCAAAATTCAATGGCTTAACACAATATAAATTTAGTTCCTATTGGCGAGAGGCCTTCTGGGTGGTCATTCAGAGTCTCAGGCTTCTTGCGTTGAGGGCTTGCTTTCTCCTAGGACTGTAGGGTCCTCTGCTGGCTCCTGGTATCTAATCAGAACAGAGAGTGCAGAGGATCACACCAGAGGAGTTTATGAGTCAGGACAGGGCGTGACATACATCACTTCTGCCCACATTCCATGGCCCAGAACTTGGTCACAAAGTCATACTTAACTACCAGGGAAGCTGGGGAACGTGGAGCAGCCTTGTGCCTAGGGGGTAACAGAAACACATTCTCATAAACACATTTGGTGTCTGCCATAGCATTGGAAGAAAAGGGACCCCAATCAGCGCATAGTTACTATTAAAGAGATAGACTACAATGCATGGTAGGGGCCAAAGGAAGGAGAGGTTGACCCCAGCAGGGTAAGCGGACACGAGATATAAATGGCAAATATCAGGCTGCAGTTGAAATTATGGACGCAATAAATCCTCACAGAATAAAAAGAACTAAAAAATCCCTAAATTATGTTAAAGGAAACCTCAGTTACTTTATAATACAGAACCATAGTGGTTTTTTAAATTGAGATTTTTATTGAGATAATTGTCGATTCATATGTTGTTGTAAGAAATGAAACAGAGTGATCTCCTGTGAAACTTTAACCAGTTTTACCTAATGTTAATATTGAAATAACTCTAGTAGAATATCACAACTGGGAGATTGACATTGATGTAATCTACACAATCTACCAAATTTATTCAGATTTCCCCAATTTTACTGGTACTCATTTGTGTGTATGTGTGTATTTATTTCTGTCAATGTTCATCACGTGTGTAAGTTCATGTATCCACCACCACAGTCAAGATACAGAACAGATCCATCACCACAAAGACCCGTCCCACCTCCCTTTTGCCCCCTCCTCTATCTCTGACCTCAGGCAACCATTCTTCTTCTTTTTAAAAAAATTTTATAGAAGTATAGTTGATTTAAAGTGTTGTGTTAATTTCTGTTGTATAGCAAAGTGATTCATTTATACATATAGTCTTTTTCATATTCTTTTCCATTATGGTTTATCACAGGATATTGAATATAGTTCCCTGTGCTATACAGTAGGACCTTGTTGTTTATCCATCCTATAATAGTTTGCATCTGCTAATCCCAAACTCCCAATCCTTCCCCCGCTCCCCCTTGGCAACCACAAGTCTGTTCTCTATGAGTCTGTTTCTGTTTCATAGATATGTTCATTTATGTTGTATTTTAGATTCCACATATAAGTGATAACATATGGTATTTGTCTTTCTCTTTCTGACTTACTCCACTTTGTATGATAATCTCTAGGTCCATCCATGTTGCTGCAAATGGCATTATTTCATTCTTTTTTATGGCTGAGTAATATTTCCTTGTGTATGTATATACATATATACCACATCTTCTTTATCCATTTATCTGTCGATGGACATTTAGGTTGCTTCCATGTCTTGGCTATTGTAAATAGTGCTGCTATGAACACTGGGGTGCATGTAGCTTTTCAAATTATAGTTTTGTCTGGATATATGGCAACCATTATCCTTTAGCTCCATTTCTAAAATTTTGTCATTTAAAAAATGTTATACAAACAGAAGCAAACAGATATAACCTTTGGTTACTGGCTTTTTTTTCCCACTTAGCATAATTTTCTGCAGACATCAAGACTGTGTTTATCAATAATTCCTTCTTTTTATTGCTAAGTACTATTCCATGGTTTGGATGTACCACAGTTTGTTTAACCAGTGGCCAGTTGGAAAACATCTAGACTAATTTCAGTATTTGGGCTATTACAAGTTAAGCTGCTATGAACACTTCTGTACAGTTTTGTTTTGTTGAAGGGCGGTTTTGTTTTTTTTTTGCAAGAAGAAGAATTTCCATTTCTCTGAGATAAATGCTCAAGGGTGCCATTTGCTAGCTCATATAGAAGTTGCACGTTTAATTTTATAAGAAATTGTTAAAAGGTTTTCTAGAGTGGTTGTACTATTTCACATTCTCACCAGAAGTGTGTGAGATCCAATTTCTCCACATCCTAGCCAAGATTTAGTGTTGTCATTATTTTTTATTTTAGTTATTCTGATAGTGTGGTTTAAATTTGCGTTCTCTACCTGTGCGCATTTGCCATCCATATATCAGAACCATGGTGTTTTTTTATTTGAAACAGATTTTAGAAATTTTCCAGTTATTACAAATAACTTCCTCTTCGTTTTAACTTACAAAAATTCTGGAAAATTCCTATTGATTCTCCTACAGTCCATCTAAAAGCCCCATTTTCTTTGAAGCCCTCTTCAACTCCTGAGTTAATTAAACCTTTCTTGACTTCTAAAGCCAGAGTGAATGTCTATCTTCTCTGGGTTCCGGTTTGTTCTTCTGTTGCAGTGGTTATCAAAGTGTGTTTTCATGAAGGTACTTACCCGTCTGTGCTTCCCACTAAACTGTGCCCTGAAAGAAAGGACTGTCTTACATATTTTTGCCTCCCCGGCACCTAGTATGGTGTCTGGTGCATTTAAATGCTTAATAAACATTTTCAGCCAGTTTGGGTACTTCCTTATGTTCTGCCTCTTTCTCAAAAGGGTTGGAACATCTACTGCGCTGAGCACCTTCGCAAATGCTAACTCATTTAGAGCTCACAACCAGCCAGAGGAATGGAACCTTTATCTCTATTTTTCAGATAATGAAGCAGAAACTCAGAGAATTAAGTAATTTGAAAATTACCATCCCAGAAAGCTGCAGAGCTGAGGCTCGGCTGTGGATCTTCTCGCTGCTATGTCACAGTTGCCCAGAAGGGGCGCAATTGCGTTGTATTCTTTCCCTGGCACCATGTTGATGGTGCATCGCTCTCATCTCACTCATTGACTGCTATAGAATTTGTTGATGCATCCTATTGACTGCTGTGCCTCCCTGGCCCATGTCCAACTCAGAATGGGCAGAAACCATTGCTACACTTCCCTTCCCTGCAAAGCTTTGCCCTGAACACCTCCTTCCTCACCAGCCCCAAGGCTTAAAGCTTCTATTAACCATTTAATTGCCAGTTGCCTGTGGCTTTCCATAATCTCTAATAACTCCTATGCCTCTGGATTTTCGCTTCACACTTCATCTCCTTTTCCCCCTGCAGTCTTCTAGTTTCATATTATCCATTTCTTAAATGAATTAGATTCCATCTAATTGCACATTTTTGAGATCCTACAATGTAAAAAATGATATAGTAGCCTGTATGAGGAATACAAAGATGGAGAGATCAAAACTCTTCTTGTGTTGTTCCTGTTTTCACAAATTACAGAAATCTATTCACATAGACTTAAGCAAAAAAAAGAAAAAAATGGCTTACGTAATTGAAAATCTAGAGGTAGAACTTGCTACAGGGCTGGCTGGACCCAGGTGTTCAGCCGATCTGTCAGGAATCTACTTCTCTCTCTCTCTTGCTCTTTGCATCTCTTGGCTCTGCTTGTCTCTGGGTTGGCTTTATGTTTAGCAAGCTCCTTGGCTGTATTCATTTTCCATCACTGAGAAATAGTCCCAGAGAAAAGAGAACACCTATTTCCCTGGGATGGATTTTGCTGGCCTGACTTGGTTCTCATCCTGGAACTGATTACTGTGGCCAGGGAGATGGAACGTTCTAATTGATCGAGCCTAGTCTACCCACACCTGCACTAGGGAAAAGTCTCATTGAATGACTTAGATTGAGAAAGGGAGTCATTCCCTCCAAAGTGAAGAGATAATGACACACAGAGCAGACCAAACTAGTAGCTAATGCCCAATGAAGTGACTATAATAGTAGTCCGTGCAAAAAAGAAAAAGAAAAACAAAAGCAACCAGATCTAGACAAAAACTATGGTGCTAGGAACTGAGAAAACAGTCCGACCTTCAACTTGGGAGGTAAGTACTATTATGTTGTCAGTTTTACCGATGTGGAAACTGAGGCTTAAATAAGATAATTTGCCTGTAGTCCCATAGCTAATCTAGGATCAAATCATGTCTATGTGACTCCAGAGCCCACGCTCCTAACCACGAGGCTACGAGGAAGCCTGAGGAAGGGGAAGGTAGGGGGAAAGCAGCTCAGTGGTCTGCTCGCCCCAGCTGCCTAAGTGAAAAGTGAAAGAAGAGGAAATTATGTGCTACCTCTGCTATCCAACTCCACCCTCAACAAGACTGAGGGAAGAGGGAGAAGAAGGGTGTTGTGAAAGGCTTGCAATATGTTTAACAACATCTCTGGCCTCTTCCCACTAGATGCGTGTAGCACCTTCTTCCTGTTGTGACAACCAGAAGTTTCCGGAATTGCCAGATATGCCCTGGGTCCCCGCTAACCCCATTGCTTCCCTCACCCCCATTGTGGTAGGGGCCTTCTTGGTTACCCTGGAGCTGTGCTCTCCTCTGTCCTCATGGACAGCCAGCCCCACTGTGAGGCACCAGTGTTTTAAACTCGCTTACTCTCTCCCAGAGGTGACCTCCAACAATGCCTCCCTTCCCTACACTCCAAACAAGGTGGATTGTGTCTCTGCACCCTTGCCCCTTGGAATTCCGGGATTTCTGGGAAACTTTTTTGAGAAAGAAATCCACTGCTACTGGGATCCTGAAATCTTCTGTTTCCAAATGAAGAAAACCCTATGGAAAGGGAAGACCACCTAGACAGTAGGCCAAAGGTCAAGTTAGGTTATTCATAGTCGGCTATTTCGATTGAATTTTGTCATTTAGACTGCCTACGTTAATTAGAGGTCACAAAGTGAATGGGGGAAATACAGCTTTCACCAGTTATAAGCGCTGTGACTCAGGGCAACTCAACTTCCCTCAGCCTCCGTTTACGTACAACATGAAGCTGGTATGACATACATGTCTCTGCGGTCATGGTTTTACAGAGCAGTAGTGCTGAGCTAGCACAAATCTGACTTTGCATCATCAAGAAAAAACTAAATACTTAATATATATCATTTCAGATTAAGGGAGAGTTTAAAACTGTCTAAGAAACAGCTTCTAAGAATGTCCATCAAAAAAAGAGAAAAGGGGCTTCCCTGGTGGCTCAGTGGTTGAGAGTCCGCCTGCCGATGCAGGGGACACGGGTTCGTGCCCTGGCTCGGGAAGATCCCACATGCCGCGGAGCGGCTAGGCCCGTGAGCCATGGCCGCTGAGCCTGCGCGTCTGGAGCCTGTGCTCCGCAACGGGAGAGGCCACAGCAGTGAGAGGCCCGTGTACCGCAAAAAAAAAAAAAAAAAAAAAAAGAGAGAAAAAGATTAAAGTAAAACATTTCAGTATGCTCCTGAAAAAAATGCTTTCCTGTGGAATATTTATTAACCTATGTGGGTTCTATTTAATTAACTGAACTTTTCAAATTCTAAAAGATGCTAAACTTGTAAGTGTGGGTATATAAGGAAATTTATTGTAGAAAAAAAGTTCTTTTTGTTGTTTGTATTTCGAGAACTTTGTTTTAACTCTTATTTGAGCCTCTGAATCTCCAACTATAAAAAGGAAAGGACTCAAACTTAAATGTGAACAGAAGAAAATGGCTTTCTAAAATAGAAAAAAGAGAAAGGGTAAAAATATATGTCCTTTTCTCCTTATGTTTGATTAGCAACATAAATATTATCAGTTCCTCTAAATCATTCTCTGAGTTAATGCTCTGGTAAAATAAACTTTGAAATTACTTCCAATATCAAGTAATAAACTAAGATACTAGTGAAATTCGCTAACCTGTTTTTGTCAAAGAGCAAGCGGTTCTTCCCGTGTCGACCACGTGGCTCCAGCCCTCTAGCGCCCCCTGGCTATTGTCTCACTCAGGCGTCGGTTAACTTTACCCCTCTGTTAATCTACAGCGATTTATTAACTCCTTATAAATGGCTAAGCCTTTGCCCTCTCCCCGTTCTCTTTTTATTCTGGTGAGACACTGTGTTTTGCAATTATACTATACTTATTTGCTATCACCAGGGAGTGAGTTCTTACTGATAAGGGAATTTCAAGAACACTTAAAGCGTTGAAACTTTTAAAAAATGTGCTGTTGATGAAAATCTTTGCAAAATATATCACACATTTCCATGCCTTAGTACATGAAATAGATCACATTTTGAATTTTTCATACAAAAGAGGTGAAAATGTAGAGTGATGTCCTAAAATCTGAGTTTTATAGCTTAATCTACTTTCATTTATTACTTCAACAAAGATTTATTGAGCCCCCATTATATCCACACACCCACTTGTGTCCTCGTATTTAATTCCTCCTGATTGCCACAATATTGAGGCTACTCAAGGTATTTAATATGTAAGAAGTCAGGACTACACATTTTCCCCTATATTAAATTTTATTTTTAGTTTTAAGGAAGCAAGAGAGAAAACAAGAAAAAACTGCAGTCAAAATTGACTAAAATTTGACATATTTTTATGATGTTTACTCAAGCCATTTTATCTGGTTTTCTCAGTTTCAGCCACCTTCATCTTCTTATGCAGACTCAAACACAGATGCAAAACAGAAGAAAGTGAAAATGTATCTGAATCTGAAAAAATAATTGTAATAGAGACTAAGGATCTCACTCTAATGAGATGAAAGGAGCAATACCCTGCTTTTTCAAGAAGAGACGATATTTGATCAAATGTAAACACAGATGAGACTCTCTGCTTATACTTGACACCCTTCAGTCTGGCAGGGAAGAATACAGCAGAGACTACAGAGAGTGATGACAATTTTGAGCAGCTAGTATGACTGCCAGGGGGGTTAGGTGGCACTAAAGCCCACTGATAGATGGTAGCAAGAATCAACCAGGGACTTCCCTGGTGGTCCAGTGACTAAGACTCCACGCTTCCAGTGCAGGGGGCCCGGGTTCAATCCCTAGTCAAGGAACTAGATCCCACATGCCGCAACTAAATGTTTGCATGCCGCAACTAAATATCCTGCATGCTGCAACTAAAAGACGCCGCATGCCACAACTAAAAGATCCCACATGCTACAATCAAAAAAGATCCTGAGTGCCACAGCTAAGACCTGGCACAGCCAAAAAATAAAATCAACCAAAGTAGAACCACCAATTCTGCTGATAAAGACTCGATTTTAACATGAACTTTGAGAAGTAAAGAGCAACTGAAAAAAATCTTCAAAAGACTTATAAACTCCTGTTAGAAAATAACTGGCCATTCATCACTGGGTATGGCAAGGGAGCTGCATGTACCAAAAGTTGAGTGAAAAGAGCAGTCTGGGGAACAGACAGTAATTCCCATGACTGGGGGAACAGTATGGTTAATAAAATGAGGCTAAGAGAGGTAAAGAGGAGCCAGATCAAAAGGGTGTAGTAAGCAATCTTACCAGAGGGAAATGGGGAGCCATTGAAGGTTGAAGCACAGGAATGGCATGATTAGATTTGTGTTTTGAAAAGATAATGGGTAGTAGTGTGAGAGCAAGAAGAAGAGGGTGACACTAGGACACTGAAAAATGACAAAACTTAGGTAACAGGGACTGATGGCTTGAATGAGGTGCTGGCTTTGGGAGTGGAGAGAAGTGAACAGTTCGCAGAGACATTTGGGAAATTGAAGCATTACAACTTGATGATTGGATGTGGGGTGAGAATTTGAAAGACGTGTTAAGAACAATGTCTTGATGGCAGTACCCATGCAAAAGCTGTAGGATTTAAAACACTTTACTGCAGGCTACACGCCACCGTATATACTTATTATTTGTCTTTCTAATTTTACTGCTTTTCTGAAATGGCACAGAAAGCACTTACAATTCCAGCTTCTGTCTCTGAAATTCAGTTGGATCTGCATTAACTTGGAATATTGATAGGCATATTTGGTTTGCAACGTACAACTCCTATCTGGAACTTTAAGAGCAGAGCTGAAATGTGTTTAAATATGTGAGACATGGAAATTGACATCTAAGCTTAAATTTAACTGTCATCTCATAGTGTTTTATGTAGCAATTGGTCTATAAGGTGCTGAAATTTTGCATGTTATTGAAAAGTAATTTTTAGGGACTTAGGATTTCTCAAATTTGTTGTCTTTAGTTGAGAAATAGGTTGCTGGTGGCTAGGACCTATATAATTGAGTTCACAGAGAAATAATTTGATGAAATTAATAAAGTTAATGTTCTCTAGGCAGTTATATGCTGCCAACGTGCTAAATCTTTGTCCGTTAACTTATTAAATTATTGTTTTATGAATCTTCTGCAGGACTATATCCAAATTGAATGTTTTGCCAATATTAATCCCCTACCGGTGGTTCTAACAAAGAGTTCTCTTTCAGGGACAGGTCTTTTTCCTTGGGGAAGTAAATAGAGTCAGTGATTTACTGATAAAGCCACCCAGTATATACATCATCTCTGTCCCATATATCAATGTCGCGGGCAACAGCTTGCTTTGCTAAGTGATTCTGCAGTGTCTTCTCAGAGACTATTTTGTTTAGCAATCAGATCGAAGTGCCAACATGCATACTTCTTTGCATCCTTTGAACTGTTTGTATCTTTAATAGCACAATCAGTTCAAAGACACTTTTATGGAATGGTTTCCACCACTGAAATTTTATCCTGCCATATCGGTCTACTTAAAAATAATGTTAGCCAGTATATCATTTCTGTGCACTTGAGCACGGATTCTTTGCAGGAGCACACTTTATATTGAAAGCTGAAATGCTATTCTTGTCATCAATTAGGAGAACTCTCATATTTGCCGCTCTTCCTAACTGACCAGTTTTTAATTTGGCGTTAATTATCTAAACCATTTGGGAGATGAGGCTGCCTTTCTGTTTCGTGCGATTAAGTGGCATTAAACATTCCCTCCCAAGCCTTGAACACGGATTGTGAAACTAATGAGTGATGGCTTTGTGAAAATTTACATGGGGGTGAATAGAAAACCGTAAAGGAAAAGGTCCCCTTTGATGATGACTGACAGTTAATGACAGAGCTTTCTGTCTTGGCTTAAAAAAGGAGGTTTTACTGAGTGGGTCGTCAGTTTAACATCTTTGTATGTCGACCCTGAAAAGGACTTCAGGAAGACAACTGCAAGGGCACAGATTTTTTTTAAATAAAACGTCAAGATAAAGTTTTTTAAAACAATATTTTAAAAACAAGTTATTGATTTTCTTCTTGTCTTTGTGATGCAAGCTTTTCAGTGAGTGCCATTTCAAACTGTTTCTCTGGAGAGGTGTGTTGTGCTATGTACATAATCTTCGGTAAGGAATTCTACTTGCAGCATATTTTTCTTCAAAGGCTTTGCATTTCTGCATAAAAAGCTTATTAATTATTTGTGGCTGCTTGTCATCGTGTTCTGATAATAGAAGCCTGGTCAAGGATAATAATTACCACTTCACCTTTTTGGATCATATATATCCACTATTCCTGGTGCAGTATTACCCAAAGCATCTCTCCCCTCCCTGTACACAGGACCAAAAGTGCAGGCACATCATTTATTGATAAGACAAAAAGAATGTAATGAAATTATCAATGTTCTTGAATTAATTATGAACATGATTAAGAAAGCTAAAATCTCAGGAGCCAGGATCTCATTACCCATTCAGTCTTAGGGATTGCTTTCATTCAGCTAGGCAAAAAGGCTTCGAGCAGCCCCACAATTGCCTTTCTCTCATTCATTTGTGCTAGAATTAAGGTTTATTTGTTTTCTGTTTTCTTCTTCTTCAGACTGTTTCTCTGTCTTTATCCATTTAGCAAACTGTTTCCTCCTGTATCTCAGAAGGATACACCGATAGGGCCTACATCTGTCTGCAGTCTGCACACCTTCTTCTTTTGAGTGCATTTCTCTCAACTCATTTTGCTGGAGCTCCTAAATATCTCTCAAGGTAAGTCTGAGAATGTAGCCAAAAAGTTCTTTCAGATTTATGTCTGCAGCTATACAACAGTTCTGTCTGAATCCCATTCAGCCAGGAGTCTTAATGACATCATTATTACGCTGTCTGTACTGGGCTAGATTTTACTTGGCGCCTGTACTGTATTATTACTTATCTTCCTTTCTGTGTGAACGTATGAATAATACTCATTTAGGGTGGGGAAAATGCTTCAAACCTAAGAGGGAAATACATTTTTTATTCAAATCAAATTTCCAAGAGTGGTATAAACAGTAAGCAAAAAGTAAATCCATTTAAAATTTATATTTGCTGTACAGATATCCTAATTGTGCTGGAATTCCTGCCCTCTCCTCTGTGCTATTATAACTGAAGTGAGAAGGACAACCAAAATGTGTACTATATTTAGATTTATTTTAAAATGTCCAAGTGTTCCCTTTTGAAAGGCCTTCTGAATTTCTGGGATTGTAATGTAAAATGCAGAGGAATATTGAATTGGTGTCTGATATAAATGTCTTGAAATTGTCCTCATGGCCCCTGACTGAACTGCCTTTTTTTTTTTTTTTTTGGTAAAATTGGCCAAAGGTAGTTTCACAGCAAACTTTTCTGAAATGTGACATTAAGTCATTTCTAAACAAGGTCATTGGTAAAGCAGGTAAAGTACTGTCAGCATGTGTTTTACAATCACATCCAGAGTGATTGAAAAGATCATACAGTTGGATGTGATTTTGGTTTAAAAATATTAATACAGGGCTCCTATTTTTGTATGAGGGAATTAAGTCTTGCAAAGATAAGACAGGAGAGAAGAACTATAGCTTTAGGCCATTGAATAAATATGGTATATGTGATACTAAATCCATTGATCCTGGTTTCCTTTAAAGTGAAGGTCTGATAAGATGGCTAAAACATCCAGGAATCTGAATGCATAAAATCATTGAAAAACCCAAGCATGTTGAAGCGATAAGTGACAAAGTGATTTGATTATGGCGCACAAAATATAAAAATGCCCAGCTCTTAAATCTTAGGAACAACCTTGCCATTTGAAGATTTGCTAGAAAATGTGGTTAAGTAATACAAGGGAAAAAGGCTATCTGACTGTTTCTGCAAACCTGCTACCTCTGGATACAATATTTAGATAATTACATATATTACATTAAAAATGCTTGTTTCAGATTAACTAAATATCTAAGATATTAAAAGGTTATTGCTGGAGTATTATATGAGTTATGAGCGTCGAATCTTTTTTTGGGGGGCACATAAAAGCTTTTAGTCCTTGTATGTTTCCTGCTGCATTTTGGGGTTTTATTAATTTGATAAGCAAACAGTTATTGGTGCTTACTAAAATTACAATTGCTAGTCATTGTTGTTATGTTATTAGTTCTTATGTTAATTAAATTCATCAAGATAACTAATTTACTTTGAAAGGGTAAAAATGTAAAAAGATACCGTATCTTGTTTTCAGACATCAAAACCCAAATAGCAGTAAAAATAATTTTCTCACTTTATGAACCCAGAATGCCAGGGGAAGAGAAGGCATGTTTCTTAAATAGAAGCTTCATCTCATTCTGAGAAAATGGAAATATCTCTGAATTTCTTTTGATATTTCTTTCATACCTTATCAAAAAGGAAAAAATGAATCATGAAATATCCTGCATGCCGTTTCTACATGAAAGGAAGGAACAGAAGTCCCATGTGGCTCTCTTGAGGGAAAGCCCATTATTGTGGTTTTCTAGGTGGTCGCCTGCACTTCAGCAATTGGACAGTCTCAGGTGAAAGAGTCTGGAAGCTGAAAGAGACACAGATAGCAGAGGCTGAGGTGGAAGAGAAGGTGAAGGAGAAGGAACTAGCAGAAAAGTTGGTAAAGAGCATTTTTCTTTTCAGTTTATTGGCATCTAAGTATCAGTACATTTCTGAACAATAAAATACCCCCCCCAATAAAAACAGTTATTAGTGCTGTAGCGGGCCAGATGCTGTTAATTAGTGGAACCTTCAGTAAACTTTTAAAAAGTTGCATTAGTGAGAAGTGTTTAAATGCTGGTCTCAGAAAATCAAAAAGCATGCTTCTGTTTGACAAAGCAACTGTGGAAAGCATTGTGGTTTACATGTTTTCATGAATTTCTACTGCAGTAAAATGGAATGACAATCTAGTGTGTCATCACTAACTTCGAGTTCACAGAGTATGAAAATGAACAGTTGAAGAACAGTGGAGAAGTTTGAATATTTACCCCATTCTATTTTTTTTTTTTTTTTTTTTTTTTTTTTGCGGTACGCGGGCCTCTCACTGTTGTGGCCTCTCCCGTTGCAGAGCACAGGCTCCGGACGCGCAGGCTCAGCGGCCATGGCTCACGGGCCCAGCCGCTCCGCGGCATGTGGGATCTTCCCGAACCGGGGCACGAACCCCTGTCCCCTGCATTGGCAGGCGGACTCTCAACCACTGCGCCACCAGGCAAGCCCCTTACCCCGTTCTTTGAAGGCAACATTATGTGTGTTTGTTGGGGTGAGGATAGGGATGTTGTCCAAAACTGGGCGTAGTTGGCACCGGATTTTGTTTTTCTGTATGTATCTGACATTGACACTTCACACTCCTGACACCGAGTGAAAAGGTGAATGTATTCAAATCTAATTATACGGAAATAAAACATCAACGAAAAGTCAACATAACTAATCTTAAATATTTAATACATGACTCCTGTTTTTGTTCACAGCTTGAATTAGTTCTGAAACCCAGAAAGTACTAAAATCTCATGCGTATGTGGAGCTATGTATATTCACAAAGACTTCTGTCTAAAAGCAAGTATACCAGAAAAAGCATTAGCAGGTGTTAAGAGATTTCAATTCTGTCAATATCTAGTGACCTTGGATAAGTTACTGAATCTCTCAGAGCCTCCATTTTCTCTCTGTAAAATCAGTGGGGTAAATTGATAATATTTAAGGCCGCTTCACACACTAACATCTATTATTTTACAACTATAGGTGTGTGAAAAATAGATATATTCATTTGACCTTATAAGTAAGACTGAAATCTATCTTTAGCATTTATTTATCCAACTGTTAAGATATTCAAGAACATTTTTCGTTTAGAACTTCTGAACTGTATGCCCATCTGACGTCCCCCCTCACTTAATTCCTGAAATGCAGGGCTTAATTTGCTCTTAAACATTCCTCGCATGTATGCTGGCCTGTGCCTACAAACAGCTGGACTTGTTTCCCAGCAAATATGTCTTTAACAAAATTCCTTAAGCGTAGAAAGTGGAAGTTATTTCCTCATCAGGTTCCTCCCAGCAAGTTGTTGGGTCTTTGCAAATTGCTAACAGGCTCATTAAGCTCCTTCTCTGAATATCTATAGAGCAAACACAGAATTGATCATGACTAAAACTGGATTTCAAGTTTTGGTCAGGGGCCTCAATATTACAATCTTTCAGAGCGGTGAGGTTTTAAAAAGATGCTTGGTTTAGACGACCCAACGTGATGTTTTGCCGTTAATGTCTTCCCGGGGAGTTTCTGCATCTGGAGAGAGTCTGTGAGTTCTCTGGGGCGGGGGTCAGTTCTGCTCTGATGGGTTAAGGAGAACTACCTGCTGGAGATTGATTTAAATCAGTAATGGATCATCTCATAAAGCTGCTGTTACTAGATATTACCCTGCTTTCTCCAGCCTCTGATAGCACAGATAAGAAGTGCTTACCACAGAGGAGGTTCCAAGCGGACAGATACTGTTTCCTGGACCTCAGGGAGTAAAAAGCCATACTGCTGGATCAGTGACTTTTCCTAACTGCAAGTAAATTCAGGCCTTATCAAGTTACAGCACAAACTGCACTCATGTTTTATTATTCTCATTAGAGATTTAAGGACTAATTCCAGTTGTCAGCGCTTAGCAGTTTAATGTTTTCCATAGATAAGAATTAAGATTCTTCTGGGGGATTTTTTTATTTGCTAAAGCTTGCAAAATAGAATGTGGTGATGCGCTTACTGTCATGTAACGCGGTAGATTTTCTAAATGTCCTGAGTGTTTTGAAGGCACAGGTTTTAACAATTTAAATCTGATGACTGGATTTTTCCAAGTTGGATATTCACCCATTCCACGGAAACATGCCTTTCTTTGTCTGAGAACCCAAATCTGCTGTCCCTCTGGAAATACGACACAGGAGACTGGACGTAATACCTCCGTAGCTTGTCTTTAACTGCCCTATATTTTCTCAAGGTAAATTCACTTAATCGAGACTAAGGGTAGTTAGTGTCTGATTCAAAAGAAAAGACCTGTTTTGTTAGTAAACTTGGCTTTAAATTAGTTCCTTGAAGTGAAGCTTTCCTTCCCAAACAAGTGGAGGAAAACTGTGACTGTCACATTCATTCTATTTCTGTTTTCAAAGAGATGACAAAGTTTGGATTTAAAAGTAAAAATCCAGGCTTACCGTCTGCTTGGATACTAAAGTTAAATCAAGGCTTTAGGACTTTTTGGTAATGTGAGTGTGCTGTTGCACAAAGTTAGTCTTCCTAACGTTCTTGAAGGAAAAAAAAAATATTTTTGATTAAGAAAGTTTAATGTAAGTTACAAGTGTGATAACATTATTACTGGAGTTAAAGCTCAATGATAAATGTCCTCTTTGGGGGTTATATTTATTGAAATTCGTCGTTTTGGATGACAACTCTAGTGTGAAAAGCCTTATTTTACCCCTTTGTTTTTTCTGGGTTTATCTTCAGATTTTTCATCACATGTGGTTTGAGGCTGTATGGCATTTGCAGAGGTGGCTGAATCTTTCAGTAGTGTCAGTCACAGATATTATTGTCAAGTTTTGGAGTCCTTTAGAAGAAAACGTGCTACACGCAGATGAAAGTTGTCTTTGGGAGGCATTCATTGGCTGACACGTTGATGGCTGTTCTTGGAGAAACATTTTCCTAAGGTAAAATAGTTCTAGCAGCAATGCTAGAAGAACGGTCTGCTTTATGGCAGTTCGGGAATCCTGAGTGCGTCTATCAGGTAAGGATTAATAGTTTAATAATAATACAAAAAGCAGCTTCCATTTATTGTGTGATGGACACTGTGCTAGATGTTTTACATACATTATCTTATGTATCAGACGTTTGTTCAGGAAAATCTCAATGTGTTCAGCTGACCTTTTTCATTTTGAAGGTAGGGGGACCTATTCTCGTTAATGTTTTTGCCTATTCTTAGCTTTTCAGGCTTTGTGCCTGTTTATGCCCTAGTTTGTTTTCCCCTTTTAGCCAGTGATATTCTATCTGTCAGAAAAATTTAACACGCTTGTTCCAGTTATCTGACTGGGTGCAATCCTCCCTTATACAGGAATAAATTTATTATGAAGAACTCCCAGTAGAAGCCTTGGAAAACTTACACAGAGCTGTGCTGTATCCAAAATGCTGTTCAGTAGGTTTTCCAAAGCGCCCAGGTAACAGCTGGTGCAGGCCATGTGCCAGCTCTGACAGCCCATATGCTCTCTTTAGTGCAGTAATTATCTCAACACAAAACTCTGATAGCCTAGTCTGTTGGGTCCAGTTTCCCTGGGTTAAACTGACTCAGTGGCTTTGTTAGTAAGCCCCTTTGGCACAGTGAGAACTTCATGAAGAGTTTAAGTATTGGAGTAGGCTTCAAACACTAGTATGACTGCTCCTTTCAAGACAGGTGGCTTATTAACCCTGAGAGATTCTAGGTGGTAGTTCATTAGGCTGTCACCCACAGCAACACTCTAGTTAAAGGTCTGTCACTGTTTCTACCAGATACTCAGCTTAGGGATGGTGATTAACTCATCTGTTTTGGTCAGAGGTTTAATTTTTATATTTCAGTTCTAAGACAGGCACAAGGGTTTCTTCTGCATTTCCATGGTGGTGTTGGGAATGGAAGGGTTGGGGTGAGGCATTGTAGGATAATGAAGAGATGAAGAAGGGGGACCTGGATCAGAATGGGTATAGGCTTTCTTTCTTAGAACATCACAGAAAAGAATTCCCTCTCTTTATATGTTCCTGTTCCATCTGGTATGTTAACAATCTCTCTGTGTGTGAAATTCACATGTTGGAAGCTTGGAGTCCATATTCATGAGTGATTTCCTTCCTTTCTTCCTTCCCTTTCTCCCTTCCTTCCTTCCTTCCTTCCTTCCTTCCTCCCTCCCTCCCTCCCTCCCTCTCTCTCTCTCCCTTCCTTCCTTGCTTCCTCTCTCTCCTTTCTTCCTATTCCTTTTTTCCCTTCCCTTTTCTTCCTTTCTTTTTTCTTTTCTTCTGAGAAACACAAATATCCAAAGGACTAGCTGCAATAAAACTATTGTTGTAAACCTGCAGTTATAATACAGAGAAAACGTCCCATAAACTGAGCAGCCAGGAGCTTGAAAAATGTTGCCTGCTGTGGAATCATAGCATTCAGCCACAAATGTTTGAAATTAAATGAACATGATATGATATTAGCATTTCAGCTTTTTTTCTGTCTTCTGTTCTTAGCACAGACTTTGAGTGATGACTGTGCTTGTCATGACATGCTATTATGTCTGGAACAAGTTTAAACCTTACTTCTGGTCTCTTCATAGGATGACTCTAGGCTCATAATCTTAGCAAGAAGGTTGAGTCACTAGGTCTTTTGGCCAAGATCAACCTTCACCGTACTAAGACTAACATGAGAGTAACATGAATGGTTGATTCTCTAATAGAACTTTGGTGCAGGGTGGTTTCAGATGCCTCCTCAGAGAAGGAACGGCATTCTGCCCATTTGAATCACTAAGTGGCATAAAGTAATTAGATTATCTCAATTATTCCTGAACCTAAACAAAGTTTGAAGCAAGGGCTGTCTGCTTTGTCAGTAGAGTTTTCATTTCTTGTGCTGAAGTAGAGGTAGAGAGGAATGCACGAAAATAAATGCAATATAATACAGTCCAAGAGGGACGGGGTCATACCTTATAATTCTAGGTAACCCTATAGCACCTATAATATTCTGATCATTGGATTTCTTTCCTTTCTTACTCCATATAGGCTAATCTGGTTCTGGCCAGACCTTGCCTGTCTTGTTCATTACTGTTACTTCCCAAGATAGAGTGGTGCCTGGCAAGTAAATATTTGCTAAATCAATGAATAGATGGATTGAAGTAGGCTCTTTTCTTTATGGAAATGACTCCAACTGTCAGTGGCAATGTATAATTGGGTGGGTCGTAGTGATGGAGACAATGTGGTCCTGAGTGTTGGACCATACAGTTGGGTGAGGAGACTGGACTCTTTTGGTGACAATTGCTGGTTTAAAGGATCCCAGGGAAGGTCTGGATGCCCAAAGTCCTTCTTAGTGACCAAGGTCCAGTGGCAGGAACATGATCAGGTTTGATTTATTTCAAACTAGATTCTGGGTTGAAATTGGTTCACTACTAATGTAATGTCATTGCATTATTGTGTTTTCAAGTTAATACTGCACATTATAACCCTAAAGAGCCTTTGTAGAAAGCTAGATCAGCTAGTTTAAAAAAACCCAAACACAGACCTTCGTTATTTAGTTTTCAAATACAGGTAGTTATACTTCTAAAGTCATTATTTATATATTGTCAGGAGTACTCACCAAATTTATTGACTTGTACATTATTCTTTGCAAATACATTCTGGCTGCTCTCTGCATATTATAATTAAAACGACAGGGACTTTAATCATTTATGAAATTTTAAGCTACATACTGAATATAAATGTATCGTTCAATGTGATAGAATGAATTAAATTCATCACTGTCAAATAACTGTATAAAAGATGAAATATCTCTCATCCCACATCATTAACTTATTAAAAAAAAAAAGAGCCACATTTGCAAGCACTGTAATAATACTTTTATGGTCTTTTTAGGACACTTTGAAAACTAAGACATTTGGCATATATGGGAAAAGTACTTTTGACCAAAAAGTTGATTTCTAATTCTACCTGTAAAAGTTCTATTTGAATTTGGTGATGAAGAGTAGCTTTTACCTAGATAGAGTCAAATATATGGAATTGCTTTTATGGGAACGTAAAGTATTTTTATCACCATGGTACACACAGGTAAAATAGAGTTTTGGCAATCCACATCACTTAGGTGAAAATTCTTGTGGTGGGTTGAAAGGATAATTTGGGACAGGAAGGTAAATGAAATATTTACCTGGTGTGGGTAAGTACTAGCTGACATTTGATCACTTTTCAACAAACATTTTGTGCATGTCTAGACAGAGTATCACACCTAGATCGCTAAGGAAAACAAAACAGATTTGACAAGCCATGATTCTGATAATTATTTTCATTTTCTAGTTTACTATAATCATTACCATTTTTGGCTGATATCCATACTTATGAAGTACTATGAGACTCTATTCAAAATAAATTTGGGGAGCTAATTTTATATCAGAATGCTTTCTAAAGTGTGAAAACCTCTATGTATCATTTATTTCTGAAAAATATAGGCTATAGACGTTTTAACACTTCTCTGCCAATCTAACTGAGTCTTTGGAAGTTTCAATTATTTTATCTATGTTTCTTGATTTCCACCCCATATTGGGTAGGACATTTGTTAATCCATTGATTGATTCATTCATTCATTTAATAAACTTTTACTGAGCCCAGCAAGGGGTCAGGGGCCAAGAAAAATGGGGCTTGGTTTTGGGACGAGATGTGAATCTGAGCCCTTCCTTTTGAGGATTATCTTGTCAAATGGAGGCAACACAAGTCTTGAAAAAAACCTGAAATGGGCAATGCATTAATAAACTCATGAAATTAATTAAGTAACTAATTAATTAAACAAAAGTACAAATTAAGTACAATTATCTTCCACATCTCATTTTGTTTAATCCAGCTCCCAATCAGGCAACTTCATGCAGTGTTTCCAGCCAGTGTTTCTAACGTGACATAACTAGAAGGAAATAAGTATTTTGTGGTGTTCTAGGATACACAATATATTTTTTATGTAAGTGAAAATAGGAAGAAAATCTCAAGCCCAGACAAGATATGTCACAATGGAAACCAAATCTATGAGTTTTTAGTGCTATATTCAGTGATATTTTATCTTGTCAAGAATTTTAGATTGGGTATTTCGAGAGTGTAGTTAAATGCTATTAAATTCCTTCTGTTCTCTGGCTGATTAAATTATTGTCACATAGCACCCAAAACCCCTGAAAATCCATGTAATCTAGAATTTTATATACGTTTTGTTGTATTAGCTATAAGATACCTGATTGACCTGTAGTTACTTGTAACTGTTTTTGAAAAGTAAGAATTATTTTGGGCAGGGGACAGAGTTAGGAAGTGTGTATAGGATTTAGGAATATATAGCAAAAACACCTATTATTGTTGATTAATATATTCTGCGCTGACAGAGTCTATTAAAAGCTGACTAGAAACCAATGTAGTTTGACTTTTACTTATAAAATTAACTTTAGCTCTATTTTAATCAGCAAGTTTGAATAACAACGAAACTACAAAATGACTTCAGTAATTACAAAGAAAACACACACACACACACAAACCAGAGAGTGGAATCAATAATTTAGAAAAATATTTTAGATGAAAACATTCGTTATAAAAGGTGTTGTAGCACACACATTCTTTTCCCCCAGCACATGTACCGTTATCTGTTAAATGCATTTTGCTTTTCTTTAAAAATGGTATTACAACTTCCTTTGTATTCTTTCTTGCTCACACTTTCTGGTATGTTTTCACAGAGCAGTGTTTCCTTATTAGCCTGCTTTAGAAGCTTACAATAGACAAGTTTCAGTACTTACCTTCATCATTAAGAACCTGATATGAAAATGATCGTCTGTTTGAAAGCAAGAAGGCTTGCTTAAATGCTTTTCCAAGATTTCTAGCAGCTTACAGCTATGTTATAGACCTGTAACTGTATACGGTGGTAGTTGGCATGAAGTAACAAAGCCTGTCTAAGATAGAAAGACACTGGCAATTTAAGCATCCATCACTTCCTAATGGCTTTATGATCAAACCCTTTACACTGAGAGATTTTTATTATGTTTGAAATATAATTTTCACGAAGTTGCCACAGAGTCAGTGTAAAGTGCATTTGCTAAACCCTTTATCCACTGCTTCTCAGTATTGTTTCAGAATAGAAGGTGAAACTGTATTCCTTGGTGTGCAGTTTAAAGTCAAGAGCAGCCATATTTAGCACATGCTTGGGCAACCTTGTTTGAAATCCATGCTGCCCCTCTGTGGTGTTCTGATGTGCCTTTAGGGGATGCTTGCCTGTTTGTAGTTTGTTTTCTTTTGTTTAAGATTTCAGCTACTGCATTGACTAATGATTATATAGCAGTAAACTCTCGTCCCTGCTAAATTCAGCAGTGATGCCTCAAAAGCATTTTTCCCTTGTGTGACATAAAACAGTAAAAGGAACTAGACAAACCCCTTTTGAGGAAGAATAATCCTTTGTTTAAAGAAAAGGCATCTCGACGCCAGAGGGTGGGGAATTCCAAAGGCTGAGCTAATTGATAAAAAAATAAAACAAGTGTTAATTCGGGAAAATATTTTGCAGGGAGTTATTATTTATTGGAAATTGTTACTAATATCACATCTTTATCTGTGCATAACCCCTTTATTACACCAATTCTACGATATTTATTTAACACATTATTACTTGATTGATACCTTCTGCTCTTATATCTAAACTCTAAATAATGAATCTGTTTCTTCCGAATGCTGTTACCAGCATCATTTATCGATAGCATTTTGGTCAGACAGTTGTATTTTATTTCTTTGAAGATAGCTAAATGTATCATTACACCCTGCATTTGTTCTTTAGTAAAAATTAAAACAGTCTGTTTAAAAATACAATTTATATATCACAAATTTGACTAAAAAAATTAAACAACCCTTAGATGTACAAAATCTTAGCCTTCAGATTTACCAATGCCAAGTGCAAAGAATTTGAACATGCCATTTAATTGTTCTCCCTGCAATGTTTTTAATGAGACTTGTGGCCATGATTCTAAGTGATAAATTCTTCTTGATTTGCCTCCAGTTGTCACTGGCCAAACCTTAGGGAATGAAAGATTAGTAACGGTTGCAAAAGACTTATTATTTTAAACTGGAGAATTTTTAATGTTCTTAACCCAATTAAGCAGCGAGTGAAGAAACTATCAATATTGTTGTCAGTTTATTAGACGAAAAAATCTTCCAAATTTTAATTTAGCTAGGGATGTTGTTCAGTTTCTACCTTTGACTGAAAATAAGAGTGAATTAAATTAGTAGTTGACACTGGTACCTAAATGTCACATCACTAACGTTAAAAAAAATGCCTTGTGCTTTAAACAAAGATTTCCATCAGTGAGCAAGGTTTCAGCCCTCATCCAATTTTTAATAGCATTTGTCTTTTATCACACAAGTCCTTGAGTAATGTAAGCAAGCTGTACAACAATTTGCATACATTTGGTCCTGTAGTGAGAGTAATATGCGTATTCACAGTTTTAATCCCAAATTTCAAAACCCCAAGGAAAGAAAAAGTTTTCTTAAGTTTAAGTAGCGAATCTAAGAGACCACATCCAGCCCACAAAACAGTCCAAGCTGGCCCTAAACACAGGTGCTCCCAGTTTGAACATCATGCCTGGTTTTTCTGCAGAGAAACAAAATGAAAGAGCAACTTCAAACACAGGTGCAAAGCCCCGCATCTGTGAGGGACAGCCCGAAACCATGGCTTTCTCCTGACCGTTTTCGGCTTGTAAACCTCATCCTCCATGGAGCACCTGTGTCAGAACCAATCAGAGATGTGTATAAATGTTATCAACACCTACACATCATTACTTATTCATCAACATCAGCACCAAATCTTGATGCAAACATGCAGGAGTGTTGGTTTTTTTTTCCTCTGGAGTTGCTCTTTTCTGAAGCTTACGTCCATTTGCCCGACAGCTGATGAGAAGTACAATACACAGATTTTTAAAAAATGGGAATATTTCAGGCTTTAAATCCTCCAATCATTTGTGTTCGTATCACTTTTGAATCTTTAAATCTAATTCCTTCGGTGGGGAAAAATGGGGTGCACACAAAAGGTTCGAACGTATTGATTGCCTAAAGACCTAACTGCTGAAATTCCATACTTGGTGGAGTACTTTTGTGCAGGTGGTCGAGTACCTTCTCTCTGTTTGATTAGCACTCAAAGAACCCACATTTGAAGCTGTATAAGATTTTGTTTTTCCACAGCAGTAGCAAGCAGCAGAAGCAGCAGAAGCAGCAGGATCTGGCTCCCTGGCAAACTCCACAGGCATTTGGGTTAGTGGCTTTGTATTTGCCTCTGGGTCTTTCCTGCACGGGGCTGGGGAGGGGCTCCTGGGCTGTCGGAGGCTTTGGAAACCATTTCTTCGTTGACAATTGAAATTTATGTGGTTTTTAATTGTCTGTAAACAAAGCCTTTTAAAGCTAGCACTAAATCTCCGTCGAGGTCAGCTGGCATCCAAAGGGATGCTTGCTGAATTAGTTTGGAGTCTGCCTTTCTTTTCCCTCTCAATCAGTTTATTGTCCTCCAATAGAGAAACACAAAACACACAAATCACTTGGCCCTCCCTCCTACTTTGAATGAATAGATAAAAATCCATCTGTTTTTTATCGGCCTGTTTTGCGGGGGCCAAAGC
Source organism: Globicephala melas (assembly GCF_963455315.2). Classification (NCBI taxonomy): domain Eukaryota; kingdom Metazoa; phylum Chordata; class Mammalia; order Artiodactyla; family Delphinidae; genus Globicephala; species Globicephala melas. The sequence continues at coordinate 52,193,062 of NC_083331.1, forward strand.
TGTGTCCTTTGTAAAAAAAAAAAATGGCCTCAGCGATACAATTTCCAATTAGCAAGCAGCTAGGAAGATTGACCAAACACTTAGGTCTTTGATCAGCGATGGTTATAGCTGGGAAACTTTCAGTCTGGTTTTGGCACTAAATGGTCATTAGGTGGAAATCATTTATGCTGTGACAAATTAAGAGCTGAAGATGTAGTGCAATAACTGTGTATTGGTTCTCATAGTTCACAGTTAGACTATGAATTACATGACTTTATTATATAGTAAAATATATAAAAATTGGGGCAAAAGGCAGAGTGCGAATGTTTGGTTTTCCATACATTGTCGTACAGTTGACGATAGTCTTTGGAAATCGTAATTTAAGACCCATACAGACAAATGCCTGACTGCAGGTCTCTGGCTCCCAGGAGCTCCAGAAAGCCTGGGACACAATTCCTGTTTGCAGCACCCTCTGCGCTGGTCCCAGCTGTTCTCCTGTCTGACCTGCAGGCTCCGTGTTAAAGTTCTCCCATTTCTCTGAGAGCCAGTTCTCTGTCTCTGTCGCAAATGAGAAAACCTGAATTGGTGCGAATGAGGTGAGACACAGAGCTCTCAGGAAAAAAAGGATGCTAGAACCCACAGAGCAACTGTGTTCAAATAAAAGCTGTCACTCCTGAGCGAACTGAAGATTCAAACTCTGGCACAGGATTCCTGTTTCAAGCAGCTCTGGCTCAGGGCTTCCGAATATTCCTTTCTTTGTCTCTTCTGGACCCTCAGTTCCTGCTTTGAAGAAGAACCATAAAACCAAAAAGAACATTTTGGTTTCTTTTTCTAAATGTATCTCTATATATGAAGAGTTATCTCATATGAAGGATTGATTTTTTTCTTTCAATTCTATTTCTAATTTGCAGTGATGTCAGATATCAAAAAGGAACTGCCTGTGTTTTTAGCAGAAAGTGGACTAAAATTCCTGACTTTGTGAGTTATATGTTCTTGGACAAATTACTTAATTTTTCTGGTCAATTTTTCTCATCTATGGAATGGGAGTAATAATATCTACCATATGGGGCTTGAAGTATGGACTAAAATAAGATCGTTTCAAACATAATTTCTTACAGTACCCGGCACATGTCTGCACCAAAAACATTGCAGACCAAGGAACTATTTGAGAACAAAACAATAAGTGACAACCCCCCACCCAAAAAAAAAAGAAAAGGAAAGAAAAGAAAAAAGCCCTAGCAAATAAGAAGCAAATTCAGAGTGAATCCCTAAAATATAAAATTATGAGAATTAAGTTAGGACTGTAAAAAGTCAGGAATTGAAATAAAAACTATATTACGATGTCCCTTGTTTAGATAAAGTAAACAGAATTTGGGGCATTAAACATAGTTCATTACAGAGAGTAGATACTGAAATGGAATAGAGAGACTGTCCTGATGCAGGCATGAGGAAATTTGAAGCAGGAAAATTGGGGAGAACAGAAGCTGAAATGCTGATCAGCCCCTGGTCACCCAGAGACAGTGGCAGCAGCCCTACCAGCATGGCACCTGCAGGGTCTCCACGGGTGCAAGTGCGGTAAGGCCCACCCTGCTCCACACCATTCTCCCACCTGTGCAGTCAGGCCTTCCTGGTGGCTTCGACCACCCAGAGGGTTTAGCTGAACTCTCCTGCAATAAAATCACACTTGTTGGAATTTCAGCTCCATTCAGGATGAAAATATTGGGGAAGCCAGATTCCTACTCCCTTACCGTGGGGTCTCAGTGCGAATTCATTCGTTCATTCATTTGTTCATTCGTTCAACTAACTTCTGTTGAGTGTCTACTGAGTGCAGGCACTGTGCTAAGCTCTGGGAATGAGACTGAATTACAGAGACCTCGTCTCTGGCTTCTAAGAGATGTAATTATTCAGGGTGGTCTCACCCAACCCTATCAGCATCCCTCTGCTGTGGCTTTAGGGCCCTAGGGCTTCCCTATTGATCAATCTGCACCCAGCTGCCTTTTAACAAGGCTGAGTCACACTAAAGTTGCCCAGGGCTTTTCATTAGAACATTAGCTAAATTTAGCTTGATCGTGAGAGGAAGTAGCTGGCTCAGGCCCGAAGGGGTTAATCTGAGATCTAAGGTCAGATGGGGGAAGAAGATAGCAAAACTAAGTGTCCAAGCAGTAAATAATAAAGATGAAATAAATTAGTAGATAAACTGATGGACAAATGAAACATGAAACATACATAGATTCTTGATCACTCTCTCCTTCTGTAATGTTCCTTTCTGGTTTCACCTTATTCTAATCTGTTGGACTAGAATATTAATTCACTTTTATTAATAAATAAGTTATTATTTAGCTAATTATATGATTATAAAACCAGCTATTAATTAGCCATTACTAATAAATAATATTTAATAAATAATAACTGATGTTTAATAATGCATTATTATATGCCAGATACTGTGCTAAATTCATCTCATTTAATTCTCACTTCAGAGAGATGGATATTATTATCACCATTTTGCAGACAAGAAAACTGAGGCACAGAGAGGTCAAGTAAACTCTCCAAGATCATGTGCAGCTGGTGTTCAAACCCAGGAGTTTGTCTCCAGAACTGACATTCCTACCTCTATATTCTGCCTCCATCCATCATTCTGCTTCTCTTTTGTTTTGTTTGTTTGTCTGCTTCTCTTTTGTTATTCAAATTTGTTTGGCAAATTGATTTTCACCTCTTGTGTTTTTGACCTGGATTTCTATCTTTTAACTTTTTCTTTAAGAAAATACTAAGCAAAAAAAAAGAGAAAGAATAGCACCCTGTGTACACTTCAATCTTGGATTCTCTTTGCTTTGACCTCAGGTCCTGATCTGTCATATTCAATCTTGCAAATAAATCATAACTTTCTATTTCCCCCACTGATTTGATTGTGGCATTCTTTATATTTTACTGTACTCCAATGTCCATGGTAGTTTAGAAGGAATGATGCAAGGAATTTTCTTTATTCCCCCCTGATTTATTGCGATATACTTGGCATATAATATTGTGTAAGTTTAAGGTATACAATGCAATGATTTGATACGCACATATGTTGTGAAATAATTACCATGATAAGGTTAGTTAACACATCTATCACATTTTTTTTGTAGTGAGAACATTGATCTATTCTCTTAGCAACTTGCAAGTATGTAATAGGGTATTGTTAACTATAGTCACATGCTGTACATTAGATCCCCAGAACTTGTCTTATTTAGTTAATTATATTATTATAATATTTTATAGTTATATTATTTTAAAATCAGCTATTTATTAACTATTATTAAATAATAGCTAAGGTTTAATAATGGCTTATTATGTGCCAGGTACTGTGCTAAATTTATCTCATTTAATTCTCACTTCAAATTGATATTTGTAGTCTTTGACCATCATCTTCCCCTTTCCCCTACCCACCAGTCCCTAGCAACAATTGTTATACTCTCTGTTTCTATGAATTTGCCCTTTTTAGATTCTCATATGAGTGAGAACATATACTTATTTGTTTCTCTCTGTCTGACTTATTTCATTTAGATAATGCCCTTAAGGTCCATCCATGTTGTTGCAAGTGACAGGATTTACTTCTTTCTTATGACTGAATAACATTCCATTGTGTATATATACACACCAGATTTTCTTTATTTATTCATCTGTTATGGACTCTTAGGTGGTTTCCATATCTTGGCAATTGTGAATAATGCTGCAATGAATATGGGGTACACATATTTCTTTGGGGTAGTGATTTCATTTCTTGCAGAGATATATCCAGAAGTGAGATGGCTGGATCATATGGTAATTCTATTTTTAATTTTTTGAAGAATCTCCATACTGTTTTTCATAGTGGCTTTATCAATATACATTTCCACCCACGGTGCACAAGGGTTCATTTTCTCTACATCCTTGTTAATATTTGTTATCTCTTATTTTTTTGATCATGTGTGAGATGATATCTCATTGCAGTTTTGATTTGCATTTCCATGATGATTAGTGATGTTGAGCATCTTTGCAGGCCCTCTGTCCAGTTTTTAATTGGATTATTTGTTTTTTGCTTTTGAGTTGTATGAGTTCCTTATATATTTTGGATATTAACCCCTTATCAGATATATTGTTTGCAAATACTTTCTACCATTTTGTAGGTTGCCTTTCATTTTGTTGGTGGTTTCCTTTGCTGTGCAGAAGCTTTTTAGTTTGATGTAGTCCCACTTGTTTATATTTGATTTTGTTGCTTGTGATTTTGATGTTATATCTAAAAATTGTTGCCCAGAACAATGTCAAGGAGCTTTTCCCCTATGTTTTCTTCTAGAAGCTTTATAGTTTCAGGTCTTCCATTTAAGTATTTAATCCATTTTGAGTTCATTTTTATGAGTGGTTTAAGATTGAGGTCCAGTTTCACTCTCTTGCATGTGAATATCATTTTTCCAACATCACTTATTGAAGAGACTATTTTTTCCCCATTGGATATTCTTGAATCCCTTGTCAAATATTTGTTGACTGTATGTGCATGGGTATATGCCTGATTCTGTTCCAATGGTCTATGTCTGTTTTTATGCCAATATCATACTGTTGTGATTACTATAGCTTTGTAGTATAGTTTGAAATCAGGACATGTGATGCCTTCAGCTTTGTTTTTTTTTTTTTGCGGTACGCAGACCTCTCACTGTTGTGGCCTCTCATTGTTGTGGAGCACAGGCTCTGGATGCTCAGACTCAGCAGCCATGGCTCACGGGCCCAGCCGCTCCGCGGCATGTGGGATCCTCCCAGACCGGGGCACGAACCCGTGTCCCCTGCATCGGCAGGCAGACTCTCGACCACTGCGCCACCAGGGAAGCCCAGCTTTGTTTTTTGTTTTTTTTCTCAGGATTGCTGTAGATGTTCGGTGTCTTTTGTGCTTTCATATGAATTTTAGAGTTATTTTTACTTTTTCTATGAAAAATGCCATTGCAATTTTGATGTGGATTGCCTAAAATCTACAGGTGGCTTTGAGTACTATGGACATTTTAACAATATCAATTCTTCCAATCTAGGAACATAGATATCTTTCTACTTATTTTGTCTTCCTCAATTCCTTTAATCAATGTCTTATAATTTTTAGTGTTCAGATCTTTCACCTCCTTGTTTAAATTTATTCCTAAGTATTTTATTATTTTTGATGCTATTGTAAATGGGAGAGTTTTCTTTACTTCTTTTTCACATAGTTTGTTGTTAGGTATAGGAATACAACTGAATTTTGTCTGTTGATTTTGTATCCTGCAACTTCACTGAATTCATTTATTAGTTCTAATAGTTTTTTGGTGGAGTCTTTAGGGTTTTCTACATATAACATAATATCTGCAAAGAGAGACAATCCTTCTTTCTTTCTGATATGGATGCCTTTTATTTCTTTTTCTTGCCTTATTACTCTGGCTAGGACTTCCAGTACTATTTTGAATAGGAGTGATGAGCTGGGAGTTTTCTATGATACTTTAGCTACTTCCAAGTCCTTAATTATTAATCATGTGATTTTAGGGCTTAAATGGGACAGATTACCAGTTTCTAGGATTTCCTATCTGCTTAACTCTATAGTAACACATACAGATCAGTATGTTAATTGCAAAAGGTAGACTCTTAATGAATTAGTTAAATTAAGCAAGGTGCAGTATTTTAAAATTTGTAACATAAGAAAAAAAGACATGGACAGTCTTTTAATTTTTCTTATAGGAATAGAAAAGTTTATGCTTTTTTTTTTTTCTTCTTGTGCCAGGGGATTTTCCAAAGAATTTTTCTTATCTTAAGGAGAGGTAAAGCTGTCCATAACCTTCTTCTAAAGAACTAAGACTCCCAGGCAGAGGATTTTTCATGACAGCTCTTGTTAAAATGTTGATAAAGAAGGGTTCTACTAGACTTAGACTAGTAAGGAATAAAATTCTGGCAGGGGCCAAGGTGGGTAAAATATCACAGCAGGCATGGCTTTGCAAAGCATTTCCTTTGAAGTAGCAGTCTCTTCCACTTTGTGGTTGGATGCTGTCTGAGGCTTAGTGTTTCCTGAATTTCCTTCCAAGTCTCAGTTCTCTTCAGACTCTACACATTGGCCTTGGAAATCTCACCCTCTACCATGGACTAAATGAACAAATATAAGGAGTTGAGTCTTAAATATCTAATTCTAGCCCTACATCTCTCATCTCCAGACACATTAATCCAACTGTCTACTGGAAATTGGCACTTAGATGTCTCACATTTTCTTTGAACCTAAGATGTCTAAAATAGAATTCATCATCTTCCCATTAACCACTGCTTCTTCCATTTTTCCTGCAACACAAAATGACATGCCCCGATTGCCTAACCCAAAACTTCACTCCTCATTGTCTCTTCTTCTCCACTTGCCATTAATCACAATGTCCTGTTGGATCAGCTTCCTAAATATATCTCTAGTCTGTCAGCTCTCTTCACCCTCACTATGCATGCCATGCCTTCTTCTTCTCTAGACTAGCGTTCTGTAGGTCTCCTAATTAAATCCCTTCTTCTAGTCTTGTTTCCCTCTAATCCATCTTCCTCCTTCTGAGTAAAGTGCTTCCTCTGAATCACAAATATTACAGTATTATGGTCAGCTTAAAACTCTTCAAAGGGTCCACATTGCCTAAAGTTCAATCTTCTTAGCTTAGCAAACCTCTCCAACTACCTTCTTTTTGCATCTCCCCTTACACCCTGGATTCAGATATAATCATATGTTTGTAGTTCCCAGGATATATTAATGGTTCCCAGTTTCATGCTTTTCCTCCCCAATTTTTTTCTAGAAGGTATCCTTTACTCTTTTCTCTTTCCCCATATACCCATCATGACAGCCTACTTCACCTTCAAGATTTTCCAGACTCAACTCAAGGGTTCCCTCCTCTATAAAGCCTTATCTGAACTCTAACTGCAAGGGTAAAATTGACTATAAAAGCTTGTTTGGGTTTCTACTGTACCCACTAGAATATAAAATATACCTAACTTTTTAATTCACGCACATTTTATAATCCACATACATCTGTCTTGTTTATGAATAGTTTTTTTTAGTTTGCTTCCTAAACATCTAATGTCAGTTTAAATATATATTACACTAAATATTGTTGTTTGCTTGATTGAGTGACTGACTGAATAAGTAAACATGTACCCCTGAAGAGTCTTTCTCATTACCATGAATAGGTTCTTATATTTTGTTTCCTTTTCATTATTATAAAACTTTCTTCTGTCTGTACTGCTAAACACTGCTAAAGAAATTAGCACTTTACATGGAATAATTATCTTGTTTTATACTGTTTTCTTTTTTTAAGATTTTTTTGATGTGGACCATTTTTTTTCAAGTCTTTATTAAATTTGTTACCATACACATTGCTTCTGTTTCATGTTTTGCTTTTTGGCCGTGAGGCATGTGTGATCCTAACTCCCTGACCAGGGATCAAACCCCCACCCCCTGCACTGTAAGGCGAAGCCTTAACCACTGGACCACCAGGGAAGTCCCTGTACTGTTTTCTGTCTTCAATATTTCTAAGCACCCCCCCATTTATTTACTTTATTTTGTTACATAGTTAACACCTCCATAATGTTAGAATTTAACCGATTTCTACAATGACTTTTAAAGGGATACTTATGGTTTTTGCTATTACTATGTTTAGAATCTCATCTTTCACTTTATTTAGGCACCATTGCCTCTTGCCAATTACAATAAATATGTAGAGAGAGTTAACCTCTTATCGCTTCTAATTTGGTAATTTGATTTGGTTTTTTGGACACTGTTATTAGAAACTAACTCATATGGGATGAGGATTTGGTATATTTCATTAGTTGTTTCAAAGTGGAATCTTCTTTACTCCTTACTTTGGAAATTTCATTCAGAATGTATTGAGAGCTTAGCCTTTTCCAGGCATATCCTAGGTAGGAATATAAAGACAGCAAGCACAGCTGCTTACCTGAAGCTGTTTATAATATTGAAGGAAGATAAGATGATTGTACAGAGAGTTGTAACATAAAGATAGGATAAATATCAGGAGAAATACACAAAGTGCTCTGGGAACATAGAAGAGAGACATTTCCAGTAAGGGCACCTAAAGAAAGCATTGTGGTAGAAGGGGACTTTTAAGCTTGGCTTTGAAAATGGAGTAGGATTTCAATAGGTGAAGATTGGGGAAGGACACAGCACACTGAAGGACATGGGTGGTGAGCTGAGGTGGTGAAAGTACAGGGTATATGGAGAAAAAAAGTGGAGCGGGTGAGTTCTAGAGCAAGATAAGTTATAGTCATAGAACAGAAGCCCTTGAATGCCTCATCAACAATCCAGACTCACACGAGACTGAACAAATTGATGACCTTCTTTTCTTCTGCTATTATCTACCCACAGCAGCATATTAGGTTCCCCTTATCTTCTATACCCTGCATTTGCAAAGAAATCGCCATGATATCACTTCTGTTTGCAGACCTTCTCTAGCCACTTTGAAATCATGTTTTTTTTCCCCCCTTACTTTGGCACAATGTTTTGCTATTTGAACTTCAGCCTCACTTTTTTTTTTGATTCCTCTGGGGACACTGCTATTAGAAACTAACTGATATGGAATATAAATTGTTCTGTAATTATACTCACTGTAATGAAGGACTCTTATCAAAACCTTCTAGCTCTCTACCTATCATTTGATTTAAATATTATAAACCCACCTGATATCTGTTGGTCATATTAATTATACACACAGAGGGATGTTCCCTTGGGAATGCCATGTTACTTCTTTTACACATTACTCTTTTTAAATTCAAAAATTCAGATTTCACCCACTTTGGGGGGGGTGAGGTACATGCCCTGTCAGACATATATTGCAACTCTTTTCTCCGAGCTGTGAATTGCTGTTTTATTCATCTTTAATTTTTTAACAGTTTTATTCAGATATAATTTATATACCATAAAGTCACCCAAGTGTCCAATTCAATGAATTTTAGTTTGTTTATAGAGTTGTACAACTATCGCCACAACATAATTTTAGAACATTTCTATTAACCTAAATTGAAATCTTGTACCTAATTACCACCATTCCCCATTTCTAGTCTCAGCTCTAGGCAATGAGACTTTTTGTATTTCTGTTTTTGGACACTTTACGTAGATGGTATTATACAATACATGTTGTTTTGTATCTGGCTTTTATTGCTTCCCACGTTTTTGAGGGTCATCTATGTGGTAGCATGTTTCAATACTTCCTTCCTTTTTATTGCTGGTAGTTTTCCATTTATGGATATACCACACTCTGTTTATCCTTTCATGGTTGATGAACATTTGAGTGATTTCCACTTTTTGGCTTGTGTGAATAATACAGCTGTGAACATTAGTGTACAAGTGTTTCTGTGGACATGTTTTCATGTCTTTTTGGTAGATTCCTAGGAGTGGAATTGCTGGGTGGCCTGATAAATTTGTGTTTAGCCTTTTAAGAAAGTACCAACATGTTTTCCAAAGTGGCTGCTCCAGCTTACATTGCCACCAGGAATGTCTGAGGCCTGAGGCCCAAGCTTCTCTGCATCCTCATCAACACTTGTTATTGTCTCTCTTTTTGATTATAGTTATTTTAGTGGATGAGATGGCATCTCATTATGGTTTTGATTTGCATTTCCCTAATGAATAATGATGTTGAGCATCTTTCTATGTGCTTATTAACCATTTATACATTTTCTATGGGTAAATGTCTATTCAAATCCTTTGCCCATTTTTAAATAATTTATTGTTTTAGTCTTGAGTTCTACGTGTTTTATATAGAACCTGGATAAGTCATTTCTTAGATATGTGATTTGCAGTATCTTCTCTCATTCTGTGGGTTTGTTTTGTTTTTGTTTTGGTCTTTTTACTTTTTTGATGGTGTTTTATGAGGCACAAAATTTTTAAAATTTTGACAGAATCCAATTTGTCGATTTTTACTTTTATCTCTGGGCTTTCAGTGTTCACTCATCTTTTCTGAGACTTGGGTCAGATTAATTTATGGAAACTCTATTTGTTATGTCTATGATCACATAACAGAGGCCTTTATTACCTTATTTGCAAGGTGGCTGTGCCTGCTTCTCCCTGAAGCATTCATTGATCTACTGTGGATTTCCTGAAATTACAGCAGTGAGTTAAAATTACCTTATCCTTTGGGAGTTCACTGCCCACACAAACTTCTCCTTTTCCCTCTCACTGTACTGTCCTTACCCTTGAAGTAGTAAAGAATCTCTGTCCGGAGAGTTTCAGAGTCTATCAATTGCCCAGCTCCTGAAGGGCTCTAGGGCCACAGCAATCACCCACAGGATGTTATACTCAGCGATAACCCATGCGCCTGGTGTTGTTGGAAATGGATTATCCAAGCCTGCTCTCCTGGACTTTGTCCAGGTCAGAACTCAGAGCAGCAGAATTAGGTTATGAAAGAGTCAGGACTAGAAGCCAGAAGACCTGGGTTCTAGTCCTGAATCTGCCTGACAAAATTACTTAAAACTTACTGTAGTTTAACTTCTTCATTTAGAAAATGAGCTTTTGGCTATCTAATGCTTCTCCTTTTTATAGCAGTTGTTCTCAGTAGGGGGACAATTGCCCAGAGACGTTTGTAAGACATTTTTGATTACAACAGCTGAGGGGAGCACAACCTCCTGTCCTGGGTAGAGGCAGTGATGCTGCTAAACGTCCTACAATGCACAGGCCAGCTCCTACAACAAAGAATCGTCCAACCCCAAATAGCAAGAGTGCCGAGCTTGAGAAGTCCAGTTTAGAGTATATGTTTTATTAGTATATTTATAAAAAATTCCCCTCTCTTGTTTTATATAAATACTTCCTTTCTCCCAAGTCTCAGGTACAAAGTGGAGCCTTCTTTGTTCATCCTAATTCATAATGATTATTTTTTCTTATTTTTAGCATTCCTATGCTACTTATTATTATGTCATTAAGTATAGTATAACAAAAAATAAAATTATAACTGTAGACAATTTATCTTTTTAAGCAATAAGAAATATATATTTATTAAACTAACTCATTAATGTATTGTAATTTACAAGATGTTTGCTTTTGTCATCAAAGTAACTCTGAACATTATGAATATTTTTATCCCAGCTGATCTGCAGCCTCCAGTACCCACAGCCAACAATAACGTGGAGGCTAAAGATTTTGCCAATTTACATGTCAAAGTCATTAGAGGATCTTTCCCAGGCCCAGTCCATTTCAGCCTCTTCATTAGGGCACAATCCAGGCAGGAGTGTCTCAGATGGTTTCACTGAAGGGAGTTGAGACCCTGCTCAGGCTCACATAGGGACAGTCTGTCAGCCAAAGTAATGAAGGCAGAGCCTGGATGGAGATTTCAAAGTAGGACCACTCTATGGTACGTACAGGGAATTTGTTTTCTAAAATAAGTTCCCTTGCAGTTTCCTACTGTATGTCACCCTGCTTTCGCATCTTCCTCTTCCTCCACCATATTGGATACATCATGAATTATCTTTGCTAAAATTTGGACCAACTTAAGCAATGCAATCTAGAGCACATCATTGGAGTCACTCGTGGAAACATTAAACAGCACCAGGTGTAGGACTGACCCCTTGAGGACCACCACTCAATATGCCCCCAAGGCTGACATTTAACCATTGATGACTTCTGAGTAGGGCCCTCTGACCAATAGCACATCAATCAATAGTGTTCTTCCAACCCCGCATTTCCAGAATCTCTTCTTCTCTTTAGAGCTGACCCCATTTATTTTCATTAATTTTGGGATCAGACGGTATAGCTAAAATTTAAAGGCAACTGCAAATGATTTATAAAGAGTATAGACTCAATTGCATGATAGACATCAGTTGGCTAGTAAACATAAAAACACAATGACCTTTCAGTTTTCATTTTACCATCATAGGTTACTCAAAGAATCTGTAATCTCCTTTTGTGGTATCTGCTATTCTAAATTGACTTCCTTGAGCCTTAATTTGACCATATGGACTCTGTGTGTGTGTGTGTGTGTGTGTGTGTGTGTGTGTGTGTGTGTGTGTGAGAGAGAGAGAGAGAGAGAGAGAGAGAGAGAGAGAGCGCATGCAGAAGGGTTAATCTGTTCAATTAGCACTGGATTTTTCATGATATTCTCTCTGTGGAATATCTACCAATTTTATAATTTTATTAAATAAATTCAACCTGTAGACTTTCTACTGTATTCATTTATTTAATTGAAATGTGATAAAAGATTTTTAGGAATCAGATAGATGTTTTTGTTAATAAACTTTATTTTTCTAGAAGTTTTAGATTTATAGAAAAATTGAACAGAAAGTACAGAGGGTCGCTATACATGCCCTGTGTCCTCCCCTCCCTGCCCCGCACTCTGTTTCCCCTGTGAACATCTTGCATTGGTATGGTGCATTTGTTGCAATCAATGAGGCAATACCGATACAACAATGTTAACTAAAGTCTGCAGTTTACATTAGGGTTACTCCTAGTGTAGTATAGTTCTATGGGTTTTACCAAATGCATAATATTATATAACCACCATTACAGTATCAGATAGAATAGTTTCAGTGCCCTAAAAATCCCCTGTGCTCCACCTATGCAACCCTCCTTCCCCATCCTCTTCCCACCTCCTGGCAACCACTGATCTTTTACTGTCTTCATAGTTTTGTCTTTTCCAGATTGTCATATAGTTATGTAGCCTTATGTAGCCTTCATACAGTATGTAGCCTTTTCTGATTGGTTTCTTTCACTTAGAAATATGCACTGTTTCCTTCTTATCTTTTTTTTGGCTCATTTTTCTTTTTTCAGAATAATATTCCATTGTATAGATTTACCACAATTTGTTTATCCGTTTATCTCTTGAAGAACATATTGTTTGCTTCCATTTTTTACAATTGTAAATAGAGATGCTATAAACATTCTTGTGCAGATTTTGTGTGGACAAAACTTTTCATCTCACTTTGGTAAATAACTAGATGTGCAACTGCTGAATCATAGGTAAGAATATGTTCAGCTTTGTAAAAAAAAATTCCAAACTGTCTTTCAAAGTGGCTGTACCATTTTATATTCCCACCAGCAGAGAATAAGAATTCCTCATGCTCCACATTTTCTCCAGCATTTGGTTTTGTTGGTGTTTTGAATATTAGTTGTTCTAATAGGTATGTAGAGATATCTCATTGTTGTTTTAATTTGCAGTTTTGTAATAACAGACCGATGCTAACCATCTTTTCATCTGCTTATCTGTTATCTGTGTAGTTTCTTTGGTGAGATGTCTTTTCAGATCTTTTACCCACTTTTACATTGGGTTGTTTGTTTTCTTCTTTAGAACTCTTTGTATGTTTCGGATGCAAGCCTTTGATCAGATAGGTTTTTTTGCAAGCGTTTCTTCCCAGTCCATGACTTTTTAAAAAATTCTCTTAACAGTGTCTTTTGCACAGCAGGAGTTTTTAATTTTAATGAAATCTAAGTAATATTTCTCTTTCATGGATTCTTTTGGTGCTGTACCTAAAATCTTCCTACCAAATTCAAGGTCAACTAGATTTTCTCCTATACTATCTTCTAGAGGTTTTATAGTTTTGCATTTTACATTTAGGTCTGTGATCAATTTTGAGTTAATTTTTGTGAGAGGTATAAGGTCAATTTTTTTTCTTTTTGCATTTGGATGTTCAGTTGTTCCAGCACCATTTATTGAAAATACCACCATATTTCCTTTGATTTGCTTTTGCTCCTTTATCAAAGATCAGTTGACTGAATTTGCGTGAATCTATTTCTTAGCTTTCTCTTCTGTTTCATTGACCTAACTGTCTATCTTCTCACCAATATCATGCTTTGTTGATTACTATAGCTTTATGGTAGGGTGGTGTCAGTCCTCTGACTTTGTTCTTCTATTTCAATACTGTGTTGTCTCTCTGGATCTTCAACCTCTCCATATAAACTTTACAATCAGTTTGTGGATATCCACAAAGTAACTTGCTGGGATTTTGATTTTGATTGCATTGAACCTATATATAGGTCAAGTTGGGAAGAACTGACATTTTATGGACTATCTTTCCATTTATTTAGATCTTCTTTGATTTTGTTCATCAGAATTTCGTAGTTTTCCTCATATAGATCTTATAGATATTTTGTTAGCTTTATACCCAGGTGTTTCATTTGTTTGGTGCTAATGTAAAGAGTGTTGTGTTTTTAATTTCAAAATTTCATTGTTCACTGCTGGCATATAGGAAAGCAATTGAACTTGTATATTAACCTTGTATCTTGCAACCTTGCTGTTAACAGTTCATTAGTTTCAGGAGTTTATTGTTGCTGCTGTTGTTTTAAATTCTTCGGGATTTTCTACATAGATAATCAAGCCATCTATGAACAAAGGTGGTTTTATTTCTTCCTTCCCAATCTATCTACCTCCTATTTCTTTTTCTTATTTTTCCAAGGAAAAAATTCCTTCTTTTAAGAGCATTTGCTAGAACTTCCGGTATGATGTTAAAAAGCAGTGGTGAAGGGGAACATCCTTGCTTGTTCCTGATTTTAGCAGGAAAGCATTTAGTTTCTTACCATTAAGTATGATATTACCTGTAGGTTTTTTGTAAATATTCTTTGTCAAGTTCAGGATATTTTCCTTTATTTATAGTTTGCTGAGATTTTTTTTTTTTTTTTTACCAAAAAAGGGTGTTAGATGTTGTTAAATGCTTTTTCTGCATCCATTTATATGATTATATGTTTTTTCTTATTTAACCTATCGATGGGATGGATTACATTAATTGATTTTTGAGGGTTGAACTAGCCTTGTATGGCTGGAATAAATTCCAATTGATCATGGTAAATAACTCTTTTCATACATTTTTTGGATTTGATTTGATAGTATTTTCTTGAGGATTTTCGTGTCTGTATTTACAACAGACACTATAATGTCTGTCAAACAGTTTTCTATTTTAGTTCTGCCTAACATGGCATCCAAATGGATCACTAATTACCAATACAATTATTGATAGAATTATTTCCATCTCACAATCTGTAAGTTATCCAAGCCAAAGTAGATGAAGAATAACAGTTCTCAAAACCTTGACAAATACTGAAGCTTTTTCCCCCAACATTATTAAAATTGGGAGTTTGCTTTTATTTTAGATATAGTCAACCAATTATATGGAAGTAATTTGCGAGTTTAAGGTCATGATTCTGATACATATTTTCTTTCATATTCATCAAAAGCTTAAGTAAATGTGGCTGAGGGAAAAAAACTGCAAAGACAAACAAAATTTGTAGCTCAATATCACGGTTAGAGGATTAGAGTGAATGATACTTTCACTTACTTTTAGTTGGTATTTTGAAAATAATTCACACAGTGGAGAGGATAAGTGACCCAGAAAGTTTAAAGGTATAGTTCTATTAAGAAGGATGAATGCTTGATAGGACATGATTAGGACCTAAATTATTATATTTACATTTGACTTGTCTTGAGAGATGTGTACATTGGTACATTTGCAAATGACATACAAAGGCAATTGGAAACTGAGTGTAACTCAGACAAATGACTTATTTTTATGTTTATGACTCATTCTGTTGTTTATATGAATGGTCTGCCCAGTATTTCTAGAGACCAATGTTAACATGATTTAACAGTTACCTAAGAACCTGGTATAGTGATCACCACTCCCAGGCTTATTCTATTGTTAGCTCTGAAATGCCCATACACAGAATAAAAATTCCACAATCTCATTGCACTCTACCCTGTTAGCCCTTAGTAATAATGGTCAGTAAGATGAATAGAGTGCTACAATGTGCCAGGTGCCAATGTGTTACAGGCATTAATTCATTAAATTATTACGATAACCTCATGTGGCAGGTACTAATATTTCCCTCTACTTTATACATGAGGTACCTGAGTCACAGAGAGGTTCCTAATGAGCACAATGTGGTAACCCAGCTAGCAGCTGGTGCCACCAAGACTTAAACCCAGGAGATACGAATTTAGAACTTTCTCCCATCTACTCTGCTATACTGACTTCCAATTAGAGAAGAAACAAAAACAAGCAAATACCTTCATCTCTCTTTAAACAAGGTCTGTTTTTCATCTGTTGGAATTTTGTAGACATTTTAGGCAAAATATAGAAAGAAATAATTTTATGTATATCCCTTTTAAGTAATCTTTACATTTCTTTATTAATTTAACTTAATTTAACCTAATTTAATTTAATGATTTAACTCCTCAAAGGAGATTTATTAACTTTCCTAACCGGGAAGTCTGGGAATGCCTCTGACTTCAGGCACAGCTGGATACAGGGGCACACATCCTATTCCTAGGCTGATTTCTTTCTACTTCTCTCAGATACATTTTTTCATGGGATGGGCCAGATGGCCTCCAGTGGTTACATCCTAGCTAACAGCTTAGCTTAACAACTCCAATGGAATAGTAAATTAGGTTTCTATTCATAGAGTAACATTTTTTATCAGTGTTCGAGAATCAACCTCATGATTTTGCTCAGTCCTATTTAAATTACAGACCTTCTGGATGGGTCTCTGTGCTACTATAAGTTGTGGAGACTTTTAGAGCTTTGGACTCTTTGATGTTTACTTACTGACAGTGTAAATTATCTTATTAACCTTGCCCATATCTCACACTAATTCACTTCTGATGTAGCATTAACTTAAAACACATATATAGAGATATTCATGCTGATTTAGCTCCCTTAATGCTGTCCCCATGTATTCTGACTCTGAGGTGGGAGAGGAAGGAAAACTCTCCCACAAAGTGTTAGAAAGGTGAACTAAATGTGAGTAAAGTCATCAACCTGGATAAGGATTCAACAAGGTCTGGCTGACATACTATCCTCAGATGAGTTTTTCTACCTTACAGCCCTGGCCTTCAGCAATACTCCCAATTCCTTGCAGACAGTGTTACGAAGGCCATAGCAAACTCTCCACGTAGTAGGATATTGCTACCCTCTGAAGCTCTAGGGTGCCCTGTTAGGTCTCCATGGGTATACCTGAGAGTTTGGCTCTCTCCTGACCATCTAGGTGTCCTAGGTATCCCCTAGGGCTTCTGAGTGTTCTAGGAAAGAGCAGAGAAGTGCCCTCAAGGGGAAGGTAAATGATTTGTGCAAAGATTCAAGGCATCGCTAGTGTCATGATCCTTTCCCTCCCCATAGTTATTTTCTCACTCATCGGGGTGATTGGCAGGTGGGTCTGGCAATGCAGCTGGCCTCTGCGAGTTGTCTGTATTCAGTAGGGCTGGAGTTGGACCTCTGGTCCAGAATAGCACCTATACACAGGAACAGCATTTTTTATAGTGATCCTTTTCCTGGTCCCCTTCCTGTTTTCTGAAATATATGCACGCTGACACCTTGCTTTAACATGGTGCCTTACGTAGGCCTTTCAAGCTTCAAAGCTATGGAACACTCTCTTGCTTGGCCTTCTCTCCCTTTTCCCAATCTCTTCTAGGTCTCAACCCACTCCTGATTTCTCTCACATGAAAGCCCCCTAATGTTCTTTTTCTTTCCACAGTAGGGCTTGGTGGCCACTTGTCCAGAAACCCAAGCAAGACCTTAGCAATATGAAAATGTAATGACACTGAGAATAAAAAAGCCTTTACCAACATAAGTACTCTTTGGAGAAGAGAGGTTTTCTTTCTACCCTGGAGAGTTACTCTCCTCATGAGAGTGAACCAAATGGCTTCAAAATCAGTAGAAGTAAGAACAATTGAATTTTTTAAAAATATATGAGTTGAACTTTTCACATTTTCCCTCTCTTATGCTACACAGCTATCCAATCTGTGTAGCTTGAGAAGGTCACCCATTCCCTATCTGCTCCTTTTTTCAGGATCAAACAGAAATGCAAATGGTACTATGCTTCTATCATCTTCCTGGATCATTCTTGCTTCATCACTGTCCAATAGACCCTCTGCAATGATGGGGAGGTTCCATATCTGCTGTTATTGACCCCTTGATATGTGGATGTTGTCATCGAGAAGTTAAATTTCTATTCTTTTAAGTCTAATAAGTTTAATTATAAATGGCTACATGTAGCTCGTGGCTATCATATTAGACAACACAGGTTTAGGTTTTCTGAAAAGCAACTATATAGCATATATCAAGAATTCAAAAGTGTTAATGTACGTATTTTTAAAGATATTTATTTATTTATTTCCACTTTAGGTTCACAGTAAAATTGAGAGGAAGGTACAGAGATGTCGCATACACCCCAGGCCCCTATTTAATATTTTTTTAAGAACTTTATTCCATGGCAAAATAGTAAGATTCATATGTAAGTGTCTTTATCACAGTATTTACAGTCTAAAAAAAAAATCAGAAAAGTCAAATAAACATGCCTTGGCTGTTAAAATCTTAGCTTAAAATAAAATTTAAAAACATGGGTTTATACTTACGTTATGGTGTTAAATAAATATACATGGATTCAAGCTTTTTATATAGTATCATCCCAAATTTAAAAATCTGTATTATAAACATAATAAGAAGACTTGAAAAAATACACCAAAATATTAATGGCTTTATTTTTTAAATAATGAGCAAACAGGTGATCTAGTTTC
Organism: Globicephala melas; assembly: GCF_963455315.2. Classification (NCBI taxonomy): domain Eukaryota; kingdom Metazoa; phylum Chordata; class Mammalia; order Artiodactyla; family Delphinidae; genus Globicephala; species Globicephala melas. Next base: position 52,211,523 of record NC_083331.1, read on the forward strand.
TTATTTATATTTTCCTTATAAGTTTTAAATTTTATAAAATGAATGGGGATGACTTCTTAAATGAGAACATCCACAAGAAGTATTATTTTTAAACAGTTGTAAATATTACAGAAGGCATGGAAAACAAGAATTGAGAAAAGAGCATTGGATTTGACAACTTGAAGTTCAGTGATGGAATTGGATTTGATAGAGCAGATTAAGGTAGATGGTGTCAGAAGAGGTCAAAGGAATCAGAGCGTAGATGGGGCGCAGAAATCCAAAGGCAGCAGGTTCTGCCTTCCCTGCAAGGTATGGTTCTGAAAGGAAGGGAGAAAATGCATCATAATTGTATCAGCTTTTGAGAGTCTACTAGGTATTGTATTTGATTTTTTATATTACGCTGATAAAACAATTAAACTTTGTAATGTCCACGCATAATAAGAAAGCTGAGACTTGGAGAAATGAATTTGTCTTACAAAAACAAAGCAACTTACACCAAAACCTGCAGACTTTCCACCATGCTCCACCGTCTCCTGCAGGATGGTAAGTAAGATCAAAGGCATGGTGTCTTTTTATTTTTTTTCAGCTAGTGAAGACCCATCTGAACAGGGAGGAAAGAGTCGCAGAGTCCTGTGCTCTCCTACATATTTAGTTTCCTTGTCAGTAGAGCAGAAGTGGCTAACAGGAGTTTGGACTCAGGTCAGCTTGATTCAAATCCCCGCTCCACGGTATACTCCCTGAAGGACTTGGGGCACACCAGTGAGCCCCTCCAGCCTTGGTTTTCTCATTTATCTAGTGGAGATAACAACATCTACCTCTGAGAGTAGTTATGAAGATTAGAAGGATAATATAGGTAAAAGCATCTAGCACAATGCCTGGCCCAGAATAGCCTTCATACCTGGTTGGTGTAGCTGTCGATGTTGTTTTTGTTATAATATGATTGAGTTGTCCGTGATTTCTTTGAGGTGGTAGAGGGCAGGTCTTGACCCTGTGATATATTTAGAAACATTCTGTATCTTAGTATGCAAAGATGAATTAAATTTGAGTCACTGGCTAATTCATTCCCTTAACGAACATCTATTAATGACAACCAGGTAGGTACCCAGTACGGTGGTAGGAAGTGGAGATGAAAGAATGGCTGAGACATGGGCCCTCTTCTCAGAAGCAAGTGGAGAGACACTTATGTACAGTGATTATGATAAAGCAATTTATAACTGCCTGTTAGAGATATGAGCTGAACACTAGGAAAGCCTGTGGGATGTAACACTCTGCCTGGGACTGTTGCAAAAGGCATCAGAGAGAAGGAGACTTTTTATAGTAATAAAAACAAATACCATCTTCCAGGGTCCACAAACTGTACTAAAATTTTGCAGTTTTTATTCATTTGCTCTTCATTGTGTTATCCTGCCTCATGACCCTCAATGAGAAGTTAGGGTAGAAGCAAATCCCCTAATAGCCATCCAGAAGAAGTGAAGGTACTGGGTTCTCCAAGTTTTTCTATGGGAAGTTAGTCCTTACAGATGCTACCTGAAAAGGATTCCATAGTCAAATACATTTGAGAAATAAGTACTGCTTTTGCTTCTTGGAGTATTGCAACGTACGTTGATACTTCACAGGTTCTGAGAAGACTGATTGAGATTTTTAACTCAGATACTCAAATATTTTACCCAGATAGCAACCCCATCTTTTAAAAACAACAACTGAAAAACACCTTAAGAAACTAAGTTTTGTAGAACTCTGTAGAAATGCTGATTTAAGCTGTCACTTACCTTCTGAGCAAATGTCTGAATGCTTTCTGAAATATTCTTTGTAATAGAGTCATGCAACTTTTGTTATATATTTCAAGATATTTCTAATGAACATTGTCCAGGCTTAACATGGGTGGAAATGGTAGTGGAAGTTGGGAAAACGTGGAGTGGCATAAAGTGTGGAGCCAGAAAATGGCAAAGCTGTGGAAGATTGTGTTGTGTAGAAGAGGGTGACTTATTAAAAAATTAGGTGAAAAGCCCTTGTAAAATTTCAGGCTGATGATGTCATGACAAATGTTTAGAAAAGTTAAACATAATTATCATTATCCTTACATGAAATAATATTCTTAGTTTGTATTATTTTGCTTGGTTTTACTTTATCTTAACCATTACAAATTAAAATCCCCTTAGTCATTTTTTTCCATATTCTCCCAGTATTTTAGATTTGGTTTTGCAATATGACCTTTTGATGAATAAGCCTTCCGAAATCAGTGAAAAAGTTCTTTAAGCAGTTTATAGTATTTAATTGCATGATTGGTTTTCAGTGAGATTGTGGTCACGACCTGAATATTCTTATCAAGTGTAATGAATCTTTTCTCATATCTGGTTAATTATTACAATTTGATGAATATCTGTTTAAAGTAATGAAATTGAAGTAAGTCTAACACTTGTGTTTTACTCCAGTAATGTGATGCCAATGGTTCTAGAAGATGATTAAATGATAAAAAGACATATTCCAGGGACATCCCTTTCTATCCTGATCCCGCCTCTTTTGCACTACGGCTTTTTATTTAAGTTTTCTAATTTTCATCAAATCAGAATTTCCCAGAGGTGGCAAACACTCCATTCAGTTTTGATTCACACATCAAAACTTTAGATAGTAGCTCGAACACACTGCCCCTCAAAGAAAAATCTAAAAGGCCAGAGCAGAGCGAGATGAGGTTTGACAGCACGGTTGCAAAAATGTATTGCAGGGTTACACACCAGGTGCTGTCTGGCGTCCTTTTGGTTTGGGACAAGCATGGTGGGCTGCAGGGACAGGATTCTCAGGCACTGATGAGTCATTTACCACTCCAGGAAGGGAGAGGGTGAGAAACAGCAGGGTCCCAAGTGTTCAATCGGCTTTCTTTTCCTCTCTGTGGTCAACTCACAGTGTACAAGGTACATCTCCTCTTTTCCTATACTACAGTAATGAAAAAAAATTAACCAAGGTTTACTTTTTAATTAAATGTAGTACCACTTAGGAAGATGTTTGCTAATCTGAGGCCATATCTGCCGCCCTCAGCTTTGCAAGATGCTGGCCCCAGCAGAGGCTGTAAAGCTCTCGATAAGAGAGGTGAAGAGCAAGGTGCAGGTCCCCAACGATAACCTCCTGACTCCGACATTACAGGTCTTTCTGCTGGAATTGAGCTCTACATCCTACTCGATGGGCTATTGTCACCGATGAGTAATGAACGCACCCCGCTCGGTCCCAGGGTGCAGGATGCTGGCAGGCCGGCCGCGGGGAGGCCCAGCTGCTGGCGGCGGCGTCGGGGCGGGCAGCTGCAGGGGAGGCATTTAAAGGCGCAGGGACAGTGGCGATGAGCGGGACCTGTCGGGGAGCATCCACGGGTCGGGCCTTCTGGCCGGGGCAGGGAGCGTGTGCATTAATCACAGTGTTCCTTGGGCTACTGGGCGGTGCAGAAAAAGTAGCCCGGACCCTAGAACAAAGGCAGCACGTAATGGAAAAGGTACCTCCTCCGCCAGCTGGGAGTTTGCAGCGCTGGGCTTTAGAAAGTGAGATAAATGGCAGTTAACCATCACCGGAAACTGGAGGCCTAAGGCCTGATTAGGTAGCACGTCTGAGGTCGTCTGTTTTCACTCTTTCCTGTGTTCCTTGGTGAAGCTGAATTTGTTGATTTGGATGTCTTCCTTCGCAGCCTCCGAAGGAGCTGCTTTCAGGGGTGAAGGGACTCCTTTCTGCGAAACAGCACTGCAGGCTTGATGTGAATTCTGAATTCGTTTCTGGCTATATTTTTTAAAATGACATTTGGGTAACTTCAGAGGTAAAACAGATGACGTCATTAACTATGATTTTAAAACTCTTGTGCACATGCATTTAGATACTATTCTTAAAATTACTGTTGAATTGATTTATCAAAGAGATCTCCATTAAAAAGAAAAAAAAAAGAACCTGACCAGCTGTCTGCAGTGAATTCTGATGCTCCACTAGACCATTTTCTCTCTTGACCTTAGAGAGACAGAGAGAGAGAGAGAGAGCGTGAGGACGAGAAAGCACATACCTCTAGCCAGGAACAGCAGAACTTTAAGAGCACAAGTTAAAAATATGTGATCTATTTCTCTGAGCTTAAGATAATTCACAGCTTTCAGGAATGATGATTTAGAGGACAGCAGACCAATTGACATTTTCTTTTATAGTTTTATAGCAATTGTATTGCACTGAATTATAAGATAAGGTGATTTATTTATAATCCTTTTTATTTGGAAAGATTTTTATAGTCTTCACACTTGGCAAAATAATAGTTCTAATGCTTATATATATTTTTAAAAAGTGTTAAGTTACAAATTCTTGGAGGAAAAGGAAGGAGAAGATGGAGTTAAGTAGTAAGTATCGTTAAGTCGAGCACTAGTTTAGTTTGGAAACAATAGGACAAAGTTTCTCCCCTTCACACCAAGAGCTCTGAGGGTGTCCAGTTTGGGGGACACAGGGCAGTGAACTTCTGACCAGCCCACCACTTGGACCAGAATAGGGAGAGTTCCCAGCATTCCCTTCTCTTTGAGATGATGAGATTGTGTTCGAGTTATCTAGTGACCTGGGAGAACCATGTTTCTGTTTTCTAATTCAGTTCCCCTTTTTAACTTATTTTTCTGTTTTTAGTAACTGTAGTAATCTTTACTCTGCACCCCAAATTCTATGCTGATTAGAGATGCAGCATGTTAGGGACATCAAACTAGTTGTCAGCCAACCTAAAATCTAGTTCTGCTTTGCCAATTACTAATTGGCCTTTGGCAAGTGGTTTTATTTTGGGGAGTAGAGGCAGCCTCCTTTTTCTCGTCTGTAAAATTTGGACTTGACAATGGAGTTTCATTGATTCTTTGCTCATTCCTCTTAAATGAAATTAAACTACAAAATCTTCACTTGTCTCTGCCTGCCTTTGAGCAAGGGATTCAGAAATTTAGAGGAAAGGTTCTATCATGAATTAAGATATGCTACCTATGCCAGTAATAACAGTGTATGCTACATGGTGTATGGTATATAGTGCCTTAAATATGGGGAAATCTGAGGATTTTAGATAATGACATAGAGCATTTCAATAACTGCAAAATTAATACATCAATTACCGTAAGTTATGGATCCTAATTTGCGGGGTTTTCCTGTGACTTCTTTTCTTAGCCTATCTGGGTGGCTCTGGCTCGCTTCCTGACAACAGTTGTATCCTCATCCATCGTTGTAATATAGTGACCTGAGTACAAAGCAGACCATTTCCGTCAGGACTGTGGTGCAATGAATTAGTGTGTAGTCCATGCAAAAACTACCCAGGTTTTTCTGGGGTCACAGACTCTCCTAATGGTTGGTCATCATCTGGATACGTATACTTGGTTTCCATAGCCCTGAAAATGAAAGAGTCTTAGCAGAGAGCTCAGCAGCTCTTACTTCAGAGCAGTTGAGTGTCCCACCATTTAGAGTAAATCAGGGAGTCCTATTTGGAGTCAGGGAAGAAGGAGACTGAACGAGTACTTCATAATTTGGAAAGTCAATCCTGTTACTTAACCTTCAACCCACAACAGTACCCTGACAGGCTGAGGTCAAATGAGTATTAATGAATTGCTTTTATGAATGCGTGATTCTCTTGAATACAGTCATCATTATGTTATTATTTTTTTACACTAAATTCTTAAATTTTACAAATGGCTGAATTAAATTAAAAATACACAAAGTACGTGGTTTTCGAAGGCGGGGGGAACCCATAAGTAGAAAACTCTGAGCATAAGCCTCTGTACATAATCTTAAAAGTCTAATTTAGTCTATCAGCTGTAGATGAGAATCTGAATATGTTGTTTAGCTACAGAACACATCAAATATATATATATATATATATATATATATATATATCTTTTTCCCCATGTTAAAATTTGCTCAGGTGGTGTGCATTTTGAATCCTGCAGAAATATCAGGAAGCAAACTTCATAATGTATTAAAGACTGATACAGCAGATATAGTCATGGAAAACATGAGCAAGTGTTTATTCCTTGCTACATAAACGATAACTGGTGAGAAAAAAATCTTCAGAAGTGAAAATATTTCCAACGCTTGCTCTTCTGAAATGGGATTCTCTTTTTAGAGTTTGCTATGGCGTGTGCCTTTACACATTCTAATGCATTTGAATTGCTGCTAAAAAGAAGCTAAGTTCTTGTTAGAATTTAAAACACAAGGATCTATTTCTGCCTAACAGCCTTGTAGCTGCGCATTCCCTGAAGTGTATCCCATCTGCTTTTGGGAGCTCTCATTGCAATATGCAGTGATTGCAGGATAAGCACACCATTTTCCTGTCAATACTTTCCTATTAGCCTCCTGGATCCATACATCATCATCTTGCTGGCCTGCAGTTTGCTTATCTTTGTCTCTGAGGCAGCCTTTGATTTATCTAACACCCAAGCTAATGAGGCATGGAGCCCAGGGTGGCTCCAAGGATAATGCACTCCTGTATAAAAATGCTTAAGGAAGGATCAAGTGCTAATCCATTCTAGACTAAAAGGCCTAGCCCTTCAACAAACAGTTGCATTTCTTAATCGCTAAACTAAGACTATAATAGCTCCCCCTTAAGCTACTACCATCAGTAAAACTATACACACTAAGTACATGAATTTACCAAAAGAACTGAAGATTGAATTTTAATTTGTGCTTCCAAAAAAAAAAAAAGAGTAGCCAAAAAATAGTTTCTATCTTAGCAACAGTTATCACCATTATTTGACAGCACTCTTATGCAAAAATAAGTTAGCTTTAATATTTAATTTACAGTAATAGTTTTATATTCCCTCTCTGGGATCTATGTTTTTCTAAAGACAAAAATAACAGAAGCTACTATGTTAGTGTGGCAAGGATAAATCAAGCCAGCTGTTTCAGTAATGGAGGTAATTACAAAGTGTACATATCTGAAATGTACCCAGTGGTTAGGGGTTGTTTAATTAACGTAAAAATTTCAATATCAATAGCCAGTGTGTTGGTATCACAAAAGCATTGTTAAAAATGTATTTGAAAATACTAATGATTTTCACTATTTCAGTTATACACATTTTAGTCTTAAAAACACTTTTTACTGATACACGGTGGATTCTACATCATTGCAGCTATACACACAGCATAAAAAAGCTAGGGATTATTTAATTTGGTCAATTTAAATAACTAACCTAGAAACATAGGTCCAAAACATTTCTCTTAAAAATAATTCCAAATAGGATGTCTATATTTATGTATATGTGTAGAAAATCCCCAAATATCTACTCTCTTTATTTTTTTCAGTGTAAAGAACCTTAAATTCAATGTGCAGTGGTTGTCTTAAAATATTTTGCTCGTTCTATTAATCACGTGCAAAGAGAAGTGAGATGCGGAAGATTCTTCCCTTTATGAATCTTTTGCCAATATTAGGATCAAAACGATTCTGTTTAAAAGCAAATATAGAGGGAAGGAAGAGAGAGGGGGGGAAAGAAGATGTGAGAGAGAAGAAAACAATGCCAGCCTGCAACTAAATTGTGGTAAATGTCCCAGGAGAAGAAAGACTCACTCAGAATCATGGTGCAACAAGAAAATCCTTCACCTATTGGTTCACTCTGTGCCCTGAGGACCTGACCAAGGTAATAAGTTCCTTTATTGGTCACTAACCAACATTATTGAGAACCAGGGTGGAATTTAATGAAGTGACATTATTAGGAATTGTTATTCAGATGTAAATGATCTTCAGTTGGTTTATTTAAGTCACATATAGAACCTAGTTTAGAATGAAAATTACTTATTGATTATTAGAGCAATTAACAGAATAAATTTTAGTGCTGGTATTAACATTTTCCTAAAGTCCAAAACTGCTGCTGCTTAGACTCAGCAGAACGCTTAATTGGTCTGGGACTCAAAGATTATCTTCTTTGGAGAGATTTATCCTTAAAGGATTTTAAAAAACAAGAAACCCATTGCCAAAATCCATTCTAAAATATTTGAAGCTCTTCCATTTCGGCTTTTAATAGGGGAGAAAAAAAACCATGCCAGAATAACATGGAGCTGCATAAACTTAATTGCACGAGCAAAAGGATGGAATATTCCATTTTTGCGCTATTAAATAAAAAAACAAAACCTTTGAGGTCAATTAAAGTGGAATCTGTGTTGTAGATTTTCTATTTCCTCTCCTTTTGCTAATATCCATCGGTCAGTCAGCATCGTACATCATTTATGGGACTGACTTTCCTTAGTTGTAATTCTTTCTTTCAATTGTCTTTATTTTAAAGACAGGACCACTTCTTAGAATATGGCCTTTTTCAGAACTGATCATTCTTTCTATGACTTTCAAGAAGTGGTAATAGTGTGTACAGTTATATACACAAAGGTGTAGAATAGAGCTTACTGGATGCATAATTCAGTACCCAAATCTTTAAAATTTGCTTGAATTATTTTGATGTCATGGGCAAAAGTTTTTTGATTTCTTTAAAAAAAAAACCTATTTATTACCACTAGCCGCATCCCAGTGCACCGGCCCATCTGTGGGGCTGCGCTGAATAATCTTCAAAGGGAATTTCTAATGGAGCTAATCTGTTAATTGATATCACTATTATATATTCCTAAGAGATACTATAAAAGCCTGAGTGAGAACTTGGGCTAAATTATTGTATTGGTTTCTTGGTGCTGCCATAACAAAGTGACTTAAAACAATAGAAATTTATTCTTTTATAGTCTGGAGGCCAGAAGTCCAAAATCAAAATGTCAGCAGGGCTATGCTTCTTCTGAAGGCTCTAATGAAGCCTTCTTCCTTGTCTCTACCTAGTTTCTAGTGGCTTCTATAAATTCTTGGCATTTCTTGGCTTATAGCTGCATGCCTCCAATCTCTGCCTCTGTCTTCACATGGCCGTCTCTGTGCATCTCTTTGTCTTTGCATCCTCTCCTCTTCTTATGAGGACACCAGTCATTGGATTCAGGGCCCACCCTATTACAGTATAACTTCATCCTAACTTGATTACATCTACAATGACTCCATTTCCCAATAAGTTCACATTCACAGTGTTCAAGAATTAGGACTTGATCCTGTCTTTGGGAGTGTGTAATTCAATCCATTGCAGTCATATCAATGATAATCTTCATATTCCATCAGCTTCATTAATAATGGATACGCTTTAGTGAGTGCCTAGCATGTGCCAGATACTCTGCAAACTTTTTCAGCCTATGCGAGGAAGACCCATAATTCCAATTTGCACGTTATAAAACCAAGCTTTAGATACCTTACCCCAGATCAAAAAGCTTAAGAATGGTGGAGCCAGTACTTAAATTGAGGTCTTTCCTATGCCAACACCTATACTTTTCCCTATGGGGTCTTCATGAATTAAATAGAACATATTGTGCTTATGCTTGGTTTTGTACTAGATCCAGTCTTTGCATAAAGAAGTGTTAAATATATTTGTAAATATTCAGATTGAAGAGAAAAAAACAATATTAAGTCAAAACCACAAATGACCGCCACAACTCTGTATATACCCAGACTTGGGACACCCTGGGAGACAACAAGTATTAGATGAAACATGAAGTTTCCACCCAATGTCCACTTTTGTTGTTCCAAACGTACCATATGCTATAAGAAAGATGTCTGTTAAAAGATGTTCATAAAGAAGATCAGTGAAATTTTCTAAAAGATTGAAATAACTGAAGTAGCTGATCTCCAAAGACATCAGTTTGGAGAGTTCTTATGGGGATAATTTTAGATGTGGGTACTTTATTTGTAATAATATGTGTATTTTATTTTCAAATTTCTTTAGTGTAAAGTCTCTAACTCAACATTATGCTTGCTGAAGCTTAAAGTACTTTATAAAAAACAGAGCTTAATTCTGTCTCTCAGTGAAAAAGGGAAAATGAGTTCTTAAAATTCTTTTATTATTCCTTTATTACAAAATTAATAGACAATAAAATGTTCCAATTAGATTTTGCATTTATTTGGTTATTATTAGTGAAGGTGAGCATTTGAAAAGTATATTTCTTGGCTATTTACAATGATTTTTTTGCCTATTTATGTCCTTAGCTGTTTGTGTGTTGTGTGTATTTGGGGATTGGGCATTTTTTCCTCAATGTTTTATAAGAGCTCTTTCTGTATTAAGGATATTAACCATTTGTCTGCCATACCTTTTGCTAAATATTTTTCCCTGCCTACCTATTTCTTTTGCGGGGGGGTATAGTTGCTTTACAATGTTATATTAGTTTCTGCTGTACAACGAAGTGAATCAGCTATATGTATACATATATCCCCTCCTTCTTGGACCTCCATCCCACCCCGCCCCCATCCCACCCATCTAGGTCACCACAGAGCACTAAGCTGAGCTCCCCGTGCTGTACAGCAGGTTCCCACTAGCCATCTGTTTTACACGTGGTAGTGCACATATGTCAATCCCAATCTCCCAATTCTTCCCACCCCCTCCCTCCCCTCCGCCATGTCCACACGTCCGTTCTCTACATCTCCGTCTCTACTCCTGACCTGCAAATAGGTTCATCTGTACCATTTTTCTAGATTCCACATATATGCGTTAATATACGATATTTGTTTTTCTCTTTCTGACTTCATTCTGTATGACAGTCTCTAGGTCCATCCACGTCTCTACAAATGACCCAATTTCATTTGTTTTTATGGTGGAGTAATATTCCATTGTACATACCACATCTTCTTTATCCATTCATATGTCGATGAACATTTAGGTTGCTTTCATGTCCTGGCTATTATAAATAGTGCTGCAATGAACACTGGGTGCATGTGTCTTTTTGAATTATGGTTTTCTCAGGGTATATGCCCAGTAGTGGGATTGCTGGGTCATATGGTAGTTCTATTTTTAGTTTTTTAAGGACCCTCCTTACTGTTCTCCATAGTGGCTGTATCTTTTTTGACCCACCTCCTAGAGTAATAAAAATAAAAACAAAAATAAACAAATGGGACTTAATTAAACTTAAAAGCTTTTGCACAGCAAAGAAAACCATAAATGAGATGAAAAGACAACCCTCAGAATGGGAGAAAATACTTGCAAATGAAGCAATTGACAAGGGATTAACCTCCAAAATATACAAACAGCTTATGCATCTCAATATAAAAAAAGCAAACAACCCAATGAAAAAATGGACAGAAGACATAAAGAGACATTTCTCCAAAGAAGACATACAGATGGCTAAGAGGCACATGAAAAGATGCTCGACATCACTAATTATTAGAGAAATGCAGATCAAAACTATAATGAGGTGTCACTTCACACCAGTCAGAGCGGCCATCATCAAAAATCTACAAACAATAAATGCTGGAGAGGGTGTGGAGAAAAGGGAACCTATTTCTTTTTAATTTTGTTTATATTTCTTTTCTTTTAACTCCCTCTCCCTCTTTTAATTCTTATGTAAACAAAGTTGTTGTTTTGTTTCTTTAAGATCAAGTTTAAAAAGTTATTCCATACCTCAAGATTATTATTTTCCTAGTATTTTCAGGATTTTTATCCTCACATTATTATTATTTTACATTTTAATCTTTAATCCGTGTGATGATTTGGGGCCCAAATTTCAAGTCTTTATTCTCATCAAATAGCAGGAAGAAACCCTGTTCTCCTTATGTGAAGTAGCAACTATGATACGCCAGACCAGGGAAAGATGCTCCTTGTCAGGGGAGTTGCTACAGAGTCCCACTGAATCTCAGATTCTTCAGCCCATGTCAAGAAATATGAGCTAAAACCCATATGCTGGCAAATTGCTCTCCTCATCCCTGTCTCAGTTTCTCCATTATTGAACTGTGGAGTATTGTGCCTGCCTCGAATTCTTCAGAAGTTCTTGCCCATCACATAATAACTGCTCTTGGACTGTGCCAGCCATTAGTTAAGAACACCGGACAATGTGGAATACAAAGATCAGGGGGAATTACAAGTGAGCAGCATAGCCTTTCTGAGCCTGTTTGCTCATCTCTAAAGAGGAGGTAACAGCGATACTTACAGGTTTAATACGAGAAAATAAATGAAATAATTCATGGAACGCAAGTAAGTGCTCTTAGAATTACTGTTAGTGTTATCAGTGTTATTAATATTCCTTCAAGTCTGATCAAAAAATTTGCTTTTGTGACATTTTCAATATCTATTAAGTTGAGATTTAGTTTTCAATTGCAGTTATTTGCACTAACTCTGCTCCTGTTGGAGAGTTAATGTAGACCATGTGGGCTATTATTTAACCCAATGAAATGTGGGTACCTTTACAGTGACTAAAAAAGTATGGCATGATGAAAAAATTAAACTTTTAAAATATACTTTTAAGGGCCCAGCTACTAAATATTTCTTCTAAAAACTGTGGAATAATACTTAGGAAATGACCTGGCAATTTGAAAACATCATCTAGGGATACTTAGGGGATTACTGATTCTTACTTATTGTTTGCATCACTGTTTTGCAAAAGGTATAACAGACGGCATTACAATTTCTACTTTATTCATTTTTATTTCTTAAGAATTGAATTGCAAGATGGAGCCAGGCTACTTCATGAGCTTCTTAAAGATTAATAACAAAATAGACAAACCAGGTGGAGAATATAAACTACTTTATTCACTGGAGCACACACGAATTCTTAATTTTAGTGGAGATTTCAGCTGAGTCAGCAAAAATATACATGGGCCTTTGTTCTCTGAACCAATCTGAGCATATTAGGTCAATAGCAGACAGTTGAATAACTGTCACTCTCCTGTAACTATATCCATCAGGAAAAAAAAAAGGTGGAATTACAAACTTCTATTACATTTATTTAGAGTTCTGAAACTACAGTTATTATAAAAGAACACTGTCAGAGGTGGGCCGGGTTATGCTTATTTACGGTATTTACCAACAGGCTTCATTGCCTTCCTCAGTACTTCAGAGTAAGATTGTCTTAGATCGTGCTTACTCAGTGCACCAGAGGAAACCTTAATTTCGTGACTCTGTGTGTGTGTTTTAACCATCAAAGATATACTTGCTTCATCTATACAATAAAAACAATTGTGTTTTGAGATGTTTTCTGAAATACCCTATATTAGATAAAACTTGCTCCATGTTAATCATAGGCATTGTTAATTAAAAACCACATGCTTGGGCTTCCCTGGTGGCGCAGTGGTTGAGAGTCCGCCTGTCAATGTAGGGGACACAGGTTCGTGCCCCGGTCCGGGAAGATCCCACATGCCGCGGAGCGGCTGGGCCCGTGAGCCATGGCCGCTAAGCCTGCGCATCCGGAGCCTGTGCTCTGCAACGGGAGAGGCCACAACAGTGAGAGGCCCGCGTACCGCAAAAAAAAAAAAAAAAAAAAAAAAAAATAGAATGGGGTAAATATTCAAACTTCTCCACTGTTCTTCAACTGTTCATTTTCATACTCTGTGAACTCGAAGTTAGTGATGACACACTAGATTGTCATTCCATTTTACTGCAGTAGAAATTAATGAAAACATGTAAACCACAATGCTTTCCACAGTTGCTTTGTCAAACAGAAGCATGCTTTTTGATTTTCTGAGACCAGCATTTAAACACTTCTCACTAATGCAACTTTTTAAAAGTTGCTCCGCAACAGGAGAGGCCACAACAGTGAGAGGCCCGCGTACCGCAAAAAAACAAAAAAAAAACACCACATGCTTAGTAATGAGCTAGTAGGGTTTGTCCTCCTGCCAGGAGAGGGAAGACTCCTGGATAGAAGATGTCACGGCAACTAAACTGATGTTATGCCTGCTCTTCGCCAAAGGGCCAAGAAGTAAGTCAGCCAGTTGGCTGGAATTTAGCAACCAGTCAGAAGGTTTGGTCCCTGCTGGATTTAAAATAATGGACTGAGTACCATGGGGGCTCTCTGATGAAGCAGAGGACACAACAAGGGGTTCAAAATTTAAGGAGGAAAAGGGACCATTGAAAATGGAAGTAATTGATAATACAACAGAAATGACGAAGAAAGGATTATTTTTAGTGATTAAACATTCCAACTAGGTACTATAAACACAACGAAATTCCTGTTATTAAAAATTCTTCTCTGGGCAGGTGTTTGCTTTAGGACTAAAAGCTAGATTATTTCTGGCCATCTTTAATGGATGCTGCTGACCGCCTGCCCAGAAGCTGCTCCTCTTCTCTCCAAACAGGATTTTCTGTTCAGGCATCCATGCCTTCCAGCATGGATTCAGCTTCCCCTTCACTCAGGGGAAGCTGAATCCATCTTCTGCCCGAGGAATGCCCTGAGAAGCCAGTGAGCACTTGGCATTCCACTAGTAACTGTTATTGGCGGGCTGTGGTGGGCAAGTGACCAAGTTGGACCAATCAGATGAATGGAAAGGTTATTTATACCACATTGGGGAAAAAATCCCCTTTCCTTTTTCAGCTGGCCAGGCACAGAGAAACCTGAATCCCAGCTGTTGCTGGCAGCTGTTCTGTGACCAAGAGGGAAGCCAGTCTGAGGACAAAGCAGATATAGAGGGTGTGGAACCAAGAAAAATGCCAAAGATGGAGCTGCAGCCCTGACTGTGTAATGCCTTGAGACTGTCCTAAGGCTTCCTGATCTATGGGATTACACAATTCTGGCTTTTAAAAGCCAGTAGGAGTTGGAATTTCTGGAAGGATCCTAACTTCTATATCATCTTATAAGGAAGAGATTATCATTGGAGGCAATTATGTTCTAGATTTTATATAACATTTTAATGTACCATATGTATGATTCATATATCATATGATGTCTTTGAAAGCTGTCTGGTTTTCCAAGTCCACTGTCCATTGAAAAAAGCTCAGTATCTAGACTTTGTAGCATTTGAGTTTATTCCATTACACAAATTAGTTATAAACTTATTTTAATTATCCTACATTTTCATTTTTTCTCAGCAATAAAATGTAGTTAATCCTATTTCACAAAGATGCACAGTTAAATAATAGGCAATCTCTACAAACTGTTTTTTTTTAAATCAAAGTTACAATGCAATATGATGTAGTGTAATTATATATTGTTTTTATCTTATGGGAAGCCACATGCTTTCAAAATTCAACACTTAATAAGAATATTTCTTTTATCTCACGTACTTGATTTAAACAGAGTATCTGGGCTTCAGCCTATGGCTGATAGGATCCTGAAAATCTGAAGGACAATCCTTCTTCCATTCCAGTTAACTTTTTCTTTTTAATCGAAGTCTAACATAGATCATGTTGATTGAGGAAGAAAAGTGAGACCTGTGCGCCAGGCTGGACAAATTGATTTAGTCCAAAGGTGAGAAGGCATCACCTGGCTGACAGGCACACAGAACAGAAGCGTGCCTGGCTGAGTGCCTATTTGCATGAACCTTGTCCCCCAGGCGATGATTCCAGCCACCAGCAGAGTGGGCTCCTTTTCTCCATGGGTTCTGTGACTTCCTCCTAGGCTGACCTTTTCTTACTGCAAATCCAGTATCCATATTCCATCATTTGTGCAGCATAGTAGCAATAAATTGGAGGTCATTCACTTGTGCAAGGTCATGACATAAACTAGCACCACTGGGCACTTCCAGCACTCTGTCCTTGTCTTGAGACTCATCAGACACACACACTGTCCATGTCTAAAGCTGTGCTTCTGTGACTTGCTTATAAAAGGGACATTTCTCTGAAATAGGCAAAATGTAGGAGAAATTAAATTTAGAACATGCCATTCAGAAGGGAAGTGGACTGTTATTTTCTATAGCAGTGGTGAGGGGACTTCTGGCGGTATTTGTAAATTTCTTTGAGCAATTCAGGGAAACATATATATATTATCAGTCCACAACTTTAGAAATAAACCTTCAGATTCTCTTCATTCATTAATTCTACCTTTAAAGATTTATTGAGCATCCACTTCAGGTCATGTGCTTTGCCAGAGGCTGGAGGTATGTAAAACAATGATCAAGGTCCCTGCTCTCATAATGCTTACAGTCTGGTGGGGGAAACGAACAAAAATCAGATGATCGTATAGGCAGAATGACATATCAGCTCTAGGTAAAAGCTATGACAGAGATGTACATGGTGCTGGGAGAGCAGAGAGAAGGTTAGAGAAAATTTGGCTGAATTAGGGAAGGCTTCTGAGGGAATTAACAAGAAAAAAGGAAGGGGAAGACTCTATGTTAAATGAAACATCCTGTGCAAAGGCCCAGTGGCAGGAAGGGGGAATCCCCTTAGAAAAATGGAAAGAAAGTAGTGTGTCTGGAGAACAGTGTGTGAGGGGTTCAAGGTGATTCTGCAAGAAGGGAGCTGCCTCCAGGCCATGCAGGGCTCCACAGGTCAGAGTAAGAACATTCTTTCCTAAACACTTCAGTTATTGAGGTATTTTCAGGTGGGAATGGACACGGTGTGAAATTCTATTTTATTTAGAATAGATCACTCAAAATGCAGAAACAAGAGTGGAATTCCAGACAGTTTTAAAGCTCTGGTTATCACAGCAATCTCCTTCTCCCAATCTGCAAACAGGAAAATGCCCCAAAGTGTTTCTACAGTCACTTCTTGGGTGATCTCACCAGTTTCATGGCCTCAAATGCTATTTATATCCTGATGACAACCAAATTTGTAACTCAAGAGCTGACCTCTCCCCAAACACCTGGTGCCTCTTTGACATCATGGTTCATATGCAGAAAAATCCAGAAATTACCAGAAGGGACCCATCTCCATTGGGAGATTTCTGCTTCTGAACTAAATTGTACACATCCTAGCTCTTAATATCTAGGAAATTAAAAGCAGGATTCTGTATGAAACAAGCTTGAAGGAATAGAGACATTACTGTTCTGAGTCTAGAGTGGTTTATGGCCAGTAAGGATTTTAGGGCTAGAAAATAAGGCTGTGAGATT
Organism: Globicephala melas; assembly: GCF_963455315.2. NCBI lineage: Eukaryota > Metazoa > Chordata > Mammalia > Artiodactyla > Delphinidae > Globicephala > Globicephala melas. The sequence continues at coordinate 52,228,279 of NC_083331.1, forward strand.
AATAGGACTGAAACATTTGCAATGGGAAAGAAGAGAGGGGCCTGGCCATGGTCTGAAAGCAGGATTTACATAGGAGGTGATAAAACTGTTAATAGTAGCTGCTGTTCTCTGTCCTTGGGAAAGACAGACGGAGGAAACTGATTGAAAAGTACAGCAACATGGATTTGAGTTCAATGCAATGTGTATTTTCCATATGGTGAAATTGTTTAATGCTGAACTGAGTTTTCCAGAGGGGGAAGTTTAGAATCTACTGCAGTGAATGCCTTTAAAATGGGATAAATATAAACTTGTCTAGGGTGTTTGAGGAGAGATTGCTACAAGGCAGGGGCACAGGCTTGAAAATATTTCAGGTCTTCCTTAGTCCCTAACTTTTTAATTTGAAATAGTTCCAAAGTAATATTTTACAGGTGACTATGACAAACAAGGTCTATAAAGGTAAATGGGTAAAAGTTCAATGAATAAAAGTAAGATTTCAGTAGAAGCCACTTGGGAATAGCATTCCCTAAATTATGGGGAAACAAAGTAAATTTTAGGTTTTGTATGGTTCTGGTGCATTAACTTGATTATGGGCAAAATGAGATTCCTGATTTCCACCTACAAAGTGGCATTGAGGTAGCAGTTAATTATATTTTTTAATTTTTTATTTAATTTTTTGCTGCCTTGGGTCTTTGTTGCTGCGTGTGGGCTTCCTTTAGTTGCAGCAAGCGGGGGCTACTCTTCGTTCTGGTGTGCAGACTTCTTATTGCGGTGGCTTCTCTTGTTATGGAGCACGGGCTCTAGGCTTGCAGGCTTCAGTAGTTGCGGCACAAGGCTCGGTAGTTGTGGCTCGCGGGCTCTAGTGCGCAGACTCAGTAGCTGTGTCGCATGGGCTTAGTTGCTCCGCAGCACGTGGGATCTTCCAGGACCAGGGCTCGAACCCGTGTCCCCTGCATTGGCAGGCGGATTCTTAACCACTTCACCACTAGAGAAGTCCCAGCAGTTAATTCTTTATACCTCCTAATATTATCAGATTATCACAGCAGGTGTATGCAATAAGCAAATGGATTTGACTTTTTTCACCCCTAAGTTTGCTTCTGACAGTCTGGAAGCAGACTCATTTTATGGATTTCTTTCTGTTTCCTAAGATTTTTTTTTTTTATTGGCGTATAATTGCTTTACAATGGTGTGTTAGTTTCTGCTTTATAACAAAGTGAATCAGTTATACATATACATATGTCCCCATATCTCTTCTCTCTTGCATCTCCCTCCCTCCTACCCTCCCTAACCCACCCCTCCAGGCAGTCACAAAGCACCGAGCTGATCTCCCTGTGCTATGCGGCTGCTTCCCACTAGCTATCTACCTTACATTTGGTAGTGTATATATGTCCATGCCTCTCTCTCGCTTTGTCACAGCTTACCCTTCCCCCTCCCCATATCCTCAAGTCCATTCTCTAGTAGGTCTGTGTCTTTATTTCTGGCTTACCCCTAGGTTCTTCATGACATTTTCTTAAATTCCATATATATGTGTTAGCATACGGTATTTGTCTTTCTCTTTCTGACTTACTTCACTCTGTATGACAGACTCTAGGTCTATCCACCTCATTACAAATAGCTCAATTTGGTTTCTTTTTATGGCTGAGTAATATTCCATTGTATATATGTGCCACATCTTCTTTATCCATTCATCTGTTGATGGACACTTAGGTTGTTTCCATCTCCGGGCTATTGTAAATAGAGCTGCAATGAACATTTTGGTACATGACTCTTTTTGAATTATGGTTCTCTCAGGGTATATGCCCAGTAGTGGGATTGCTGGGTCATATGGTAGTTCTATTTGTAGTTTTTTAAGGAACCTCCATACTGTTCTCCACAGTGGCTGTATCAAGTTACATTCCCACGAACAGTGCAAGAGGGTTCCCTTTTCTCCACACCCTATCCAGCATTTATTGTTTGTAGATTTTTTGATGATGGCCATTCTGACTGGTGTGAGATGATATCTCATTGTAGTTTTGATTTGCATTTCTCTAATGATTAATGATGTTGAGCATTCTTTCATGTGTTTGTTGGCAGACTGTATATCTTCTTTGGAGAAATGTCTATTTAGGTCTTCTGCCCATTTTTGGATTGGGTTGTTTGTTTTTTTGTTGTTGAGCTACATGAGCTGCTTATAAATTTTGGAGATTAATCCTTTGTCAGTTGCTTCATTTGCAAATATTTTCTCCCATTCTGAGGGTTGTCTTTTGGCCTTGTTTATGGTTTCCTTTGCTGTGCAAAAGCTTTGAAGTTTCATTAGGTCCCATTTGTTTATTTTTGTTTTTATTTCCATTTCTCTAGGAGGTGGGTCAAAAAGGATCTTGCTGTGATTTATGTCATAGAGTGTTCTGCCTATGTTTTCCTCTAAGAGTTTGATACTTTCTGGCCTTACATTTAGGTCTTTAATCCATTTTGAGCTTATTTTTGTGTATGGTGTTAGGGAGTGATCTAATCTCATACTTTTACATGTACCTGTCCAGTTTTCCCAGAACCACTTATTGAAGAGGCTGTCCTTTCTCCACTGTACATTCCTGCCTCCTATATCAAAGATAAGGTGACCATATGTGCGTGGGTTTATCTCTGGTCTTTCTATCCTGTTCCATTGATCTATCTTTCTGTTTTTGTGCCAGTACCATACTGTCTTGATTACTGTAGCTTTGAAGTATAGTCCGAAGTCAGGGAGCCTGATTCCTCCAGCTCCGTTTTTCGTTCTCAAGATTGCTTTGGCTATTCGGGGCCTTTTGTGTTTCCATACAAATTGTGAAATTTTTTGTTCTAGTTCTGTAATAAATGCCAGTGGTAGTTTGATAGGGATTGCATTGAATCTGTAGATTGCTTTGGGTAGTAGAGTCATTTTCACAATGTTGATTCTTCCAATCCAAGAACATGGTATATCTCTCCATCTATTTGTATCATCTTTAATTTCTTTCATCAGTGTCTTATAATTTTCTGCATACAGGTCTTTTGTCTCCTTAGGTAGGTTTATTCCTAGATATTTTATTCTTTTTGTTGCAGTGGTAAATGGGAGTGTTTTCTTGATTTCACTTTCAGATTTTTCATCATTAGTGTTTAGGAATGCAAGAGATTTCTGTGCATTAATTTTGTATCCTGCTACTTTACCAAACTCATTGATTAGTTTTAGTAGTTTTCTGGTAGCATCTTTAGGATTCTCTATGTATAGTATCATGTCATGTGCAAACAGTGACAGCTTTACTTCGTCTTTTCCGATTTGGATTCCTTTTATTTCCTTTTCTTCTCTGATTGCTGTGGCTAAAACTTCCAAAACTATGTTGAATAAGAGTGGTGAGAGTGGGCAACCTTGTCTTGTTCCTGATCTTAGTGGAAATACTTTCAGTTTTTCACCATTGAGGATGATGTTGGCTCTGGGTTTGTCATATATGGCCTTTATTATGTTGAGGCAAGTTCCCTATATGCCTACTTTCTGGAGGGTTTTTATCATAAATGGGTGTTGAATTTTGTCAAAAGCTTTCTCTGCATCTATTGAGATGATCATATGGTTTTTCTCCTTCAATTTGTTAATATGGTGTATTACGTTGATTGATTTGTGTATATTGAAGAATCCTTGCATTCCTGGAATAAACCCCACTTGATCATGATGTATGATCTGTTAAATGTGCTGTTGGATTCCGTTTGATAGTATTTTGTTGAGGATTTTTGCATCTATGTTCATCAGTGATATTGGTCTGTAGTTTTCTTTCTTTGTGACATCCTTGTCTGGTTTTGGTATCAGGGTGATGGTGGCCTCGTAGAATGAATTTGGGAGTGTTCCTCCCTCTGCTATATTCTGGAAGAGTTTGAGAAGGATAGGTGTTAGCTCTTCTCTAAATGTTTGATAGAATTTGCCTGTGAAGCCATCTGGGCCTGGGTTTTTGTTTGTTGGAAGATTTTTAATCACAGTTTCAATTTCAGTGCTTGTGATTGGTCTGCTCATATTTTCCATTTCTTCCTGATTCAGTCTTGGCAGGGTGTACATTTCTAAGAATTTGTCCACTTCTTCCAGTTTGTCCATTTGATTGGCATAGAGTTGATTGTAGTAATCTCTCATAATCTTTTGTATTTCTGCAGTGTCAGTTGTTACTTCTCCTTCTAATTTCTAATTGTATTGATTTGAGTCTTCTCCCTTTTTTCTTGATGAGTCTGGCTAATGGTTTATCAATTTGGTTTATCTTCTCAAAGAGCCAGCTTTTAGTTTTATTGATCTTTGCTCTCATTTCCTTTATTTCTTTTTCATTTATTTCTGATCTGATTTTTATGATTTCGTTCCTTCTGCTAACTTTGGGGTTTTTTTTTTCTTCTTCCTCTAATTCCTTTAGGTGTAAGGTTAGGTTGTTTATTTGATATGTTTCCTGTTTCTTAAGGTAGGATTGTATTGCTGTAAACTTCCCTCTTAGAACTGCTTTTGCTGCATCCCATAGATTTTGGGTCGTCATGTCTCCATTGTCATTTGTTTCTAGGTATTTTTTGATTTCCTCTTTGATTTCTTCAGTGATCACTTTGTTATTAAGTAGTGTATTGTTTAGCCTCCATGTGTTTGTATTTTTTACAGATCTTTTCCTGTAATTGACATCTGGTCTCATAGCGTTGTGGTCAGAAAAGATACTTGATAAAATTTCAGTTTTCTTAAATATACCAAGGCTTGATTTGTGACCCAAGATATGATCTATCCTGGAGAATGTTCCATGAGCACTTGAGAAGAATGTGTATTCTGTTGTTTTTGGATGGAATGACCTTTAAATATGAATTAAGTCCATCTTGTTTAATGTATCATTTAGAGCTTGTGTTTCCTTATTTAGTTTCATTTTGGATGATCTGTCCATTGGTGAAAGTGGGGTGTTAAAGCCCCCTACTGTGATTGTGTTACTGTCAATTTCCCCTTTTATGGCTGTTAGTATTTGCCTTATGTATTGAGGTGCTCCTATTTTGGGTGCATAAATATTTACAATTGTTTTATCTTCTTCTCGGATCGATCCCTTGATCATTATGTAGTGTCCTTTTTGTCTCTTCTAATATTCTTTATTTTAAAGTCTATTTTGTCTGATATGAGTACTGCTACTCCAGATTTCTTTTGGTTTCCATGTGCATGAAATATCGTTTTCCATCCCCTTTCAGTCTGTATGTGTCTCTAGGTCTGAAGTGGGTCTCTTGTAGTCAGCAAATATATGGGTCTTGTTTTTGTATCCATTCAGCTAATCTGTGTCTTTTGGTGGGAGCATTTAGTCCATTTACATTTAAGGTAATTATCGATATGTATGTTGCTATTCCCATTTTCTTAATTGTTTTGGGTTTGTTATTGTAGGTCTTTTCCTTCTCTTGTGTTTCTTGCCTAGAGAAGTTCCTTTAGCATTTGTTGTAAAGCTGGTTTGGTAGTGCTGAACTCTCTCAGCTTTTGGTTGTCTGTAAAGGTTTTAATTTCTCCATCAAATCTGAATGAGATCCTTGCTGGGTAGAGTAATCTTGGTAGCAGGTTTTTCTCCTTCATCACTTTAAATATGTCCTGCCAGTCCCTTCTGGCTTGCAGAGTTTCTACTGAAAGATCAGCTGTTAACCTTATGGGGATTCCCTTGTGTGTTATTTGTTGTTTTTCCCTTGCTGCTTTTAATATGTTTTCTTTGTATTTAATTTTTGACAGTTTGATTAATATGTGTCTTGGCATATTTCTCCTTGGATTTATCCTGTTTGGGACTCTCTGTGCTTCCTGGACTTGATTAACTATTTCCTTTCCCATATTAGGGAAGTTTTCAACTATAATCTCTTCAAATATTTTCTCAGTCCCTTTCTTTTACTCTTCTTCTTCTGGAACCCGTATAATTCGAATGTTGGTGCGTTTAATGTTGTCCCTGAGGTCTCTGAGACTGTCCTCAGTTCTTTTCATTCTTTTTTCTTTATTCTGCTCTGCAGTAGTTATTTCCACTATTTTATCTTCCAGGTCACTTATCCATTCTTCTGCCTCAGTTATCCTGCTATTGATCCCATCTAGAGTATTTTTAATGTCATTTACTGTGTTGTTCATCGTTGTGTTTCATCTTTAGTTCTTCTAGGTCCTTGTTAAATGTTTTTTGCATTTTCTCTATTCTATTTCCAAGATTCTGGATCATCTTTACTATCATTATTCTGAATTCTTTTTCAGGTAGACTGCCTGTTTCCTCTTCATTTGTTAGGTCTGGTGGGTTTTTATCTTGCTCCTTCATCTGCTGTGTGTTTTTCTGTCTTCTCATTTTGCTTATCTTACTGTGTTTGGGGTCTCCTTTTTGCAGGCTGCAGGTTCATAGTTCCCATTGTTTTTGGTGTCTGTCCCCAGTGGCTAAGGTTGGTTCAGTGGGTTTTGTAGGCTTCCTGGTGGAGGGGACTAGTGCCTGTGTTCTGGTGGATGAGGCTGGATCTTGTCTTTCTGGTGGGCAGGTCCATGTCTGGTGGTGTGTTTTGGGGTGTCTGTGGACTTTTTATGATTTTAGGCAGCCTTTCTGCTAATGGGTGGAGTTGTGTTCCTGTCTTGCTAGTTGTTTGGCATAGGATGTCCAGCACTGTAGCTTGCTGGTTGTTGAGTGAAGCTGGGTGCTGGTATTGAGATGGAGATCTCTGGGAGATTTTTGCCGTTTAATATTATGTGGAGCTGGGAAGTCTCTTGTGGACCAGTGTCCTGAAGTTGGCTCTCCCACCTCAGAGGCACAGCACTGACTCCTGGCTGAAACACCAAGAGCCTTTCATCCACACGGCTCAGAATAAAAGGGAGAAAAAGTAGAAAGAAAGAATTAGTAGAAGTAGAAAGAAAGAAAAAGTGAGGGAGGGAGGAAGGAAGGATGGAGGGAAGGAAGGAAAAAAAGAAAGAAAGAAGATAAAGTAAAATAAAATAAGATAAAATATAATAAAGTTATTAAAATAAAAAATAATTATTAAGAAAAAAAATTAAAAAAAAACGGACGGATAGAACCCTAGGACAAATGGTGGAAGCAAAGCTATACAGACAAAATCTCACACAGAAGCATACACATACACACAAAAAGAGGAAAAGGGAAAAAAATCATAAATCTTGGTCTCAAAGTCCACCTCCTCAATTTGGGATGACTCATTGTCTATTCATGTATTCCACAGATGCTGGGTACATCAAGTTGATTGTGGAGCTTTAATCCGCTGCTTCTGAGGCTGCTGGGAGAGATTTCTCTTTCTCTTCTTTGTTCTCACGGCTCCCAGGGGCTCAGCTTTGGATTTGGCCCCGCCTCTGCGTGTAGGTCGCTGGAGGGCGTCTGTTTTTTGCTCAGACAGGACGGGGTTAAAGGAGCCGCTGATTCGGGGGCTCTGGCGCACTCAGGCCGCGGGGAGGGAGGGGCCCGGAGTGCGGGGCGGGCCTGCGGCGGCAGAGGCCGGCGTGACGTTGCACTAGCGTGAGTCGCGCCGTGCGTTCTTCCGGGGAAGTTGTCCCTGGATCCCGGGACCCTGGCAGTGGCGGGCTGCACAGGCTCCCCGGAAGGGGGGTGTGGAGAGTGACCTGTGCTCGCACACAGGGTCCTTGGTGGCGGCAGCAGCAGCATTAGCGTCCCATGCCCGTCTCCGGGGTTTGCGCTTTTAGCCGCGGCTCGCGCCCGTTTCTGGAGCTCCTTTAAGCAGCGCTTTTAATCCCCTCTCCTCGAGCACCAGGAAACAGGGAAGAAAAAGTCTCTTGCCTCTTCGGCAGGTCCAGACTTTTCCCCAGACTTCCTGCTGGCCAGCCGTGGCGCACTAACCCCCAGCAGGCTGTGTTCACGCCGCCAGCGCCAGTCCTCTCCCGGTTCTCCGACCGAAGCCCGAACCTCAGCTCCCAGCCCCGCCCGCCCCGGTGAGTGAGCAGACAAGCCTCTCGGGCAGGTTAGTGCCGGTCGGCCCCCATCCTCCGTGTGGGAATCTCTCCGCTTTGCCCTCTGCAACCCTGTTGCTGCGCTTTCCCCCGCGGCTCCGAAGCTTTCCCCCTCCGCCACCCACAGTCTCCGCCTGCAAAGGGCCTTCCTAGTGTGTGGAAACGTTCTCTCCTTCACAGCTCCCTCCCCCTGGTGCAGGTCCCGTCCCTATCCTTTTGTCTCTGTTTATTCTTGTTTCTTTTGCCCTACCCAGGTACGTGGGCGGGGGGAGGGTTCTTGCCTTTTGGGAGGTCTGAGGTCTTCTGCCAGCGTTCAGTAGGTGTTCTGTAGGAGTTGTTCCACGTGTAGATGTATTTCTGGTGTATCTGTGGGGAGGAAGGTGATCTCCGCGTCGTACTCTTCCGCCATCTTCCCCAGCCCGTAAGATTTTTATATCAGACAATATTGAGAGAAAAAACACAAATGTAGTGAGTCGAGAAATTGATCTGCAGATAAAGCAACAACAGCAGACATGTTTATTTAAATTCTTTTATATTCCTAGAGAAAAGTTTATTAATTTTTCATTTCAATAATAAATTCAAGTCATTATAAAATTTGCATTTTTTACTTTAAGACTTACGATTTAATGTGTTCAGTTCTAAATTTGTGGAGCCGTTTAAACATCCACCTGTTATTTAACTTTCAAAACCAGCTATTTGCAGTAATTTGATAATGGTGTATAAGTCTCAATCAAATGTTATCTTTTCTGGAAACGGCTCACATGCCTCCTCTGGAAACCCTTCAGATATATGTCCGGGTGGGAAGTGTAGTCATTGGGCTTTATAAAATCATGTTTCTAATTCCAAGTATTGGCAGAGCACATTCTCGGCTTCAAGGACCGTGGCTAGTTCTTGTGGAATGAGAGATTGTGACTGATGTGTTTGTACCTACCCTTGTAAGGGGAGAATTCCTGAGACTTACAACTGAACTCTGAAGGCATGTGGTTTTTATGCCGCTACCAGCATCTTTAGAACTCGGCTTCCAGCTGGGTTCCTGTGTAGGATAAAAATCCTGGTGCAGCATCTCTCCTCTCAGGTTTCTGGCAGGTGTGTGCTACATCCTGACTACTAAATACTTTGTAATTAGAATGCCTTGGGCAATCACTGTCATCCTCCATCTGTAAGGGAGTGAGGGCAGTGTTAGCAGGACTGCTCTCATTTCTTTAACATCCCATACCTATAGACCCAAGCACAGCTGCCTGAAGGACCTGCATTTAATGCATGAACTATAGGAAGACCTCAGGAATGAGTCTAATTATATCAATATCTGAATGCTTTGTGGAAACAAGATGCATTATTCATAACGTAAACCAAACCATTGTATAACGGAAAATAGTTCAACATACATACTGCCACTTTTTGAATAGCACTTGTCAATTTTTGTGTTTATTTTCCGCCTTCCCAATACTGGAATGTAAGTTGCCAGAAGACAAGATATTTTTTCTGTTTTGGTTAGTGATGTAGCCATGGTTCCTCAAACAATGCCTGGCACAAAGTTAGGGATCAAATGAACAAATGAATGAATATTAGCTTTCAATTTAACCATGGAATTAGGATAGTATAGGTAAACAAGATGTGTCTACTTTATCCCAGGTAATCAAGTGAGAGGAGTATGTTATTCCTAAACAGTGTACTCAATATATTATTATCAGATAATCAAATGTGGTCAAAAAAGTGGAGTGAAAAAGGCAATCTGCTGTCTCTCAAAATTGTTGATCTAAATGACTACACGTTCCTGAAAGGGAATTGAATTTTAGGATGCTCAGCCTGGAGTTTGTATAGATTTTAGTGATTATTATATTGGAGGAATAATTAGTGAAGAAATAAAATTATATCAACATGATATCACTTCATTATGATTTCATTGCTAACCTCAGCCTGTGATTATTTTCACAGCTAACACTGCCATGTCATATCTATAACATTTAATGATTTTCAGCAATAGTCGGAAGCAAGCCCTCAAAGTAACTCTAATTAAAACTCCTTGGGAATTGTTCAGTTGGCCTGTCATCCTTTACAAACACATGTCAAATAGAATTTTGGTTTATGACTTTGTTTTATCCCCAATTAAAGAGAAAAAAATTTCTTATTGCAGCTAAGAATAAGTACCTAAAATGTCCTAAATTTTTTTTAAAAATTGCCCTTGTATTATCAATATTTTAACATAATTCTGGATTAAATCTGTTGTCGTCAGAATTTTAGACTATTTGGGTATGCAAATAGTTTTCTGCGTAAAATGGATATAAAAGCGAATGTCTCCCCTTTCTTACAAATATTATACTTATAGCCCCATAATCATAAACAATATGTATTTCTCCATTGTTTGACTTCAGATTTCTCTTTTGTGGTCAAACACCAAACAAATATGTATAATTTTAATCCCTCAATTTTAGCCTTTATTTCCTTCAGTCCCTACCTCATACACCTACACACTTAGAGTATAGTAAAAAACACACACAATCTCAAGGCTGCAGAAAGACACAGGAATTATTTGAAATACTGGAGAAACCTTACAGTACATCCAGGCTAGTTATTTTAATGTTAAAAACTGAGGGCCGGAGAGATGACGGGCCAAAGGTTATGCAGTGACTTTTTGGCAGAGTTGAGACTGAGATTTCCTTATTCCTTGGCAAAGGCTGTTTTCTTTTCTCTTTTCCTTTGGTGACCCACCTCGGCATTTAGCTGAGGGTATGAGGGGAGCTCAGTTAATACTGGCTGATTTGCACTGAACAGAGTCAGAATGAATTCCTTTACATTTATATGGAATTTAAAATAGTCAACTTGCTTTTTATTAACAGTTGTAAAAACATCCTTAGAGAACATGCATGGATGGAGCATTAAGTATAGATAGAGCATGCTTGAGGAATGCAAATATTTCTTGCTAGATTATTGCTGAAGGATAGATATCAAGGCAGTTTCCCAGTTAACAAGTGACGGTCAGGAGCGGTTACAGGAGATAGAAGATGCGGATCCGAGGGGACTGTGGGAGAAACAGATTGTCAGAATCACAAACAGTCACCCTAGGACTCCCAAGCAAGCCAGCACAGCTTTATAACAAAAGAGGTGAGTAATTTGAATGAAGTTGGTGAGAACAGTTTTAGCATTTACTCCTTCGATATCAGTGAGTTGACATATTTGCATGTTAAAAATCTATTCCCTTAGACTTCCTTCTGTTCTGTTCCAGCAATGCTATAGTTTTGCAATTTTGTTTCTTTGGACTTTTAAACTACAAGTCTACATTTTAAACTCTTTTGAAATTGAGTAATTACTTGCATTATATATTGATGTATATATTATATCAAGTTTTATAAAGCAATGAGGGATCTGAAAGTTTGTCCGGTAGTGTTTATCATGACTTCTTTTAAAGATAAGTGACAAAACCTTTATTTCTTTTAGCTTTACACACAGGAAAATGCAAATCGGGAAGGCTTTGTATAAAGAGATTTGTCCTAACTTTGGTTGCATCTGTCTGATTGACTGAGGGAAAGAGAATAGCTCCCCCAGCTCCCCCAAATCCCAAGGGTCTTCTCAGCTTCCATCTTGGAGGTCAGAGGCTGAACTTGATGGTTGGATTATGACTTGGCACAGGAGGCTGATAAAGAAAGAGCAAGGTGATCCGCCGTGGGTCTGGGACACAGCTCAGGGTATTTCTCCCAACTTAACAAAACCCAGGAAAATGGCACTATATTTGCTTTAACTCTGACTGTACTCAACACCATGCCAAGAAAAGGGGTGAAATTTGACAGACTTTTTAACGTGTAAACAACTGCTCAGAATTATTTCCCGATAGTTTCATTTTCTAATTTGAATGAAAGTTCTAACAGAATGTTTGAAATATAGGTTCACTATTTGGGAAATAGAGGATTTGGTAGAATTTCTTCATTGAACAAATATTTTTTTGCATCTATTTACTATGAAGAGTAATTAAAGAGATTGAAATGAAGGAGATAAAGTTCTTACCAAGATTTCGCTCTAGGGCTGTTTGCAGCGTTTGAGAACACAATTGGTCTTGTAAAGGAATGGCACTGATAACGTTGATATTAACATGGCTTCAGTGACAGTGAGATAAATTTTCATGTAACATTTGAAACTCAACCATGAAAGAGAACACAGTATTTGGAATAGGGTTCTCATTCATTTGTCTCTTTTATTTCTTCTTTCCCCTGCCTTTCTTCCCCACTTGCATGTAGCTTTAGCTTTTAAACCACCTTTAATTCCTTCTACTTTGTGCTCTTGGGAGGCCCTGCACTTTGAAAATAGTTGACATTCAGGAAAATACACTTTATATGTTAAAAATCAATGGTGACACAATATTTACAGCCCAAAGGCCAAACATTTGGAGTTTCTTTATAGAGAGTAAGTGCTCAGAGACCAGCTTTGTGCTACTAAGCTGTAGACATCAAAGAATAATAATACAGCAGTTTTCAACTCGATGGCCCGAATGGGCTTCAGCCCAGTGAAGTGAAGTATCGAGCTGTTTCACAGATCTGTTTCAGAGAGCTGGTGTGGGAATCCTTATTTTATCTTAATTACTAAGGAGCCCTTCATGTCTCAGAAGTCCCCATGTTTTGTTTCAAAACTTCTATCTGGAGAATGAGTTTATAGGCTTGTGTCTACAAAAGAATGACAATACTTTGAATTAGGTTTTAAGAAGATTCAAAGTGCAGCCAGAAGGGGAATTCTTTCACTCCTTTCTGCTCTATCCCAGGGTTTCAAAGAAAGCTTATGATAGGGCTGTGATTTAGTAGAAAGAAAAGAAAATGTTGTAGTTGGAGAGTCCCCTGCCACCTAGCAAGTTTAATTTTCTTGGATTAAGCACACATCTGCAACTACACACACACACACACACACACACACACACACACAGCATTTATTAGCTCATTAGAAACTGCATTGCATGTCTGGGAAAGGAGTGTCATTTGGTTTGTACATTTGACCCCTCATTGTGATTAGTGCTCTTTACTAAATCAGCAGAAAGAGAGAGGATGGCGATAACTATTACTAAGCTAATAATAATTGTCTGACCCAAACATGGTTATCGATGGCTCCTGCGTCCTTTCCTGTGTGTGTGCTCCTGCTAGGACCGATGTGCGACTTCTGTTATTGACCGTGAACTTTCTGTGACCTGTCATTTATCATCAGATGAAGTTCTGCCTGGCCTAATAATTACATTACGTAACAGAGCTTTCTGGTGGTGAAAGGAATCCATCCGCTTAAACCACTGCTGTGCTAGAGTTTCATATGGGGTAGAGAGTGTTCATTCTCTTTACTTGTAAAAGAGACTCAGAGGGGGCTCTGTGAGCACTTACTATAAAGCCTTCACCTTGGAGAAAACTGTGGAGGAAGCCAGACAGGACCAGTCAAGGTTCACTTTGGGAATGACTCCAAGCCAGTGAAACATGGAGAAGTTAGGAGAGAGGAACTCCTCAGAGTAGCAGTGATACGATTATCAGAGAAGGGGTCTAGAGATTTTCTAGAACACCCTCCCCTCAAGTTTCTGGATGAGATTAACAGTGTCAAGGTCACACGTCATATTTATGCCTTTTCCCACCTTTGTCTCAGGGACAAAGGACAGGAAGGACATGCTTTACAATCATCCATTATGCTCTCCAGGACATGTAGGCTTCAGTCTCCTCATTGGCCATTGCCCTAAGATCACTGTCAAGCAAAGAAGCATGTCTTTTAGGTCTGTCCTTGAAATTATAGTGGAAATATACTAGCAAGGAAGTGGCTGGTGCTGGCATGGGGTAGGGGAGAACGCTTCCCAGGGATTCAGAACCTACAACAATAGCATATGAGGATCCTGGATTAGCCCCACCAAGAATCCAGCAGCTAGTGTGTCCTGCTTCATGTGAGACAATGGCACAGAGGTTTACCTATTGTGCTGGTGTGTTTGGAAAGAATGCAGTGTTACTAGAAGACCTACTGAAATGATTGGAACGGCACTTTTATGAAGATAGGTTTTTTGGTTGGTGGCTCTAGCCATTGGTGAGGGGCAAGGCCTTGCAGTGTGTCCCTGGATGCTGGTGTTAGGTTATACTTCTGAACCTCTAGGAAGTTTTTATATCCCAGTAGACTCTGAACATTATAGGTCCTGAAGACAGCAAGCCAGAAGCCTTTTCCAGTGGGGAATTATACCTGCTTGATGTACACAAGCATGGAAAGAGCAGAGAATTCACAGGCTGCTATGCAGAGCAAAAGGCTTCTGGAGCTGCCCTGAGGTCGATCTTAAGGAACGTCTTGAAGGCACACCTGAGGAATTTGGAAGTTTGGGAGAGGGCTGCTGAACTATCTATCAGCTGAGAGTCAGACTCCCTAGCTATGGGACCATATTCGTTTGCTAGGGCTGCCATAACAAACAAGGTGGCTTAAGCAACAGAAAATTTATTGTCTCACAGTTCTGGAGGCTGGACGCCCAATATCAAGGTGCTGGCAGTGTCGGTTTCTTTTGAGGGGTTTGAGGGAAGGACCTGTTCAAGTCCTTTCTTCTTAGGGTGTAGATGGCATCTCCTCCCTGTGTCTCTTTACATCATCTTCTCTCTGTGTACATCTTACTCTTTTTATAAGGACCCATCTCCACATTTACCCTTTTTATAAGGACCCATCTCCAAAATAAAGTCACATTCTAAGGTACTGGGGGTTAGGATCCCAACATACCTTTTTCTCAAGACACAATTCGACCCATACAGGGACGCTGTGCTGGCCTCTCTGTGACTTGTTTCCGTGTGCACTAGTTGACTTCTTCCTTAGTATCGGGGTCAAGTCCACATTCCTCTACCGTTTTTACACATCTGAAAGCAAATCAGTCTCCTGTTTTGCAGTGGAAAGTCGCTCTGCGTTTTCCATGCGCCTCTCCCACTTGCCTTATTATTAGCTCTTCCTGTACTTCCCTCTCTTACTTTTTAATGATCTGAATTGTGTTTTTTGCATATCAATTCTCTAATATTCCTTCTCCATCCATAATCATAATTTATTTTTTACTATTTTGTTTCTTCATTTTCTAACATTACATACTTTTTGGCTTATGTAATTTTCTTCTCATATTGGCCTCCTTTAAATATATTTATTTTCCTCCATGGGTCACAGAAATGCTGAAGCAAAGACCTGAGAAGTGTTTATTTACTTACGGCATCGGATTGTGAAATGTTCATTATTTTTTCTACTGAAGTGTTGTGTAGCCCAGGTTTCAGCTATCCAGACGGCAACCTTGCCCCATGTGTAGATTATCCTTCAATGAATACATTTTGCTGTCATTGGTTTGAAGAATTCTTTGGTGATCTGGAAGGAAGCTCGGGAGTTTAGGAAGAGGGCATTTTCTCCCGAGACCTCACTTGAGATCACCCTTCACTAGAGTTGAAAACACAGGGACAATAGGCCTTCCTGGCTTCCAGAGAAAGGTGGCCATCATGTCATGATATTATTAGAATACAGCAGGACTGACTGTTGGACTTTCTCAGCCATTCATTTCCCTCTTGTCACCCCTTTTTAGCTCCTAAAGCCAGTGTTCCATGATACATTGCTGGTAAATATTTAATTGCCATTCTCAGAAAAGTGTTTTGCATTTTCACATTACTATCGTCCTCATGGTGATGAAAGGCAAGATGGGGAATATATGTGTGTGTGTGTCTGTGAGTATATATTCTGGGTATTTTCTTTATAATAAAAGATAATATATACATTAGATTTTTCTGTAATGGAGAACTTCGTGGCCTGCTTCTTAATGAGACTTGCTGATGTGAAATGACCCCTGCTTTCCTAAACACACAGCAATCTAATTTGAACCTGTGTGCCAATTACAGGCCTCTGTGGAGCAGTTTATGGTGAAACAATCATGTCACAATAGGATTAGAACACTACGCCCCAGGACCACGAGGGAAGCCAGCCCGGACATAACTGCAGGTTGATTCCTCTAAATTGTCTGTAAACAGCATTGATAGCCATCTTGGTGCTACCTTGGTATTGTTTCTATAAATCCTCCATAGAAACAATCTGAAATGAATAGACAACGAGTCAGTAACGGCCGTTAGTTCCCAACGCAGAGTTGTGCCACTGATCTGCCACAGGAATACCCCTCCCAGGGACTGATCCTAGATAAACAGTCACAAACGTCAAAGCAGTTGGGCTTTACAGCAAAAATCAGGTTTGATGTTCTGAGAAGTCAAGGTGAATTGTGCCTTCTCCCCAATCTTTCCTTGCAAAAACTTAGCTTCAAAAGCTGGGCCATTTTAGTCTTTTTAGTACATTTCCACAGTCACATACTTCACATACTCTCTTACATTTCAAGATTGTTTTTGCAGTTTCCCGGCAATGCTAACTGTCTCTGACCAATGTGAAAATAGCTGAAATTGGCAGGTTTTGATCATCAGGGCAGGTCTGAAGAGAAACGCGAGATGAGCTGAAGTCAAGCCACTGGGATGGAGATTAACCACTGGGTCACGCCAATGAGGTTGAAGTAATTATGTGACATACAGTGGATGATGATTGTCACATGGCATTATTGTAGGGTCAATCATATCTCTTATAAATTAAAACCAAATAGAGCAAAATTGTGCCATTAAACTCTAAAGAAGTGTTAGTTTTGTTTCCCAGCGTCATATGAAATCATTTGTACCTTACCTCACTTCTCCTTTAATACGTAGAAATAAAAGTAAAAGGGCTTCCCTGGTGGCGCAGTGGTTGAGAGTCCGCCTGCTGATGCAGGGGACACGGGTTCGTGCCCCGGACCGGGAAGATCCCACATGCCGCAGAGCGGCTGGGCCCGTGAGCCATGGCCGCTGAGCCTGCGCGTCTGGAGCCTGTGCTCCGCAACGGGGGAGGCCACAACAGTGAGAGGAAAAAAAAAAGTAAAATATTTTCATTTGCTCTGTTAAATAGCTTAATAATTTTCTCCATTTGGACGATTTACATGTACTCAATGTTTTTTTTCTCTGAATGGGCCAAAGGAGTTCTGTAAAATTAAGCTACTAGTCCCTATTTGTTAGTGAGTGGCATAAAACCATTTCTGTATTGCTTATTTGGTGTTGTTGGTTGACTGCAGAAACTAAGGATGGATATCATATGTTTGAAAAAAAATGACACGTTACATATTCCCTAGGCTGGTGTCATTTGGATTTCTGAGGAAGGCAGACCTCTGCTCTGGTTAAGATTTAGTGGTGTCCTACCACCCAGGCAGAGAAATGAATAATACTTGTTCACTCAGAAAGAAATGTTTGAATGCCTTCCCTATGCCAGTCACCATGGTGGACAAAATGCAGGCTTTACCCCAAGGATCATACGGGCTATTGACTAGGGAAGAGTTGAGAGCATTTTGTTGATTTACATTAAAAACAAAAACTCACATGAAAAACACACTTGCTATTGAAGAGAAAAAGTAGGGTTTGTGTTGAAGTGATCATTCATCTTGAAGGTGGTTAAATTCTTTGTTGCCTCATTTACAGACATGTCAGTCTTAGCCATCTACGGCTGCCACAGCAAAATACCATAGACTGGGAGGCTTACATACAAAAAATTAATTTCCTCACAGTTCTGGATGCTGTAAGTCTGAGATCAGGGTGCCAGCATGGTCAGTTTCTGGTGAGGGCTCTCTTCTTGGCTTGGAGATGACTGCCTTCTCATTGTGTCTTTACCTGGGCTTTCCCCAGCGCATGTATGTGGATTGAGAATAGAGAGAGAGAGAATCACTTCCTCTTCTTGTTAGACCACCAAGCCTATTGGATTAGGGCTCCATTCTCATGAACTCATTGAACCTTATCACCTCCTAAGAGCCCTATCTCCAAATACAGTCACATTGGGGATAAGGGCTTCAATATATGAGTTTGGGGACACAATTCAGTTCATTATCAATGAGTTACTTATTTCAAAGTGCAGGTGAAATTTATTTCAATAGCAGATTCTGAAGCTAAAGCGAATCATTCAGATATTTCAGAATAAGGAGACCATTGTGTCCTGAAGTAGCACTCAGGTGGAAGTAGAAGATCTGAATTTGAGCAGGGGTTGAACTATTTGCTGGCTTTGTGAAGTTGGGCATTCTACACTCAGCACAGTTAAAATAGAGACCTCAGTCCTTTCACACATCTGCTGCTGCTTCTTAAGAAAGGGAATACTGTTCCTCAGCGGCTGAGGTAGAAAGCCTCAGTTAAACTCATTCCACTTCTTTTGTGAACCCTATACTCACTCAGTTGCCATGTCCTGTTGGTTCTACACATGAGATCTCTTCCATCTACCACCCTTGCTTTCCATTTCTACTATCTCTACTTTATTACAGATCAGTATTATCTCTGACCATGTGTTATGCACTGAATGCTTGTGTCCCTGCACAATTCATATGTTGAAGTCCTAACCCCCAATTTGATGACATTTGGAGGTGGGGCCTTAGGCAGGTGAGTAGGTGGAGGTTAGAGACCTCATGAATGGGATTAGTGCCCTTAAAAAGAGACCTCCCCACACACACACACCCCCACACAAAAACTCTCTTGCTCTTTCTGTCATACGAGAACACAGCAAGAAGACAGTCATCTATAAACTGGGAAGTGGGCCCCACCAGACACCAAATCTGCTGCCCATTGATCTTGGATTTCCTAAACTCCAGAACTATAAGAAATAAATGTTTGCTGTTTAAGCAACTCAGTCTCTGGTATTTTGTTATGGAAGCCCAAACTGACTAAGATGACAGTTGATGATGGCTTCCTCACATTCTGTCACCACGTCTTTCACACAGCACTGACAGTGTCCTTCCCTATATCCACCAGGTCCCCATCTGTATATAGGCTAAAGTCCAAACCTGACATTCCAGACATTCTAGTAGCTGTCTGCAAAAATTCCTCAGTTGCTCCATCTCCGTGCTCTTCATACTGCTGTCGTCCAGCAAATTGAACTCATCACCCTTGACTTATGGCCTTTGCTCATCCCCAGAGCTCCCAGGATTTACCATTGTACTTTTTCTCATTCTAGCCATTCAATATTCAACAAATATGTGTCAGTGCTATGTTCCAGTCACTGTCTTAGGAGCTGAGGATATGTCAAGGGCTAAGACATGGTTCTGGCTTTCAGAGTTCACTGTCTAGTGAAATTGGGACGGTCATGTAAACCAATAGTTACAATTTAATATGACAGATAAGAGTTCAAAGCTGAAATGCTTGTCCTACCCATCTCTACATATCTGCATCTTATTCCTCCAGGTCTAGCTTACATGACACTTAATCTCTTCTCCCCTTCTCTTATTTCCATAGCACTTTATCTGTGCTTTTCTTGTTCTCTTTATCACTTTCTCTCATACTTTCAGTGTGTGTTTTCATGTCTTCTTTTTCTCAATTAGACTTTAAGCTTCTTGCAAGCAATATCCATTCCACATTAAGCTTTGTTTTCTCCACAGTGCCTAATAGGGCCTTTCCCCTAGCACTCAGGGAATGTGCTGACAAAAATAATTCTTAAGTTTGTGCAACCACAAACTAAGACAGCAGACCCTTTAAGTATAACCACTTCCCTTTAATAATTTTGAAAGCCTTTATGATTTTATCAGGTTTTAGCTTACTGATTTAGTTAAATGAAAGCCTGATTAGAAGTTTAGGAACATGCACTTCAAAGTTAATTTCAGAGGTTTAACATTACATACAAAAAGTGTTCACGAAACACTAATTATTATTAAAATGTTCAAAGCATTTAAAAATAGATTTGCTTATGATACTCTGTGAAGTGCTTCTGGAGAGTGTGTAAAAAATCAAATTCTGGAGGCAAAGTCATATTCATTAAATATAAAACAACAGGAAATATAACTTTTAACAAATATTTCCAACATTAAAGAAATATAAGCCCCAGGAATTTTTGTGGTTTTACTTGCAAATGTTATTCATTTTGTATTTAAATTAGTTTCCTTTTATATAATCCTTTGCAAAAGGGGAAAAGGTTAATCTATACTCTAAGAAAGAAATATAAAAGTATTGTTGATTACTAGTTTCACTGATACTATGATAATTGTAAATACAAACACAGTGAATTGGCACTAGTTTTTGCAGAGAGACTTAGTGTATATTCAACATATTTCATTTCATTAAACTTACTGACATGACATCTCAAACAACTCAACCAATCACCTATGTAATTACCACAGTTTCTATAAATTTGCCTTTAATCCATTTAGCGGCCAAAAGAAAAAGGGACATAGATAGTTAATTTTGCAGCTCACAAAGTTATTGCAAAGGTAAGACATGCTGAATTTAGAAAATTGGAAATCAGAGAAAAATATTTAAACATAGGCAAATCATCACCCATAATCCCACTGTACAAGAAAGATTTTAAATGTTGGCACAATTCCTTCCAGTCTTTTTTTCTATGCATTTTTAAAATTGCATAAGGACTTTTCCTTCTTCTTGTCTTTGCTTCCTTCAGTATTTATCGGTAGTTTACTGTATAGAATAGCAAGGGACATGGGCATCTGGAGCTTGGTGTAAAGAAACCATATAGTGTGATCCATTGGTCTTTTTCTCCCACCTCCCCAAATGTGTTGATGTTCTCCAGGCTTGTGGTCGACAAACATCTGCTAAGAGTAGTATATGTGCTAGATTTAGTGCCGATTTCTAGATCTTCAATGATAAAACAATGTCCCTGCATTTAGGAATCTCTAAGAACTGTCAAAAATCAAATGCTATAGTAGGCACTTTGGCTGAAGGTCAGAATGTGCTACAGCAAGAACATAGAGGAAGAAGGGGTCAGATGTTTTGATTCCAGGTCCTCTTCTGGTCTCACATGATCTGCAGTCTCACCTCTTTTCCTAACCTCAAAGCTGTTTTGTCAGTATTCGCTTCCCACTTGAGCCAACATTCCTGCCCCCAAGTAGGAAACAAGTTACAGATAATAATCTCAGTTAAAATATGCAGGGCCTAGAACTTTGGACCAGACTTTCCCTTTTATCTTTGTCACATGACATAGTTTTACTGCAGTACTATTGTTCCCTTCTAATATTTAAGAGACAAAGTCAATGAAGAGAGCAGTTTGAATTATTAGGTAGCAGTTATCTTCAAATAAAATATATTTAAAAAAGTAAAAAAAGAAAAAATGCAGGGCCAATTTCTGAAGGTGAAATGATCACAGGACATACTCCCAACTGCCCCACACTCAAGCCCATGGGATTTTGATGAACTCAGGTCTCAAACTCAGATGCTGGAAAGACATAGATGCTTCTTATTAATGAAATATACTTCCTAGGAATTACACATGATTTTTCCCTTGACAGAACGTTTGTCACACACTCCATCCTTCTTTTTCCTCCTGCCACTCTTTTTTTTTTTTTGGTCATATTTTCCTATCTTTTTGCATGCTTGGTAATCCTTGATTGGATACCAGATCTAATTTTACCTTATTGAATTCTAGATAGTTTTGCATTCTTGTAAACATTCCTTTTTTATTGAAATATAGTTGATATTACAATATTATGTTACAGGTGTACAATATAGTGATTCACAATTTTTAAAGGTTATACTCCATTTATAGTTATTATAAAATATGGGCTATATTCCCTGTGTTGTACAATATATCCTTGTAGCTTATTTTATACATAATAATTTGTACCTCTTAATCCCGTACCCCTATCTTTTCCTTACCCTCTTCCCTCTCCCCACTGGTGACCACTAGTTTGTTCTCTATATCTGTGAATCTGCTTCTTTTGTGTTATCTTCACTAGTTTGGTGTATTCTTTAGATTCCACATATAAGTGATGGCATACAGTATTTGTCTTTCTCTGTCTGACTTACTTCACTTAGCATAATACCCTCCAAGTCCATCTGTGTTATTGCAAATGTCCTTCTGCCATTCTTATGAGGAGCTGGATCACAGTCTGAGGGCAGGTACAATGCCTTGTTCACCACATGCCCCTTGAGCATCCCTGACCTTGTATGAAGTGCCCAATACCCAGTACGTGTTTGTTGCCTTGAGTCCAACAGACTTATATTATGTCTGAGTTTGTCTAATGTGATCCATGCTGAATTTTGGCAATGTAAGTAAAGCATGAAACTGAAACCATTTCATTCTGAATCATTGCTTTATGACGTTTTCAATCACTTGAAGATGGAGACAATGCACTTCTCATCTTTGCATTCCCAGTGACTAAAACATTGCCAAATACACATTTACTTCATACTCATTGAACTGAATTAAACAGAATTTCATTTCCTTTGCTGGCCTTGAAAAACATTATTGCTATCCATGCTGGCTTTACCTCATGTGAACTATCTGCAACCCTGTGCTGTTTAAGCTCCTATCTTTTTAAAATTTTTATAATATATTTTATTTAAGCCAATATATCCAAAATATCATTAGACATGTAAGCAATATAAAAAATTATTGAGATATTAAACATTCTGTTTTTCATAGCAAGGGCTTTGAAATCTTACATATATTACATTTACAGTACCTTTCAATTCAGACTAGCCACATTTCTATTGCTCAACATTCATATGCACCTACCTAGTGGCTACTATACTCAATATCATAGTCCTGGTGGGATTCCCAGAAAGTTGCATTATTTGGTGTTCTCTAGTCACTCTAGAGATGACTGCTTCAGGTGTATGAGCAAGTAAGGAAGAAGAAGTTCTTGGTAAACCAGAAGCATAAAGCACGGTGCACCAAAAGTAAGCTCCTATCTTTAGAAGAAGGCAAGTCAAATCGCCATGAAGTCCTTTCCTCAGTTTCCCCCATCTAAACTATCGGATGACTTTTCATCAGCCCAACTCTTTTCTTTATCTGGCCATCATTCTTAGATTTGGAGTTTTAAGTCGTTTATTCTAAAGGGGAATGAAATAGTTTCGTTGATAGGATTATTTTTAGAAATGAAGGAGACCCTTACTTACATTTACAAATGCGAACATAAACATCTCTCAGGCTGAACTTAGCCGAAAGCCTCGTCGATGAGCTGTAAGGGGACTTAAAAACTTGGCATAAAGAAATCACACCCCTGAGTTTTGCAGAAATGATTGCTGTACTGTAATATGTATTGTACTTAGATACTTAAAGATCTCTTTTTATTCTGTTATCAATTATGCATCCAGAAGATAAATTCTATTACTAATGGAACCATTGAAATAGATACCTGGAGAGGTGGATGCATCACTTTATTTCTTGTCAGGTTCTATACTAGGCTTTCCAAAGCCCATTTGACTATTTATCTACTATTGTTATTGTTGTGCAGTAGTGTACCTGGGGGAAATTTGTAAGGGGGAATGAATAGGCCTGAATTCTACATCTGACTCTGCCTTTTCTTGCTGTATATTTTTAGACAAGTCACTTTGTGGAACTAGTCAGGTCCACAGTAGGGAAAGATTTCACTTTGATTTCTATATATCATTAATTTTTTTAAGTAAAAATTATTAGGTTATTTAAAATATGGGTATAATTTTATATGTGTAAGCTATTGGACTGTACACATATAGACAACACAATCAAGGTATCTATTTGCTCAAAGCTTAAGAGCTATATAGTGACTGAACTGGTATTAATGATCGTGGAACTTCTGTAATCAAGGTACTTTTCTCTCACTTTGTAATTGAGCAACTTGAGATCTAAGACAAGAGGAAATACCTAATTTCTGGAAGTACCCAAGATCTAATTTCTAAAGTAACACTTTTACTCATCAAAACAAATGAATGGAAGGAGGAGAGCTTGCTCAGGAGGGAAAGAGAGACTCTAGGGCAGTGGTTCTCAAAGTGCGGTCCCCAGAGCACAGCATCGCCATCACCTGGCAACTGGTAAGAAATGCCAATTCTCTATCCTCATTCCAGACCTGCTGAATCAGAAACTCTGGGGAGAGTGGCCCAGAAAACTGATTTAATAAGCCCTCCAGGTGATTCTGATTCATGCCCATGTTTGAGAAGCACTGCTAGACCTAGGGAAACATCTTACACCTTGTAAAAGCATGAAAGTCGTTTAGAAATTCTTGTTCCTAGGCTTATGGCAACCAGGGTAGAGGTTGGGTACGGTGAAAGTATCACCCATAGGCTCAGACCTGAGTCAAAAGCAATTTTGGACCTTTGGGCTGCAGCATCCACTTGGGTGCTCTAGGACCAGCACAGAGCAGCCAGCCTTTCTGCGAAATCTGGGAACACACCTGGCCCTCCCAGCTTGACTATGGAGGCAACGTTATAATCACAGGGAGTCAGGCCACCTTACAACCACAGAAAGTCAGTCATCTATGAATTCTGAGCCCTAGAGAGGGATCTGTTTTACCTGAGGTTCTAAATGCATTCAACTCATTCTAGCCCAAGCTCAGCAGCGTGACCTTGAGCAATTCTGCTATACTTCTCTGAGCTTTGATTTCCCTAAATGTAAAGCAGGTACAATGATGATACATGCTCTAAGAGTAGCTTTGAATTTGCAATCAGAAAATGTCTGTGAAGCCACTTTCTGAGTCATAAAGAACTTTACAAGTGTAAGCTATGAATGAGTAGATGTTCCATGAGTTTCTATACCTCAAATAGGGCCATATGGTAATGATTTTGTGGCTTTAAAAGCAGTGCCATTTGTTCATTAACATTCTTCTGTTTTATAAAGTAGAATTCTTAATTACGACAATATTTAGAAATGTTGCCTTGGGACTCAGTAAAGTTATTTTCACTTTGAATCAAAAGAAAAATGCAGCTTAATATATTTTTCTTAAATTGGCATCACACAAAAAGGCTCATCCAGCATTTTAAAGGACCATTTGAATTGGGAATGAAGGATTCTATTAGCTGCTGTGTGGGAGTATTTAAGACAGACTAGTTGATATTTTGCTCATAGCCACCATGGATAGCTGACAGTTAGGTAAGCAGGGCACATCTTCAGGAGTACTTGAGCCCAGAGGAAAAGAGTGGCCAGGAAAAGATGTCCAAGAAAGATGAACCTCAAGGAAGCCCTTGAAGGGAGAATTCTGTTTTTATTCCCAATAGAGGTGGGCAACCGTTGAGTCTGCTGTGAATATAATCTGAGTACACAGTTAAAGTATAGGGTGATATGACAACCTTCTTTCTGTTTGAACTTACTAGAAACCAAGAATGTGTTCCAGGAAGAAAAAGGAAAGAAAGAAAGGAGGAAAGGAAGGAAGGGGAGGGAGGGAGGGAGGGAGAAAGGGAGGGAGGGAGGGAGGAAGGAAGGAAGGAAGGAAGGAAGGAAGGAAGCCAGAAAGTTCACTAGTCTGAAAGGTGAGGGTTAAAATCAGTAATACTAGGTGACAAATATGAGAGAGAAAAAAAGCTGATTGTTAATTGGAGTTCTTAAAGAAATAGTTGTATTATTAAATAAGTTTGGGAAATACTGGTTTAAATGAACTTAACAAGACTGTCTCCTACAGGACTTCTCTCAGTCTTTATAATCCTAATGCATTTTGGGGCATTTTAAGATAGAGTTCTAGAATGAAGCGCTTTATAGACTTACTTGACCATGAACCTTCTCTTTTTAATGGGGCACTTTGAAAGCCTAGCATCCCACAGAACACATTGTGTAGATGCTACAGAGCACCATTGGGCAGGGGGTGAGAACAGAGGCTTGTTTGGTGGAGGGTAGTTCAAAAGCTTCTGAAGTTGACCTCTGGGATCTTTTTTAATTCTAAAATTCTGCAGGTCTGAACAGGCTCCCTCATCTCTCAGTTCAGGAAATCAGCAAGTAATGAGTGAGATACTCTGAGAGCCTTGCTTGCAAAAACATAGAAATCCATGGCATAGTTTTTCTATTATTTTCCCATGGTTTTAAAATACATTCTAAAGAGAACATTAAAAAACTTTTTTTGTTGTTTTATTTTGTTATGCATTTGCTTACAAAAAATTTTTTCATATGAAAAGGAGGATGTACATATAAATACAAGCCATGAATATAAACTGTCTGTAGCAAAAAGATCACGATCCTTAGGATGTCTAAGGAACCTCAGGATTTGTTTCCAACTTAATTTTCCTGCCTTGTCTGCCCCTATTCCCACTCACACATACGAGGCATCTCCTTCATGCCTCTGTATTTCAACAAAACGCCTCTGCTTGCGACACACTGCCCCACCTTCTTGCAGAGGCTGGACTCAAGGTGTTCTGCAAAACCCAGCTCTCAAGTCACTTTCTCTGGAAAACCCACACCCCAACTTTCCCAATGTTGAAGTCAGCCCACTTCGTCTCAACGCAGTCATGGCTCCACAGACATATTTCTATTAAAGCAATTGTCACTTTTATGATAAGTATTTATTAATGTGTCTCTTTCATCCCCATACTAGGGCATTAACTCATCTCTGTATCTTCAGAGTCTGGGAAATAATAGATGTGGATGAATAAGTAAGATAGGGTTATGCTTTATGGAAATTTTGAGAGAGGATGTTTAAACCTCTAGGTGCTTAGCATCATAAGAATAAAACCTCTAGATTCTGGATTGAATTTAAGCATGTGTGATACACGTAATCAGTTGACTAGTTGACTTAGTTTTTACACCTGTGAAATGGGATGATGATTATGGGTTTATGCCCTTTACACAGAAATATTAAAATTAATGAGTTAAGATCTATAAAATACATTGAGATCCTCAAATAAAAGAACTTGGATCATTAAAATGCATATTATTATTAACAGTTATTATTATTATAAATTATGACTACCTGTAGTAATAGGCAACCGTGATTTATGGGGCTGTAATAATTCTTACAAGGTATCCTGAGGAGTCATAAAAACCATAAGAGTGACGCTTGAGTGGCTGTGATCACATGCACCTAAGATAGAATTATTACCTCATAATTCAAAATCCCTATGCCTTTTATGCTCTCTAGTTATAAACCACCCAAGGGATTATGTTGGCTCTTCAAGTCCTAACCAATCCAATTTAATTGGTTGACTCTAAGTCTGTGTGACTGACATATTATTGCTTCAGACAATCATAGAGTCTTGAATATTAGAGTTGGAAGGACCAAAGAGATCCTCTCATCCAATGGCTTTCAAGTCTGGCTGTGTATTAGAATCACTGAGGCAGCTTTTAAAATTACCGATGCATAAGTTGCCATTGGGCAGCCTAAAAAAGGACTCAATCAGTAGTTGGGGGATGGGCATCAGGGTTTTTTAAAGACTACACTGAATTCTAACATGAGAATCCCTGATTGAGGCTAACCCCATGTGTTACAGATGACACATACGGATCTAATGAGAGTGGATCAGATTCAAATGGCTGGCTGTCAGAACCAGGCTTGGATCTAATTCTTGTGATACCCTTGCTCTTCTCATTTTACTGGAAATGGCAAAGAGGGTTCAGCTCATGGGATCACTCTGATTGATTAGTAGTGGCTCCCTGGAATGCTCTCATGAGACATGCAGCTGCATTTGGCTAGGCAGGAAAGAATGTGTTGATTGGTAGTAATGTCTGTCATGGAGATAGAACCCAATGATGGTGTCAAGGGTTTGGTCATCCCTGTACATTGTGTTGCAAAGTTTCAACATCTCCATCCACTTACTGAAATCCCTTTCATTCTTAGAGCTTTTCTATTTAATGGAGTAGAGGAAAGAAGTACCTGTCTTTAGCATATCTTCCTTAAATATTAAACTGAATATTGAGAGGAGAGGGCATCTGGAAAAAAGAGACAGATGTCCTAACTTTTTTGTGGGACTGGTATATGATCATCCTGAGTACCTATGACAAATATTTGGTCAGCATATATGTATTTCTTTTAGTTTGTGGGCTTTGGCTCATAACTATCGTTGACCAAAATATGTATAATATTGGTAGAAATAGATCTTGTCATAAAAACCTTGACCTAACCCCAGGATACTGAAGGCTTTTTAATGACCTCCTAAACCATTCTCAATCTCTCTGTATTGAAAGACAAGTTTTTAAAAAAATCCCAAACCCTTGTAGATTGATACTTTAGTAAAATATGATAAAAATTATTACAAGAAAAATTAGATAGAAACCTCAAAGATATACAAAAGGCAAGACTTAATCTTTTTAATAATTATATTCAACAATTAGTTCATCAGTTGCTATATTAGTTTCTAAATGCTTTCTCTCCCATTTTCATTCTTTTCCCACCATAAACAGGTTAGAAACAGCACATAGATGAGCACTGGTCCATGGACCACACTTTGAGTAGCACTTGTCTAGAATTGCTTTGTTTCTACTGCAGCCACGGACAGGGTGACTGTCTGACTGTCCTCATGCCCTAAGTCCTGGGGATTCCTGGCATCTGGAACACAGAATTAATATGCAACATTTACTGGGGTTCTGTGACACATACAGTCTATTCAAATCCTAGACTTTTAAGAACATTCATTTAACTTATACACTTAAAAATAAAATTCGATATGTGCATAGTCACGTAGGGTGCTTTTGTTCTTTCTTTAAGTACTCTCTATCTGGATAACTTTATGTAATTAGAGATGGTTGATAATTATTATTTCACTCCTGTGTAGAGGAATACACAGAACATTTGGCACAGACTAGAGAAGACAGCTCATTTAAGAGTCAACCATCTGGAGTGCTGAACAACTCTGTTCTACAGTCTGCAGTTTTTTCAGGTGACTTTAGGAGGGCTGATCATCCTCTGGGAAGTGCAGTGGTTTATCTCAGGGGTCAGTAAACTTTTCTCTAAAGGGAGACAGATAGTTAATATCTCAGGACTTGCTTTCCAAATATAAGTATCTGTAACATATTATTCTTTGTTTTGTTTTCTTTTTTATAACCTTTTAAAATTGTGAAAACGCAAACGGAGAATTAATCAGTGTGGTGAGTGCTATTTTGTCAACATTGAGCTCCATGTACAGAACACAATAATGACATTTCTATAGGATCTGGAAGCACAGCAGGACTGGATGTAGAGGAGAGGTGCTGTAACATGTGACTTAGGAACATGAGAAAGAGTTACCTACGGGAACAAAGAGGAAGATGTTTCATGGCATGAGATTCAGCCTGTTTGGAGACAAAGATATGGAAAATGACTTTGTTAACCTTGGTCAGGGCTGCCATGTTCGGTTCTTCCTGGACCCTGTTGAGCTGAATGATTGTGGCTTCCCAGAGAAAAATCATCGAGTCCTAGTTGCCCTAGTGTAATGGGTAGAATTTCCTATAAAACCTTTTGGGTACAGACAAAAAAAAAATCGTGCAAACAATTCTTAGCTTGGGGGCTGTACAAAAAAGAATGTTAATTATATCTCAATGAAAGAAAAAAAAAAAGGATGTGTAGTGAATTTAGCTCACAATCCATAGCTTTCCAAACCCTGGTTTACCTCCTGCTGAGACTGGAAATTTCTGACTCTTCTGAGTCAACAATATTGGCATTAGTTATCTATTGCTATGTAACAAATTATCTCCAAACTCAGCAGCTTGAAGAAACAACACATTATCTCACCATTCCATGAGCCAGAAATCCAGGTACCATCACCTGGGTGCCTCTGGTTCCAGTTTCTCATGAGGTGTATTCAAGCTCAGAGCAGGGGCTGCTGTCCCATCTGAAGGTTTGGCTGGTCAGGAAGATCCACTTCTAAACTCGCTTATGTAGTTTTTAGCAAGCTTTGGTCTCTCACCATGTGGACTTACCATGAAGCTGCCACATGACGTGGGAGCTGGCCTCCCCTTGAGTGAGTGATCTGAGACAGTGACAGAAACTGAGCAAGACAGAAGCCACAGTCTATCCCCTAACCTCAGAAATAGGGTCCCATCACTTCTATTGTAGAAGCGAGTCAGTCAGTCCAGCCCATACTCAAAGGAAGAGATTACACAAGAGTTTGAATAGCAGAAGGCAGTGATCATTGGGGGTCATCTTAGAGTCTTTTTACCCCAGTAGCCAAGTCTCTTTTCATCATTTCCAACAGGATACATATCTCTCAGTTACAATTTAAAAAAAATACCCTCTAGATTCTCCCATAGATTTATCATGCAGTTATTAAAATTAGCACCATGACATAATGTAGAGACAACTTTGAAAAACATTGAGTTTTTACTTTTGGATTGCCAATTATTTTGTAAAAACTGCTTTCTGAATTAAAAAAATGAGAAATTATTTCTCTATTCAACAGGCTTAAGAGATGTTCATGGAGGTAGCAACAAAACTGACTGAGAAATGAGGCTTTGGAATGGTTTTAAAATCATCATTTAGCACTCAGTGCCTGGAATGGTTTTATGTATTTTCCTTATATAATATAATTTAATCCTCACAACAACTATCTGAGGTAGTTCAATTTGATCCCCATTTTTTGATGGGGAAATTGAGGCAGGCAGAGGTTAAGTAACTTAGCCTAAATTATACAACCTAGTAGGTTGTGGGACCAGAATACAGACCTGGGTGTTCTGACCCCAGAGCCCTTGATTTGTTTGATACATGAACATGGTCACACAATCTTAATATAACTTGAAGACTGAGAATAGTCCTCATAATAAGTCAGTGCACCCACCAGTTAGAATATCACAGCAGTGTCTATTCTGAAAGTATTTTAAGGTGGACGCTGATCCCAATGACAGGAAAAAAAGTACAAAACATTCACATTACTGGTTTCCTACTAAATATTACGAAAGAAAAAAAGTCAACACAAATTTATGTCTCCTTCCTCAAAGGTGTTTTCCCAGGAAGCTTACTTCGTCTCTGATTCCAAATCTATGACCCTTCTATAGATCTGACTCATTGACTGTCATAGTCCCAAGAGAATTCTCCCTGTGTAAAGCAAGAAGGATTCCAGTAGCTGATGTGCTCCGAAAAAGCAGTCTTATTTCCAGTGCTGATAAACAGTTTGTGGAATTATGTTGTTATATGTGTTCTTAATCAATATAACTGGCTGGTATTACTGATGATGAAGCTGACAGCAGAAAAGGGTTATTCTAGGATAAGCACAGATTTTAAGCTATTAAAAAAAACTCTGAAGATACGCTCTTAGTTTTTGCTGTAATCTCTAAGGAACTTTTTGGCTATAAAGTTCTTATTCTTTGGATCAAACTGATTTTCATTTAAGAAAATAATCCATGTAAACTTCTACTTACCTGAATAACAAGGCTCTTCTAGGTATAAAGTTGTCGTGACAGGGTTAGCAGTGGTTATTGTTTTTTGGTTTTATTTTTGTTTTACTGAAAGTTAGGTGAAATAGTCACAGATCATGGTTTAAAAAAATGCTTAAGACAAATAGCATGTGACACAGTGAGACAAAAACCACGTAGAAGGTCCTGTTGCTCATGTGGGGCAGCCTAACACCACGGCTCTGCCCCTTCACGAGGGAAGCGCCGCTGCTTGCCCATCAGCCTCCTGGGAAGCAACCACAACCACAGAATCTTGTATAGAAATGATACAGAGACATCACATATTGACATCTGGCATACAGTTGATATTTCATTAATATTTTTTAATGAATGACTATAAATGAATAAATAACAGGGCAAAAGTGAAGATGGAGAATGACTATAGGAACAGCATGTTTTAAAGCATGATTTTAAGGATAAATCCTAAGCTGTATACCAATCTGTTCTTCAGGGCTTTTGTAACTATGGAAGAAGATGCAAATGAAATAGTCCAGCCTAGGCAGGACAGCTATGGGTGCTCGCTAACTGCTAGACGAAAACGCCATCCACCCAGGCCCTCTCTATGCCCTCTCTTCCTGCCACAGATCTTTCGTTTCTTTCCTAATGGCTTTTGCACAGTAAGAAGTACACTCATCAATAATGCACATTTTTCAGGCAAGTAAAAATGTTTGTGAAAGGCTATTAATGCAAAAGCAAAATGCCCACATTGCAAACACTAATCCCCCATTTATTTTAACATTTTTTCCTTGAAAGTACTTAAAATTAAGTCTGCATTAAAAGAAAAAAATTCCAATAGAAAAACGTCAGTTGAAGGACTAGCAAAAGTGCACCCATTTGAAAGCCTTAGAAGTTCAGGAGTTCGGGCAAGCAATCATGTTGGTTTCTTTGATTTTAAATATCATACAGCTAATTTCTATGGGAATTGATATGAAGGGTGATAAAACTACCCATGAGCTAATATCTAACACACAAATTTTTCAGAAAAGAATACATTTGTACTGAGGAGTTATAAAGCCCCAGGAAAGTAGGGTGTATAATGGGAAAAGTGACAGACCCTTAACACTATAGTGTGGATGGTACCATTATAATGAGAGAAACTATTGCTTGGAACCAGAACAGCTATATTCTTCTCTCAGCTTCCACAGTCCTCACACCCCTGGAGTACCATTCAAGACAGTGATGAACTGTGGTCTCAATTCCCTTATTAGCTGTAAGACCTAAAAATTATATGTGCAATTAAAAGGCAAAATGCTGATATTACTCATAGGAAGCCCTTTGTACATTAGCAAGGTACAAAAGTCTGCTGACACTTCGCAACAGAGATAGTCAGCAGGGCAGAAGATTAATAGAGCCTCATAAATTTGCAGGGTGAATACAGTAGATGGGGCAGAATAAGCATGTTGTATTAGAGGTAAATAAAGGGCAGGGTCAGCTTGGTAAAACATTTAACAGGGAACACAAACAGTCCTTTTAGGCAATGTGCTTGTCTGGCATTAGTCCGTTTTATATAACTACACGTAGTTACCCCACAGCAGCTGCTCCTGTCACAAAAGCCTACAGCATGACCAAGAGAAGGAACATCAGGAAAACCACCAGTTCTGACGGGTTACACATGGTGTCATGCTGCCCTGTCCAGTTACTTTTCTCAAACAAAGGTCTTGACGGCAAGGGTGGCATCACATCACAGGTCAGTGTTTTCCTGGGGTTAATGCAATGACAATCTTATTTCTTTGTGTTTGAATCACTTGAATGAAAGCAAGGGAGAGGACTAAAACTCCAAAGCAAAACAGCACAGGAAATACCTTTTTTATTTTTTTTTCATTTTCACCAAGAACTTTATTGAACAACGTATTCACCGTTTTGTTCCACTACCTTCTGCCATTTTTCAGGCAACTTCATAATTCCATCTTCCCAAACTTTTTATCTTTTGGGGCAAAGAACTGTTCCAGGTGCCTTTTACAGTCTTCCAGGGAATTGAAATTTTTTCCATTAAGAGAATTTTGTAAAGACCTAAATAAATGGAGATCCGAAGGTACAACGTCTGGTGAATATGGCAGACAGGTCAGAACTTCCCAGTCAAGCTGTAAACGTTTTTACCTTGTCATCAAAGAAACATGCAGTCTTGCGTTATCCTGATGGAAGATTATGCGTTTTCTGTTGACTAATTCCAGATGCTTTTCATCAAGTGCTGCTTTCAGTTGGTCTAACTGGGAGCAGCACTTGTTGGAATTAATCGTCTGGTTTTCTGGAAGGAGATCGTAATAGAGGACTCTCTTCCAATCCCACCATATACACAACATCACCTTCTTTGGATGAAGACCAGCCTTTGGTGTGGTTGATGGCGGTTGCCCCACAATCTCTTACATTCCGTATTATTGTACAGTATCCACTTTTCATTGCCTGTTAATTTATTTTAAAAACAGAATGTTTTTGTTACGTTTCAGTAGTAGAGAATCACATGAGGAAATACGGTCAAGGTTCTTTTCGCTTAACTTATGTGAAACCCAAACCTCAAAGTGATTAACATAACCAAGCTGGTGTAAATGATTTTCAACGCTTGATTTGGATATTTTGAGTATGTTGGCTGTCTCCCACATGGTGTAACGTTTATTGTTCTCAATTAATATCTCGATTTGATCGCTATCTACTTCAACTGGTCTACCAGACCACGGAGCTTCATCCAACGAGAAATCTCCAGCATGAAATTTCACAAACCACTTTTGACATATTCGATCAGTCACAGCACCTCCTCCATACACTGCACAAATCTTTTTTTTTTGCATTTCAGTTGCATTTTTTAAAAAAGTTTTAAATTTTATTTTATTTATTTTTTTATACAGCAGGTCCTTATTAGTCATCCATTTTATACACATCAGTGTATACATGTCAACCCCAGTCTCCCAATTCATCACACCACCACCCGCACCCCCCACCGCTTTACCTCCTTGGTGTCCATATGTTTGTTCTCTACATCTGTGTCTCAATTTCTGCCTTGCAAACAGGTTCATCTGTACCATTTTTCAAGGTTCCACATATATGCGTTAATATGCGATATTTGTTTATCTCTTTCTCACTTACTTCACTCTGTATGACAGTCTCTAGATCCCTCCATGTCTCTACAAATGACCCAATTTCGTTCCTTTTTATGGCTGAGTAATATTCCATTGTATATATGTACCACAGCTTCTTTATCCATTCATCTGTGGATGGGCATTTAAGTTGCTTCCATGACCTGGCTATTGTAAATAGTGCTGCAATGAACATTGGGGTGCATGTGTCTGTTTGAATTATGGTTTTCTCTGGGTATATGCCCAGTAGTGGGATTGCTGGGTCATATGGTAGTTCTATTTTCAGTTTTTTAGGGAACCTCCATACTGTTCTCCATAGTGGCTGTATCAATTTACATTCCCACCAACAGTGCAAGAGGGTTCCCTTTTCTCCACACCCTCTCTAGCATTTATTGTTTGCAGATTTTCTGATAATGCCCATTCCAACTGGTGTGAGGTGATACCTCATTGTAGTTTTGATTTTCATCTCTCTAATAATTAGTGATGTTGAGCAGCTTTTCATGTGCTTCTTGGCCATCTGTATGTCTTGTTTGGAGAAATGTCTATTTAGGTCTTCTGCCCATTTTTGGATTCATTTGTTTGTTTTTTTCATATTGAGCTGCATGAACTGTTTATATATTTTAGAGATTAATCCCTTGTCCGTCGATTCATTTACAAATATTTTCTCCCATTCTGAGGGTTGTCTTTTCGTCTTGTTTATGGTTTCCTTTACTGTGCAAAATTATTGAAGTTTCATTATGTCCCATATGTTTATTTTTGTTTTTATTTCCATTACTCTAGGAGGTGGCTCAAAAAAGATCTTGCTGTGATTTATGTCAAAGAGTGTTCTTCCTATGTTTTCCTCTAAGAGTTTTATAGTGTCTGGTCTTACATTTAGGTCTCTAATCTATTTGAGTTTGTTTTTGTGTATGGTGTTAGGGAGTGTTCTAATTTCATTCTTTTACACGTAGCTGTCCAGTTTTCCCAGCACCACTTATTGAAGAGACTGTCTTTTCTACATTATATATCCTTGTCTCCTTTGTCATAGATTAGTTGACCATAGATGTGTGGGTTTATCTCTGGGCTTTCAATCTTGTTCCATTGATCTTTCTGTTTTTGTGCCAGTACCATATTGTCTGGATTACTGTAGCTTTGTAGTATAGCCTGAAGTCAGGGAGTCAGATTCCTCCAGCTCCGTTTTTTTCCCTCAAGACTGCTTTGGCTAATCGGGGACTTCTGTATCTCCATACAAATTTTAAGACTTTTTGTTCTAGTTCCAGAAAAAATGCCATTGATAATTTGATAGGGATTGCATTGAACCTGTAGATTGCTTTGGGTAGTATAGTCATTTTCACAATATTGATTCTTCCAATCCAAGAACATGGTATATCTCTCCATCTTTTGGTATCATCTTTAATTTCTTTCATCAGTGTCTTATAGTTTTCTGCATACAGGTCTTTTGTCTCCCTAGATAGGTTTATTCCTAGGTATTGTATTCTTTTGTTGCAGTGGTAAATGGGAGTGTTTCCTTAATTTCTCTTTCAGATTTTTCATCATTAGTGTATAGGAATGCAAGAGATTTCTGTTCATTAATTTTGTATCCTGCAACTTTACCAAATTCATTGATTAGCTCTGGTAGTTTTCTGGTGGCATCTTTAGGATTCTCTATGTATAGTATCATGTCATCTGCAAACAGTGACAATATTACTTCCTCTTTTCCAATTTGTATTCCTTTTATTTCTTTTTCTTCTCTGATTGCCATGGCTAGAACTTCCAAAACTATGTTGAGTAATAGTGGTGAGAGTGGACATCCTTGTTTTGTTCCTGATCTTAGAGGAAATGCTTTCAGTTTTTCACCATTGAGAATGATGTTTGCTGTGGGTTTGTCATATATGGCCTTTATTACGTTGAGGTAGGTTGCCTCTATGCCCACTTTCTGGAGAGTTTTTTTCATAAGTGGGTGTTGAATTTTGTCAAAAGCTTTTTCTGCATCTATTGAGATGACCATATGGTTTTTCTCCTTTGATTTGTTAATATAGTGTATCACATCGATTGATTTGTGTATATTGAAAATTCTTGCATCCCTGGGATAAATCCCACTGGATGGTGGTGTATGATCCTTTTAAAGTGTTGTTGGATTCTGTTTGCTAGTATTTTGTTGAGGATTTTTACATTTATATTCATCAGTGATATTGGTCTTTAATTTTCTTTTTTTGTAGTATCTTCTCTGGTTTTGGTATCAGGGTGATGGTGGCCTCATAGAACGAGTGTGGGAGTGTTCCTTCCTCTGCAATTTTTTGGAAGAGTTTGAGAAGGATGGGTGTTAGATATTCCCTAATTATTTGATAGAATTCACCTGTGAAGCCATCTGGTCCTGGACTTTTGTTTGTTGGAAGATTTTTAATCACAGTTTCAATTTCATTACTTGTGATTGGTCTGTTCATATTTTCTATTTCTTCCTGGTTCAGTGTTGGAAGGTTATACCTTTCTAAGAATTTGTCCATTTCTTCCAGGTTGTCCATTTTATTGGCATAGAGTTGCTTGTAGTAGTCTCTTAGGATGCTTTGTATTTCTCCTGTGTCTGTTGTAACTTTTATTGATTTGAGTCCTCTCCCTCTTTTTCTTGATGAGTCTGGCTAATGGTTTATCAATTTTGTTTATCTTCTCAAAGAACTAGCTTTTAGTTTTATTCATCTTTGCTGTTGTTTTCTTTGTTTCTATTTCATTTATTTCTGATCTGATCTATATGATTTCTTTCCATCTGCTAACTTTGGGTTTTGTTTGTTCCTCTTTCTCTAGTTCCTTTAGGTGTAAGGTTAGATTGTTTATTTGAGATTTTTCTTGTTCCTTGAGGTAGGCTTGTATAGCTCTAAACTTCCCTCTTACAACTGCTTTTGCTGCATCCCATAGGTCTTGGATTGTCATGTTTTCATTGTCATTTGTCTCTAGGTGTTTTTTGATTTCCTCTTTGTTTTCTTCAGTGATGTCTTGGTTATTTAGTAATATATTGTTTAGCCTCCATGTGTTTGTGTTTTTTACGTTTTTTTCCTTGTAATTCATTTCTAATCTCATAGCGTTGTGGTCAGAAAAGATGCTTGATATGATTTCAATTTTCTTAAATTTACTCTGGTTTGATTTGTGACACATCCAAGATGTGATCTATCCTAGAGAATGTTCCGTGCGCACTTGAGAGTGTAATTTGCTGTTTCTGGATGGAATGTCCTATAAATGTCAATTAAATCTACCTGGTGTATTGTGTCATTTAAAGCTTCTGTTTCCTTATTTATTTTCATTTTGGATGATCTGTCCATTGGTGTAAGTGAGATGATAAAGTCCCCCACTATTATCGTGTTACTGTCAATTTCCTCTTTTACAGCTGTTAGCAGTTGCCTTATGTATTGAGGTGCTCCTATGTTGGGTGCATATATATTTATAATTGTTATATCTTCTTCTTGGATTGATCCCTTGATCATTATGTAGTGTCCTTCCTTGTCTCTTGTAACATTCTTTATTTTGAAGTCTACTTTATCTGATATGAGTATTGCTACTCCAGCTTTCTTTTGATTTCCATTTGCATGGAATATCTTTTTCCATCCCCTCACTTTCAGTCTGTATGTGTCCCTAGGTCAGAAGTGGGTCTCTTGTAGACAGCATATATATGGGTCTTGTTGTATCCATTCAGCAAGCCTGTGTCTTTTGGTTGGAGCATTTAATCCATTCACGTTCAAGGTAATTATCGATATATATGTTCCTATGACCACTTTCTTAATTGTTTTGGGTTTGTAGGTCCTTTTCTTATCTTGTGTTTCCCACTTAGAGAAGCTCCTTTAGCATTTGTTGTAGTGCTGGTTTGGTGGTGCCGAATTCTCATAGCTTTTGCTTGTCTGTAAAGCTTCTGATTTGTCCATCGAATCTGAATAAGATCCTTGCCGTGTAGAGTAATCTTGGTTGTAGGTTCTTCCCTTTCATCACTTTAAGTATATCATGCCACTCCCTTCTGGCTTGTAGAACTTCTGCTGAGAAATCAGCTGTTAACCTTATGGGAGTTCCCTTGTATGTTATTTGTCGTTTTTCCCTTGCTGCTTTTCATAATTTTTCTTTGTCTTTAATTTTTGCCAGTTTGATTACTATGTGTCTCATCTTGTTTCTCCTTGGGTTTATCCTGTATGGGACTCTCTGCGCTTCCTGGGCTTGGGTGGCTATTTTGTTTCCCATGTTAGGGAAGTTTTCGACTATAATCTCTTCAAATATTTTCTCAGGTCCTTTCTCTCTCTATTCTCCTTCTGGGACCCCTATAATGCGAATGTTATTGCATTTAATGTTGTCCCAGAGGTCTCTTAGGCTGTCTTCATTTCTTTTCATTCTTTTTTCTTTATACTGTTCCACCACAGTGAATTCCACGATTCTATCTTCCAGGTCACTTATCCGTTTTTCTGCCTCTGCTATTCTGCTATTGATTCCTTCTAGTGTAGTTTTCATTTCAGTTATTGTGTTGTTCATCTCGGTTTGTTCGTTCTTTAATTCTTCTTGGTCTTTGTTAAACATTTCTTGCATCTTCTCGATCTTTGCCTCCATTCTTTTTCCTAGGTCCTGAAGCATCTTCACTATCATTATTCTGAATTCTTTTTCTGGAAGGTTGCCTATCTCCACTTCATTTAGTTGTTTTCCTGGGGTTTTATCTTGGTCCTTCATCTGGTACATAGCCCTCTGCCTTTTCATCTTGTCTGTCTTTCTGTGAATGTGGTTTTTGTTCCCACAGGCTGCAGTATTGTAGTTCTTCTTGCTTCTGCTGTCTGCCCTCTGCTGGATGAGGCTATCTAAGAGGCTTGTTCAAGTTCCCTGGTGGGAGGGACTGGTTGTGGCTAGAGCTCAGCTTGACTGCTGATGGGTGGAGCTGGGTTCCCTCCCTGTTGGTTGTTTGGCCTGAGGCGACCCAACACTGGAGCCTACCTGGGCTCTTTTGTGGGGCTAATGCCGGACTCTGGGAGGGCTCACGCAAGGAGTACTTCCAAGAACTTCTGCTGCCAGTGTCCTTGTCCACATGGTGAGCCACAGCCACCACTACCCCACCCGCCTCTGCAGGAGACCCTCCAACACTAGCAGGTTGGTCTGGTTCAGTCTCCTCTGAAGTCACTGCTCCTTCCCTTGGGTCCCGATGCACACACTACTTTGTGTGTGCCCTCCAAGAGTAGAGTCTCTTTTTCTCCCAGTCCTGTCAAAGTCCTGCAGTCAAATCCCACTAGTCTTCAAAGTCTGATTCTCTAGGAATTCCTCCTCCCATTGCCAGACCCCTAGGTTGGGAACCTGACGTGGGGCTCAGAACCTTCACTCCAGTGGGTGGCCTTCTGTGGTATAAGTGTTCTCCAGTCTGTGAGTCACCCACCCAGCAGTTATGGGATTTGATTTTACTGTGATTGCGCCCCTCCTACCATCTCATTGTGGCTTCTCCTTTGTCTTTGGATGTGGAGTATCTTTTTTGGTGAGTTCCAGTGTCTTCCTCTCAGTGATTGTCCAGCAGCTAATTGTGATTCTGGTGTTCTTGCAAGAGGGAGTGAGAGCACGTCCTTCTACTCCGCCATCTTGGTTCCTCAGCACAGGCAATATATTGTGATGCTATTTATCATGGTTATGTCTGGGATTGCTGTGATAGGCACTGGCTTCATTTTTTAAAAAGAGATACGTCTAATGAGTTTTAGCCATCCTTTCCTTGTGACTGCCAGCCTATGAAATGCAATTTTTTTTTGTATGATGTGTTGGTTTGATATAAGGGAACATCAAAGGATTTCCAATGTACTTTCTCTTTGAAATGATTCCCAAGGGCAGAAGCTTATGTTAAGGCCTAATATTTGAAAAGTGATAGGAAAATTCTTCTTGGGAGTAACCTGTCTTGCTGTTTCCAGGTTTCAGTAGAGCTGGGGTCCTAAATTGCAGATGGCGCATTCACTGAACAAAGGCCTAAACTCTGACTATCTGTCATGCTCATAGAGCAGGCAGCAAAGTCCATTGCTGTGTGAAAAAGAAAGTAGCCACAAAGGAAATTTTAGCTTCTAAGTAGCTGCTTGGGTCTGAGGAGCTACAACTGTCCAAAGAGGCCCAAGGTCTTCCTATGTGAGAAGATGGTGCCTGGGACTAGGAGATCACCAGATGATCTGTACAGAGGCCAGTTAAGAGAGTCCATCAAAAGCAGAGTACTATTTAAATTTCAAGAAAATAGTTTTAGGGAACTTGGTGTCCTACTCAACCACTCATTCATTTGTGTTTCAGTCCCTACTTTGGGAGAGGAATCCAGTTGAAGATTGGCCACCATGGTAGTGCTTTCCAAAATTTTCTAGCATAAGGACTATCCAAGGAATTTGTTAACTATGCAGATTCTTGGTCCCCATACCTAGAGACTCTGACTCAGCATGATTGGGGTAGGTCAAGAAATATGTGTTTTTAATGCTACCCCAGATTATACTGATGCAGACAGTCATTGGGCATCCTTTTAGCAATCCTGCAGTAGGTTGTTAGGAGAGCTAGCAGGTCATAGGGAACTTCAGGGTTCTGTAACTCCTTTTGTATCCTCTGATAGAACCGGTGAACCTAGATATATGGCTGCCCTCCCTGGGGTCAGTTTTCTTGCCATTTGGATTTAATAATCCCCAACTTATTGTAAGCTTTGTGTAGTATAAAGAATTGGTTCTTTTTCCTCTCTCTGAAGGACATCATTAGACTTCACTCTGCGGAGGAGAGCACTGTCCATTCAAAGAAAAACCCTCCAGCACATGCCTTAGGGCAATGATTTGTATGAATTAGTCCTCTGTCTAAATTTAAGAGCTGTATTCAGGCTCTAGCATTAGAGAGCTTGGTCACTTAAGAATAAAAGTAGGCAGACTAAGAGGCCAAGGAAGAAACGGAATTTGACTTGAAAAAGTTTCTACTTTTTAAAGCTTATTGCTAAAATTATATTTTTTATTATATAGTCCCTCAACAAAAAGCTTTTTTAAAAAGGAAAATCTAGATATGGAAACCTAATGGTACTTTTTTTTTTTAGCCCCAAGTGCAACTTTTATAGTCTAGCAGACAAACCTTCCAGAACCTTGTTCCATAATGACAGAGAATTATAGCCACACAAGGCTCCCTGCTCATAGATTCCTCCTCATACACACTCATAAGAATCCAACCAACTACTGGGGGAGAGGGGTGTTTTTCATAACATGGTTTTCTTGACTGCAGTGGTCTAATAAAATAGCAAAACTTATTTTGTTCTTATGTAATATTCTGTCTCCTTTTTAATCCTGGGTGTGTTGGTGTTGGGGGTAATCTGCTTAAATGGTTGGCCTTTGGACTCGGACTTCGGGATGTGCAGATCTGGATTTAGGAAATGTTGCAACATAGACGTCGTGAGAATCCTTTAAGAGATCTTGGGTTGGAAATATACCTTGATGCCCTACTTAACTATCCTCTAGTAGAATTCTCATCTCAAACTTCTGTGTTCTGTTATTAATGAACAAGACTGCATTATTTGAAAGGCTTTTCACCCCTCTTTTAAATTTAAACGATCTAAATAACACACCCTCACTAAGGGAATAGGCTTGCCACAGACTTATTGCAAATAATGTTAAGGAACCGCAGTCATTCACATGTTTAAATAAGGTCGCTAATCAGATGGAACATTGTTCACCGTGTCCTGGATCCTCTTGGCAAAAGCTTCATCTAAAAATAACATGACATTCCATTTATAGGAGACTGGGCGCTTGCTACTTCAAGATGAATGGCGCTTCAAGACTCAAGTCCCTTGTTAACCCTCGTAATCTGCTGCAAATATAACCCTTTTGAAAAAGTGTTTGGAAGGAATAAAAATAATTCTCTCTCGATATTCAACCTCATAGAGACTGGAAGCGTTCTTTCTCTCTTCCTCTCTCCTGTGCATGCACATACATATACGTACTGTAAAAAGAACTAAAACTAATTTTAATCAGTAAAGAGGGTCAAAGGTGGAAGAAGAAAGTCAACAAAATTTGAGAAATTTAATAAACAGATAAAAGGAAATTGTATATTCTGTACCATGTGATTTGAAGCCTGAGAAATGTAGGCTTTAAAGAGTAAAATGATTATATCCAAGCTGTTTTCTGTCATTGAGATCTGAAAAAAGGTGAGTTTTGTTGTTAACTACTAGACAAAGATGATAGAATAATAGAATTCATGTTTGGAATTGACCTTATGCAAGATTAGTTATCTTTCCATCCAGTATGGAGACACCTTCTAAAACACATCCCTGAAGCAGGTTATCTAGTTTCTGTCTGAGAGTCTCTAAGTGATAGGGAATTCATTTTCTTACAAAGCAGTCCTTCACGTTGTTAACAAGCTCTGCCACCAATTCCTTCTTGGGCTGTAGGGTTTTCTCACCAAATTTTTAGACTTGGAAAGATTATTGTGTGAAATTGTAAAAACTACTTCTTTAAATTGAGAGCAAAGTCTCATACGTAGGCAGATGAAGGTATGAGTCTCTCAAAGGGATGGACTTGTGAACCATAATTTCTTACCAGGTTTGGATGTT
Organism: Globicephala melas; assembly: GCF_963455315.2. Classification (NCBI taxonomy): domain Eukaryota; kingdom Metazoa; phylum Chordata; class Mammalia; order Artiodactyla; family Delphinidae; genus Globicephala; species Globicephala melas. The sequence continues at coordinate 52,270,745 of NC_083331.1, forward strand.
GACTAGTATCTTGAATTCATCTTCAATGCCTCAGCTCCATCAAGATATCAATATATCTCTCCCTATCCTAGACCCTTGTGATTTATGAGTACTAGATATCTAACTCGGTACTGTAATTATTTATAAAATATGTGTTTGCTTCAATATGATTCTTTAATGGGAAGAATTGCAACTTGTTCATTATAGCATCTAATGTATTTATACGTTCATTTAACAATAATTATTGAGTACATCACTAGGCTCTGAGGTCATAAAGCAAAATAAATTCTTCCCTCAAGGTATTTATTTTCTAATAAATAAACAATCAAGTAAATTGATTATTATAGTACAACGTAGTTAGGACTATGGTAATATAACCTACAGGATTTGGTGGTGATGCAGAAAAATGCTAATGTAAGTGCAAATGTAAATCTAAATCAAATTCATGGTGGGGGTGTTGAGGATGGACAAGACTAGATAACGTTTGATCACAGAATCCTTTTAATATAGTCTATTTATTAATGTCTTGCAGGGACTATTCCTCAGCATGCAGTCGGGAGATGAAAGGCTCCATAAGTAGGCAGAGTCCTAGAAATTGGGTATTTTTTAATGCTTCAAATTTAACCCTAATCTGTCAAGTATTATGAAATGATTTTATACAGAGAAATAATGAGATAACTTTTGTACTTTAAGAAATAATGTTCTGAGAGCTGCACTGAGAGTTGGTATCATCTAGGAGAGAAGTGAGGAGGCCCAGAATTTAGGTGTCAACAGTGGGAATGATGATGAGGGAAAAAATACAAGAAATATATAGGGGGAAGCCACAGACCTTGGTAACTGATTGAATGTGTCAGGGTAACTGACAGTGTTCTCATGTGAGGGGCTAAGGATACCAAGATAGGGTGAGCTGAAGGAGAGACATGTTTGTGGGATGTGAGCCAGCATATTCAGGTTCAGGCTTGTTGAGTGTACCTGTGTGATACCCAGGCAGAGATGCCAGGCAAGCAGTTGAATAAATGTCCTCAACACACTGGCTTATGCTGTGGGAATAGATCAGGAAGTCTAAATTGGCAGCTGAAGCCATGGCTTTGGATAGTCACCAAAAGCAAAATGTTCAGGAAAAAAGAGCATAGACCTGAGAACAAAGGCCTAGGGAACTAAGGTTTTAAACAACAGGTAGAGAAAGAATTGCTGAATATTGAGCACCAGAGGTGTGGGAGTATACTGGGAAATAAAAATGTCATAGAAGTTTTAGCAGAAGAGCAAGACTTAGGAATTCCTACCTGTTCCTTTCAAAGTGATTGCCTCTCACAGCTCACTGCTGAGGGAAGCACCCTAGATGGTTCATCATCAGATACATAGATGAGCATGTTCTGGGCCACATGTTTTTTTCACCCAAGTGCAGTCAATTTACAGACAGACTTAGGTTCTGAAAGGAATCCCTTACTCAAATGGGTTAGTAATGACCAAGTGGGTCAGTAGGACTCTCTTTACCAGGAATCGGGGGTTATACAGACAGAGGTGGCAGCAGGTGTTGAATTTTGTGTCTCCACCCAAATTCATATGTTGAAGTTCTAACTCCCAATATCTCAGAATGTGACCTTATTTGAAAATCGAGTCATTGCCAATATAATTAGTTACAATGAAGTCATACTGGAGTAGGGCCCCATCCAATATGATGGGTGGTCTTATAAGAAGGGGAAATTTGGATACAGACAACATGTTAAGATGAAGGCAGACATCAAGGTGATGCTTCTACAAGGCCAGGAACACCAAAGATTGCCAGCAAACCACCATAAGGTAGGGGAGAAACATGGAATGGATTCTCTCTCACAGCCCTCACAAGGAACCGACCCTGTTGACACCTTGATCTCAGACTTCTAGCCTTTAGATCTGTGAGACGATAAATATGTTGCTCAAACCAGTTTTTGTTATGGCGTCCCTAGCAGGCTAATAAGAGGTGTAGGAGCTGACAAACAGAGAGAGAAGGCAGGCCACAGGATCTACGAGGTAGCCAGTACCATGTACAAGCAGAAGCCATGGAAAAGAAGAGGTGGTGAAGTGGTGGCTTGGAAACAGAAGGAGCTGTAAAAGCAGAACTGAATTTCTACTGGTCGAGCATGAAGGTAAAAGTCCACAGATTTTAGCTACTAAAGGGGGAAATGAGGTGACTTAGTAAATTAGGGGTGAGTTAAGTCCTGAATCACGTTCTGGTCCCTAAACTGTGCTCTGGTCTGAGACTCTGGTCTGAGACTCTTCTAGTATACTGCTTTTCCTGTTAAGGGGTCTCATAGTTTAGTTTTTAACTCTGGGATCTGGTTACACAATCAAGAGTCTTGCCTTCCTCTTGTCTAGGTGTATTCTCTTTGTGACTTACCTGTATTAGGTACCTACTGCTGTGTAACAAATTACCCCCAAACGAACGGCTTAAAACAACAAATATTTACCATCTCACAGTTCGTGTGGGTTAAGAATCTGGTTGCAGCTTAGCTGCGTGCACCTGTCTTAAGTTCTCTTACAAGACTACAATTCAGGTATTGTATTCAGGGCTGTGGTTTCCTCTCAAGGCTCAACTGTGGGAGGATCTAATTCCAAGGTCATTTCTGTGCTTGCTGGCAGGATTCAGTTCCTCCATGGTGTTGCACTGTGAGTCTCAATTCCTCTCTGACTGTTAACCAGAGGGCTCCATCAATTCCTTGCCAAATGGGCATCTTCACAGAATGGCTGGCATGGCAGCTGGTTTCATGAGGGCAAGCAAGAGGTCAAGTGACTATGCCAAGATGGAAGTCACTATCTTTTTGAACCTAATTTTAGAAGTAACATCCCATCACCTTTGACATAGCTATTCATTAGAAACAAGTCATGAGGTCCAGCACACACTCAAGGAGAGGGGATTACATATGGTGTGAATACCAGGAGGTGGAGATCACTGGGAGCCATGTCAGACGTTGCCTAATGCATCTCATTACTAGAAGGAAAATGAGGGAGGTGATCTCATTGCAAACCAAGGAGCCCAACTAATAGAAAACCCAAGTGAGGAGAAGTTTCCTGCCAAAGGCTTCAAAAAAGTCAAGTAAGAAAAGGGCCAAAAAGTGATCACTGGATTTGGCAACAGCAGCACTATCGGTTACAGTAAAGACAGTGCAGAGAAGAGAGGAGTGGGGAAACCAGATGGTGGTGGGATGAGAGTGACCATGATTGGTAAGGTCGATGCAGAAAGTGTCACTTATGTTCAGGGTGGTTGGTGTTTTAGTTTCCTATTGATGCTGTAACAAGCCACTACAAACTTAGTGGCTTAAAACAAGACAAATTTATAAGCTTCAGTTCTAGAAGTCAGAAATCCTAAAAGCCAGTTGTTGACAGGGGGCATTCCTTCTGGAGGCTCTAAGGTACAATCTGCTTCCTTGCCTGTTCCGTCTTCTAGAGGCTGCCCACACTCCTTGGCTCACAGCCCCTTCCTCCATCGTCAAGGCCAGCAGTGTTGTATCTTCAATGTCTTTCTCTCTGACCTCTGCTTCCATCACCACATCTCCTTCTCTGACTCTAACCTTCCTGCTCTTCCTGCTTTCATAAAGCCATTGTGGTAGATTGGGTTTACCTGGATCAACTAGGATAATGCTCATCTAGGACAGGTAATCTGTCCATCTCAAATTCCTTAACTTAATCCCATTGCAAAGTCCATTTTGCCATGTAAGGCAACATATTTCCAGTTTCTGGAGATTAGGTGGTAGACATCTTGAGAGGTCATTATTCTGTCTATGACAGTTGGCTACAGTGGGAAGAAAAAAGATATCTCGGAGCTTGGAGTTCAGGAAAATTATTTTGCAAACTGGATAAATTTGTCCATTTTATCATATAACAGGCTCTGTGGATACACAAATGAACAGTTCAGTCTCTCCTGTTGATCAACTCAGAGCACTCTTGTAAAAATCCTATAAATTTGAATGGAACTAAATGATGTCTAAGGCTCTTCACCCTTCTCAAATATTCTAAATTGTAAGTGTAAAAACGTGTACTTCTGTTTGGTGGTTGATTGTGAAGTTAGACTTCTCAAACGAGTATTTGTTCTCTTTTCTGTCTAGCTGAATAACTGACTTTGAATATTTTGCTTAGGTAATTGGAGTCTATGTATTTTAAATCAGTGCATGGAATTGCATGACAGTAGATAGTAGGGCATTGATAGAAACTGGATATTTTATTTATATAACTTTAAATCTGGAGGTTGTTAGGCAATAAAACTGCCTTTGGATATTATTACCTATTTATAAAATATGCCATTTTCATTTCAGGCTTACTGGGCCTATTCTTGTACTATAGTAAATGAATACATTCTATTTTAAAAATGAAACTCAGGTTCATGGGATAAATTGAAATATTTAACAGAAACATGCAAACACCACACACTGCCATTACCATATATAGTAAATAATATACATGAATAAAAATAGTGAAAAAATGAGGAGCTAAAATGTCATCTTAATTATTATCAAGTGTGTTGATTAGTAAGGAAAAGAATTTTAAATGTAAGTATTTGATGAGTTACAAACTCTTTGCCTGCAGCAGCAATTGAATAATTTGGAGTCTCACAATACATTAAAAGAAAAGTAGAGAGTATTGCTGACCATGCACAGAGTAAATATAAGTAGATATCACCCCTGTTCTCATTAAAGAAATTATACCTTAGGTATAGAGGCAAGAGAGAGCCACACAAATATGTACAGGTATATTCAATAATGATAGGGGAATTCACTATAGGGTTGAAGAATGGCTAAGGAAAGGAGGGAACACATTTAAAGTTCTGTAAGGAGATCATAGGAAGAATTTCTTAACTGATATTCTTCCAAGGAAGGAATAGAATATTCCTCTCCTGTGCTTTTTTTAAACCCAAATTTTATTATGAAAATTTTCAAACATAAATTTGAAAAAATTATTATTTTACTATACTTGCTTTATCTATCCGTTTACCATCCATCAATTCTTCAAAGCTTCTCTCTTTTAACTATTATTTTATATTGGAACATAGTTGATTAACAATGTTGTTTTAGTTTCAGGTGTACAGCAAAGTGATTCAGTTACACATATACATGTATTTGTTCTTTTTCAAATTCTTTTCCCATTAAGGTTATTACAGAATATTGAGCAGAGTTCCCTGTGCTATACAATAAGACCTTATTGGTTATCTATTTTAAAGCTTCTTAAGGACAGTATGACACATAGTTTGGAAATAATGAAATTGTGCAAGAAGATGCCTTAGATCCCTGATTCTCCATGTGGGAGGGGAGAGGGGGGAGAGGTGTGCTAGGTTCTGAATCACCCCCACTTGCCTCCCCATCTCTGAATCGTAGCTACTGGTACAGATGTTTGTGTTTTAGGGAAGCAAAACCATGAAAAGAGCTGCTGGCCTATGTGATGTTTTAGTCTTTCTACTAATCCTCTAATTCCACCCAAATATTCAATTACCTTTACCTCCCAGTCTCCCCAGTTCATATCTTCTTCTTTAATCAGAACAACTACCTCATTGACTCAAGACAAGGTCTTCACTTTTTAAACTTTTACCTGGAATATCAAACATCTTCTACTCCTCTTATATTAATTTAGCATACTTCTTTAACACAGCTCAGAAACCTTCTCCTGTATGAGGTTTTTTCTGTGCGTTCTTGTTGCTCTCCTATTTTCTGGTAATTTCCTTTTTTGTTCTTTAAGTCCATAGTCTAGACAGTAAAATGGAGCACTGCATTTTGTAAAGTCTTATATAATTTGACATCTCATTTGTGAGCTTATATTTAAGCTGCTTCCTCCCTCCTCACCATCCCCCCATCCCTCATAGCACACTGTGAACTTTAGTCAAAACTTGCCTGATAGGCTGCTGTACATGAGTTCAGGAACTCATGGTGGCCAGACGATTGTCATTGAGAGGCACATCAACTCTTTATTACTTAACTCTGTGTCACAGTCTTTCCCCATGAGATTAGACTTCCTATACCAAAAGGCAATTTTACGGAAAGAAAACTACAGATCACATTATTGCCAATCCTACCCATTTATAAGAATATATTCTGATTGGGTATGCAACTTTGCCAGGAATTGCCATTTTGTTCTCAGATCTGTTTCCCCACTTTTGCAATTCTCCTCTGCATTTTAGGGGACTGAACCCTGAAAACTACATTTTCCAAGATTCCTTGCCTGTGGCTTCCTGCCAAGTTTGGCCAGTGGGAGGCACTGGTGGGAAAATGGAAGTTAAAAGCAAGGGAACTTTCTTCCCTTCCCCCACCCCAGCCCCTCCCAGCTCTTGTTTATGTAGCACCTGACAGAGACCGTGTTGCCTCCAGCACACATTGTAAATAAAATTGTGTGCTGTCCATTTTGGATGTGCAAAATAGTCTGCTTTTAGTATTTTAGAGGCAGAGGCATTTTCACTAGGCTGACATCAGAAGGCATACTCTGCATTTGATGAGGGGTCTTGGAAGAATAATACATGGCAAAAGGAAAATAAGATGAATATTTATGAGGTAGTAATTGTTTTTCATAAGAAAGAATACTATATTACCACATTTCTTAAATGTGAAAAAAAATCTGATAATTACCATGGAGAACAGTACATTTTAATAAAATGTTCAAAACACAGTGGTAAAAGTAGATACTAGACTTTATACTAAAGAATTAAGGAAATCAAAGAGAACTTATTGAGCAATAGGTTATGAGGAACACAATTCAACTAATAACTGTGTTTATTTTTTCTTTTCCATTTTGGTTTGGTAGTCTTGAGAATAAATGGTTGGGGAGATGAAACAGACTGATTAAACTAGGAACTTGTTTATAAAGACCATGCATTTACTGATTACAAAATAAAGTTTGGCAAAGTGGACAGAGCTGGGGAAGGGCATTCAAAGCAGTTGAAATATTATGTACAAAGTCTTAAAAATGGATAGCATTTACCCTGCAGAGATTACAGTAGATCCTTTACTACTGGAGGAAACATTTCCAGTAGAAGGACAACAGTGGGTAAGAAGGTGTGAGAGGCAGGGTTCATGAGCCAGGGACCTCCAGCACTGTGTTCAGAAGCTTGGCCTTTATTGATGGGCAGATAGGAGCCATCAGCATGTCTTAACTCAGGGACCCACTGGGCCAACTCTGCCACACTGGTAGGCACTGGAGACGATGGGATGAAAGGTAGAGAATGTGGAGAAAACAATAATGCAGAAGCTACTGCAATAATCCAGGGGAGAATTGATGAGAGCTGAATTAAGAGAGAGACAGTGGAGATGAAAGGTGTGCATGAGGGTGTGGTGGTGAGATTTAATAAATATTTTAGAATAAAAATTAAAATGATCTATGTCCCTCTTACTAACTCCCCACATATAACTAGTTATAATGCATATCAGTAGAAGCAAAACATGGATAAACGTGTGCAGGCAACAAATGACCATCTTTCAATTATTTATTTGGGTTTAATTCAAAAATACATCTGCTCAACACCATTAAACGATCTTACCATTAGAAAATAATTAACAACCCAAAACCTATGGGATGCAGCAAAAGCAGTTCTAAGAGAGAAGTTTATAGTAATACAATCCTACCTCAAGAAACAAGAAACAACTCAAGTAAACAACCTTACCTTACACCTAAAGCAATTAGAGAAAGAACAAAAAACCCTCAAAGTTAGCAGAAGGAAAGAAATAATAAAAATCAGATCAGAAATAAATGAAAAAGAAATGAAGGAAACGATAGCAAAGATCAGTAAAACTAAAAGCTGGTTCTTTGAGAAGATAAACAAAATTGATAAACCATTAGCTAGCTCATCAAGAAAAAAAGGGAGAAGACTCAAATCACTAGATTTAGAAATGAAAAAGGAGAAGCAACAACTGACACTGCAGAAATACAAAGGATCATGAGGGATTACTGCAAGCAACTATATGCCAATAAAATGAACAACCTGGAAGAAATGGACAAATTCTTAGAAAAGCACAACATTCTGAGACTGAACCAGGAAGAAATAGAAAATATAAACAGACCAGTCACAAGCACTGAAATTGAAACTGTGATTTAAAATTTTCCAAAAAAGAAAAGCCCAGGACCAGATGGCTTCACAGGTGAATTCTATCAAACATTTAGAGAAGAGCTAACACCTATCCTTCTCAAACTCTTCCAAAACATAGCAGAGGGAGGAACACTCCCAAACTCATTCTACGAGGCCACCATCACCCTGATATCAAAACTAAAGACGTCAGAAAGAAAGAAAGCTACAGGCCAATATCACTGATGAACATAGATGCAAAAATCCTCAACAAAATGCTAGCAAACAGAATCCAACAGCACATTAAAAGGATCATACACCATGATCAAGTGGAATTTATCCCAGGGATGCAAGGATTCTTCAATATTTGCAAATCGATCAATGTGATACACCATATTAAAATATTGAAGGAGAAAAACCATATGATCATCTCAATAGATGCAGAAAAAGCATTCGACAATATTCAACACCCATTTATGATAAAAATCCTCCTGAAAGTAGGCATAGAGGGAACTTATCTCAACATAATAAAGGCCATATATGACAAATCCATAGCCAACATCGTTCGCAATGGTGAAAAATGGAAACCATTTCCTCTAAGTATCAGGAACAAGACAAGGATGCCCACTCTCACCACTGTTATTCAACTTAGTTGTGGAAGTTTTAGCCACAGCCATCAGAGAAGAAAAAGAAATAAAAGGAATCCAAATTGGAAAAGAAGAAATAAAGCTGTCACTGTTTGCAGATGACATGGTACTATACATAGAGAATCCTGAAGATGCTATCAGAAAACTACAAGAGCTAATCAATGAATTTGGTAAAGTAGCAGGATACAAAATTAATGCACAGAAATCTCTGGCATTCCTATACACTAATGAAGAAAAATCTGAAACAGAAATTAAGGAAACACTGCCATTTACCATTGCAACAAAAGGAATAAGATACCTAGGAATAAACCTACCTAAGGAGACAAAAGACCTATATGCAGAAAACTATAAGACACGGATGAAAGAAATTAAAGATGGTACCAACAGATGGAGAGATATACATGTTCTTGGATTGGAAGAATCAACATTGTGAAAATGACTATACTACCCAAAGCAATCTACAGATTCAGTGCAATCCCTATCAAACTACCAATGGCATTTTTCACAGAACTAGAAAAAAAAATTTCACAATTTGTATGGAAACACAAAAGACCCCGAATAGCCAAAGCAATCTTGAGAAAGAAAAGTGGAGCTGGAGAAATCAGGCTCCCTGACTTCAGACTATACTGCAAAGCTACAGTAATCAGGACAGTATGGTACTGGCACAAAAACAGAAATATAGGTCAGTGGAATAGCATAGAAAGCCCAGAGATAAACCCACGTACATATGGTCACCTTGCCTGTGATAAAGGAGGCAAGAATATACAATGGAGAAAACACAGCGTCTTCAATAAGTGGTGCTGGGAAAACTGGACAGCTACATGTAAAAGAATGAAATTAGAACACTCCCTAACACCATACACAAAAATAAACTCAAAATGGTCTAAAGGCCTAAATGTAAGGCCAGACACTGTAAAACTCTTAGAGGAAAACATAGGCAGAACACTCTCTGACAAATCACAGCAAGATCCTTTTTGACCTACCTCCTAGAGAAAGGGAAATAAAAACAAAAATAAACAAATGGGACCTAATGAAACTTCAAAGCTTTTGCACAACAAAGAAAAACATAAACAAGATGAAAAGACAACCTTTAGAATGGGAGAAAATATTTGCAACTGAAGCAAGTGACAAAGGATTAATCTCCCAAATTTACAAGCAGCTCATGCAGCTCAATATCAAAAAAACAAACAGCCCAATCCAAAAATGGGCAGAAGACCTAAATAGACATCTCTCCAAAGAAGATATACAGATTGCCATCAAACACATGAAAGGATGCTCAACATCACTAATCATTTGAGAAATGCAAATCAAAACTACAATGAGGTATCACCTCACACCACTCAGAATGGCCATCATCAAAAAATCTACAAACAAAAAATGTGTAGAGAAAAGGGAACCCTCTTGCACCTTTGGTGGGATTGTAAATTGATACAGCCACTATGGAGAAATGTATGGAGGTTCCTTACAAAACTAAAAATAGAACTACCATATGACCCAGCAATCGCAGTACTTGGCATATACCCTGAGAAAACTATAAATCAAAAAGAGTCATGTACCACCATGTTCATTGCAGCTCTATTTACAATAGCCAGGACATGGAAGCAACCTAAGTGTCCATCTACAGATGAATGGATAAAGAAGATGTGGCACATATATACAATGGAATATTACTCAGCCATAAAAAGAAACCAAATTGAGTTATTTGTAGTGAGGTGGATGGATCTAGAGTCTGTCACACAGAGAGAAGTAAGTCAGAAAGAGAAAAACAAATACCATATGCTCACACTTATGTATGGAATGTAAAAAAAAAAAAAAGAGGTCATGAAGAACCTAGGGGCAAGATGGGAATAAAGACGCAGACCTACTAGAGAATGGACTTGAGGACATGGGGAGGCAGAAGGGTAAGCTGGGACAAAGTGAGAGAGTGGAATGGATGTATAAACACTACCAAATGTAAAATAGATAGCTAGTGGGAAGCAGCCACATAGCACAGGGAGATCAGCTCTGTGCTTGTGACCATCTAGAAGGGTGGGATAGGGAGAGTGGGAGGGAGTCATAAGAGGGAGGAGATATGGGGATATATGTACATGTATAGCTGATTCACTTTGTTATATAGCAGAAACTAACACACCATTGTAAAGCAATTATACTCCAATAAAGATGTTTAAAAAAATAAATATAAAAAAAGAAAATAATTTACAATATTTCAGTCTCATCTCTTCTACCAATGCATAAATCTCATTTATGAATCTAACAGATAATCATCAGTTTTGGCTTGATCCTTCAAGTTACCATCAGTCTATATTCTGCCTTTCCTTTATGGTACCACCTGTTATTGGTCATTTCTCCCTTATGTTAATCAGAAATTTATCTTGCTGAAACTCTTACCCATTGGCCCTTGTTCTTTACTCTGTGATACTAAGAAAGAGTCTAAATTCCATTTTGTCTGCTCTTCTTCAGACATTTGAAGATGGTAGTAATTTTTCCATCAATTTTTCTTTCGCTAATCATCCACATTTCCTTTATTTGCAACTTCAAGCTCTTTACTCAGGTTCTCCTTCTTTGATGTCAATACCCCTCTTATAATATGGGGCTCAGAATTCCACAGTATTTTAGATGTGCTCAGATCAGCTCAGGGATGTGGATCCTGGGCCAATCCTTGGCCAATAGGGCAGAATTCATATCTCAAAGCCTTAACTATCTGTTCTACATGTTAGTTACTGACACCATATCTCTTCTTTACCACCTTCTCCATATTTATATGACATGGTCCACGATCCCTTCAAGATTTCATGAGAATGAGTAGGAGAACTGGAATTCTTTTTAGGAAAATTTATTTTCATTAACTTTAGAATGATGTCAAGTCTTTGGAAAACAGTAAAGAAGTATATTCTCAGAAAATCTTGGATAATGCCTTGACTCCTACCAGCTGCAGTAAATGACTCCTTGTGGAGCAATTAAATTAAAACTGGGGCAAGGGAATTCAGTTGAGGAGAGGGCAAAAGAAAGTTTGGTTAATCCCAAAATATATGGTTCCAGAGGTGGTAGCTGTCTACTCAACAGCCTGTCAACAGCTAAGCAGTTTGCTGCTTGACACATACACCTTTCATCTTTCATCGGCCTTTCCTTCTTCCATTCTTGTTTAGCCAGCACATAACTGATTCCCTTTTTCCTGTAAACATTCACTCATTTTTATTGTTTCATTCTGAATCCTCTCCAAGCTGTCATCCTATTTCTTTTATCTAAATGTCCCAAACTGTTATAAAAATAATCAGAAAGGAATATCTGATAATTGTTTGATGGCAATACTGTTAATATTAAATACTCCCTGAGCTCCACTACATTTAACTCTGCACATGACCTTCAAAAACTTGAGCTGCTACTCTCAAGGGGTTTCCATACCAGTAGGCAAAGTATAGAAAGATATATAGTGACTTTGCTCACATCCTCATGCCTTGTATAATCCATACGGAAATAATCTTCCAAGTTCACAGTATTGATTTGTTGCCTATGAACAGCTCTATTAGGAGGCGTGTCATGGGGGAAGGAGCAGATTACCGATGGCATATAAGGCTGGCGTACGTGAAACTGGCACAGCAAGATTTAATAGTGTTGTCCAGGGTTGTTAGTCTGGAGGGTGTTTGAGGATCTTACTTAGCAAGTGAGATGGCGTTGCCCAAATGCAAGATGGGTTCTAAGTTCAGACACTATGCTGGGGAAAACTGTCTCTTCAAGTGACATTACAACTACCCACCATCCAAGATAGTACCAATGGCCCAGATCGTGCAAATAGAAAATGACCACCAGAAAGACCCCAGGCTTGATACACTCGGGTTAGAGAGAGCTCTGCAGCATTTTGCAGGACACACTAGAAGAAAGCCAAGCCTGTCACAGGAATCCATGGTAAAAGGCTTTATTGTCAAAGCTTGCACTTTGAGCAACTGCTTGAGAGAAACCAAGATCCAGTAACATGCATCTTAAAGCAAGAAACAGGCCTCCCAGAACACACTGGAGCAGTCGTAGGAAAACAGGGGCGCATCCTGGATCTGAATTATCCTCTTTCTGCATGATGACTAAAAATCTGTCAGTAAAACTGTTGTTATCACAATTCCCATCCTTCCTAGGGTTCACTGCAGTTAGGTGTCTAAGAACAGGGTCTCTCAGCTTTGGCATTGTTGACACTTTGGAGTGAATAATTCTTTGCTGTGGGGCCTGTCTTGTGCAGTGTACTGTATTTAGCAGCACCCCTGGTCTTTACCCACTAGGTCCACTAGCACTACCTTTACAACCTTGGATTAGTTACTTACATTTTCTAAGGCTCAGTTTTCCCATCTGTAAGATGAGGATGATAATAATACTTACAGGGCTGTTGTGAAGATTGAAGTTACCATATGAAGCTCAATTAGCAGGGTGCCTACATGTAGCAAGCCCAAGATATATCTTAGCTATTTTTCATTGGTTTCTATGTAGTTTACATTACAGAAGGGGGGTTCAATGTCTTCTTAACATCTTCCTTAGTCAATTTGTCAAGTTAGAGACCCTTTTCAGATATTGTTGAAATTGAAACATAAATCCTATGAGAACTGTGTGATTTTTCTACTAAGTATCTTTGACCCAAGAGAAGATAAATCAGGAAAGATGACCCAGGTACCACAAATTGTTGTCAAAACAAGGCTTATTCTATTTCAGTGTGCAATATTTTACTCAAGATTGAAAGAAAAAGAGGTGAACATCTGAGTGAAGAAAGAAAAAGTGATGGTTGTTCTAAAAGGATTCTTAGATTATAAATCCTAGAGGACAAAGATATGGGTCTGCAAGGAATATTGTGTCTGCTTTGACTAGTTTTTTGATAATGATGAAGAATACCAGAACGTGGTAGTTTAAAGAAGACACACTATGATTCTGTTTTCTTTAAGATTATACACTACCAAATGTAAAATAGTTAGCTAGTGGGAAGCAGCTGAATAGCACGGGAAGATCAGCTCAGTGCTTTGTGACCACCTAGAGGGGTGGGATAGGAGGGTGGGAGGGAGACGCAAGAGGGAGGGGATATGGGGATATATGTATACATATAGCTGATTCACTTCATTATACAGAAGAAAGTAACACAACAATGTAAAGCAATTATACTCCAATAAAGATGTTAAAAAATATATAACAAAATAAACACAAAATAATAAAAAAATAATAACAGTAAAATAAAATTCATTCCATAAACTCTTGTTGAACAAATTACTTGGTCAACCTGGTATGTCTGTTCCTAGAACAAATCATTGAAGTTAAAGAGTAAGCTCATGCAGGCTTGTCTCTGAGTTTCACCCACTGTCAGATTGGATTTCTTCTTTCTCCATTACCACATTCCACTCCCGTGCACAAACACCCAGAGTCCCAGCAGCAGCCAGTAATTCCTTCCCTCCAAGCTTCATCAACATACAAAGGGCAAGCTCCTAGTTAGAGTAAATAATTTGGTAGAGTGTATTGGCTAGAAAATTAATTCAGAATAGCTGGGAAATGAATAATGACAGTGGTTTGAAATGTGACTGGAACCCTGCTCAGGAAAAAGAAAAAAAAAAAAAAGGACAGAGGAGAATCTGTGATCATGATATATAGAAGTTTATCCATTTAGAAGGAATCATCCAGGGACACTAGAAAGATCAGGATTAAGACACATCTCAGGGTCTTAACTAGAAATAGTAGAAACATCATAAACAGAATACCCGTGAAATTGTAAGAGGTATTAATTGGGTAGATAATATGAACACAAGAGAAGTTATAGAAGTGGGACAAAAGGACTTGTGAAAAATAGCAATATCAAGAAAGAAGACTGTCCAAATTGGCAGATGAAGTCTAATATATTTGGAAGCAAGTTCATTTTAAAACCCCTATATTTAATTCCATTCCATTAATAATGCAGTACATCTGGGAAGAAGCATTTGGAAGAGAGTAGTATTTAAAGAGATTTAAATATGATCCTGATTAAACCCCAAAAGTAGATATGATTTTGCAGTGTGAATCTGGAGATATTGCCAACGTGATCTGGGCTGGAGACCCAGCCATACAGATAAGAAAGGAACTATTTGTTTTTTGTTTGTTTGTTTTTACTATTTGAGAGTGATAGATCCCTTGATGGGAACCTTGTTCAAAAATTGAACTGGAATAGTGTCCAAGCAAACTACATGAGAGCTACATTAAAGAACAAGCAGAACAAATATAAAATAAAACATGATCATTGATGAATAAGATGACCTTTTAAAACTTGTCAGTTCAGTTTAAGGCGTTGTGCTAGGCATTGCAGTTATAAAGCTCAATCATAGCGCAGGTAAGAAATAAGTTATAGTTCTTATTCATAAGAAGATCATAATCTAATGAGTAAAAGAAGTATTTACACCAACCAATGTGTGTATGTGGTGGGCGTGGGCTTCATGTTCTTTGAAGGTACAGAGTAGGAAGACATTCAGTGATTCTAGACAAATATTAGGAAAAACAACAGACAGAGGCATACGAATAGGACATTGACAGAGAAGTGGCTTTTGGAAAGGTGGATGAGGACTGTAGGCTGACTGAGGGAACAGAATGAGTGATGGATGGAAGGCAGACTAGACAAAGGGAACCTGATGGTCAAAAGGCAGAGGGCAGAGGGCTAGTGTAAGGGAATAGAGTGAATAAAAAGCAGAGGGCAGGCCAGAGCATGGGAACAGGATGGTGATGGGCAGACACCCCTCTGCTGGAAAAATGACTGAAAGACTGCGTTTTCATGGGAAATATCTGAACAGTTTTTTAAACAAGGGCATCACTTTTCCAGTAGACAAAAATGATTTCAACTTGGAAATAAATGTGTTTAGAATGACTGATTAGGTGGAAATAATTGTATTTTCTAAATTCTACAATTTCAAAATTGCATTACTCAGGTGAGAGCAGATGATGAAATGTCTGAACATAAAGGTCCAGCAGGTGCAGTAGAGAAGCAGTACAGGGTAAGAGTAAGACCTGGGTGAATCCCGGCTCTGTAACTCTATACCGTTGATCATGGGGAAATTATTTAGACTTGCTGAGCTTAAGTTTTGTTTCTTGTAGAAATACAGAAAATAATTCCTACTTCTTAGGTCACGTTGTAGTTAGGTTTCAGCGAAATAATGCTTATAAAGCTTTTGTTAGAGCGCTATTCACACAGTAAGTGCTCGATCTGTAATAGCTGTATTGTTATTATTACTAATATTATTATTTTCTGATGACATGATACTGGGGCTCAATAAATGTTAGCTATAAAAAGTTTAAAATCTTAATTATGTTTTATATTAAAGTACGGATTTCCTTACTTTTTAAAATTTACTCCCTTGTCATAAATCAAAAACGTATGAAAAGAAGCATTTACTCTTTGAAACTACTAATGACTGCAATCACATCAGGAACGTAATTGCAGCAGCCCCTTGGATATCTGGAAATATTTACCTCTTCCTCCCTGTTCCTACTTAGGGCTTCAGATAACATGCTCTAGGAAGAATGAATACGCATATTATATAATAAGTTTAATATCACATGAGTTAATGTGAACTAGTTTCATCTTCCAAATACCAGGGTTTCATTTCTTTATAAAGAAAACAGTTACTTACTGATATTCACTGACCATGTTGGTGTGAATAGCATTGAATTAGATGCCAAAGTACATTAAAAATACTTGGACCTACTGGAAATATCTGGCAAAAATTAATATTTTTTCTCCAATAAATAATTTTAAAGGAAAAGCAATGTATTTATTTTCCATATTTAATTTCTCTTTACTACCATCCCTGGTGGGGATGGGAGTGAGGGCAGTTCTTTCTTCTCTTTCTCTCCGTTAACTCTCATTCAATAAATCCCTTAAATCCATTCCCAGCCTTGGCCAGCCCATGGTCTCATTCCTCATCACTGCATCCACGAGCTCTTCGACAACACCCTGACTCTCCATTCCTGGATCCAACTTGTGACATCATGTGGGGTAAACCACCCCCACACACACACCCTGCCACATCTCCATCTCAAACACATCCATTGAATTCCCACTGACTCCAGGAAATAGTTGACCTCCTCGCCCCTACATTCAAGATCACATATAATCCAACCTGTCCAAGTCTGTCTTCCTCCCTCAGTTCCAAGCAGGGTGGTTTCTTCAGTGACCATCAAGTATCCCATGGTTGTCTCTACTCCAAGTCTCGTTTATACCATAAAATACCTTTTCAACCAATAGGTCCTCTCTATCAACTAAATCCCACCTATCTGTTAAGCCCAGCTAAGACCCATCACCAAATGAGTTTAATGGCTTATAGCAGAGGTCCTGGAGAGCTGTAGACCTGAGTTTGAGGTCTGGCTCCTTATATTCTTCAATATTAACCTAGAGAAATTACTTAGTTTCTTGAAACCTCAGTTACTCTCATCTATAAAATGACTAAATTAATGATAATACCTCCCTCATAACACTGCTTTGAGGATTAAATGAGATAATGCAATGAAGGGATTAACAGTTTCTTGCATAAGTAGTAAGTAATGTTTGCTATATTTCTTTCTTTGATCATACTAGTCCCTTCTCCAAATTCACATTTGATAAAAGCTGGAGACTCAGTGTTATTACAACCAGGATTTTTAAAATGCTATTTAAGAAAAAATTATAAAAATATGCCCTAAAACATTAACAGCCTGATGTATATGTTTGGAAAAATTATGAGTTATTTTGTTTTTTATCTAATTCTATATGTTTTCAAAATTTATGCAATTAAAATGCCTTATTTTCATCATTGAAATAATCTTCCTTTAAAAAAAGTATTTAAATTACAAAGACAGACAATAACAAGTGTTGGCACGGGGGTGGAGAAATTAGAACCCTCATACGTTGCTCCTGGGAATGTAAAATAGTACAGGTGTTTGGAAAACAGTTGGGTGGTTTCTCAAAATGTTAAACCTAGAGTTACAATAGAACCCAGCAATTCCACTCCTAGGTATCTACTCAAGGAAAATGAAAGCATATGTTCACACAAGACTTGTGCACAAACGTTCATAGCAGCATTATTCATTATAGCCAAAAATTGTAAACAGCCCAAATGTCCATCAACTGATGAATAAATAAATCAAAAGAAGTAAATGCATCTAATGAGTACTATTCAGCAATGAGAAGAAATGGAGTGTTTATGCATGCTACAACATGGATGACCCTCAAAAACATGCTAGGTGAAAAGAGTCAGACACAGAAGAACACATGTTGTATGATTCCGTGAATATGAAAAGTCCAGAATAGGCAAATCTGTAGAGACAGGAAGCAGATTAGGGGCTTCTGAGGGTGGGTGTGGGTGGTGGGGAGAAAGAAGGGTGGGAGAGATTGCGAGTAGGTACTTGGCAAATGTTGTTAAATGAACAAATGAATGAATGAAGAAATAAATGCTGTTGATTATTTTACTATGGCAGGGAACTGATGTGATCAATGAACATAACTAAGTAACTCTAGTTATCACTTAACCAAATACATGTTGAACACTTACCATGTCCAAATTTTAGCCAAGCACTAGGGATAAAAAGATGAGTATGACCCAATTCCTTTTCTTACAGGTAACAATATAGTCCTCTAAGACACGCATAAATTCAAGTAACATATTAAAGTATTTTAAGTTCCATGTTTTTTTATAATAGCAATAACAACCAGGTGCTGGGTGACTGTAGTGAAGGGAACAAAATAATCATATGAATAAGGTGTTTTATTTTTGAAGGAACGTTATAGAATGTTTAATTTTGATATGTTCCTGGACTGTCTTACACAATTTATTTTTGACCTCATCAAAAGTTTGTATGTGCTCGGCGTCATTACAAAGAATCAAGAACTTCCTGGTGGCACAAAATTCCTTGGAATGCTACCAGAAACATCCTTATTCAAATTTATACTGTTTGGAAAAAAAACCATGATTCCCTCGTTTCCATAAATATTTGAAGTATCAACAAAATAACCTAAGGCAGACAAGCTCTAATACTCAAGTATAATCATTCATTTCTTTCATGTCACTCTGATTTTCCTCACTTGAGATAAATGTGGTCTGACATATTGATTATCCATTCTTGGCCATGGGGGGACTCTTACTCGTATATTGATCTAACTGTTTGGTTAAGGGGAATTTTTTATATAGATGTCATATGATGCTTCAGAAACGTGGTGGTTCAGAAATAACATAACCCCACTAAACAAACACTACTGACTGTCAGAGCTGCTCCTTTATCGGAAATAGACCCTGCGCTCAGGTTTACTCTGGGAGGGTGCCATCCTCGTGGTCTGTCTGTTATGGATCTGGCTGGCAAGTGCCAAGTGTTTCCGATTGAGGTGCCTCTCCTTAATGACACTTGTGGAAATCTTTAATTAACTTTATTGAAATGTGTAATTTACGCATCATAAAATTCACCCATTTTAAGTTTACAATTCAGTTATTTTTAGTAAAATTACTGAATTGTATAGCCATCACTATAATCCATTTTTGAAACATTTTATCACCCCAATAAGATTCCCTGTTCCTATCTTCAGCCCTAGATAACCACTAACTTACTTTCTGTCCCCATAGATTTCACTTTTCGGTACATTTCATAAAAATGGAATCATACAATATGTGGCTTTTCATGTCTGGCTTCTTTCAATCAGCATAATATTTTTGAGGTTCATCCACGTTATAGCATTCATCAAAAGTTTATTCCATTTTATTGTTGAATAGTATTCATTCAGGAAGATGCGCCACATCTTGTTTCTCTATTTCATGGCTCTCTGGGTTGTTCCCACTTTTTGGCTATTATGAATAATGTTGCTATGAACATTTGTGTAGCAGTCCTTTTGGTCACCTATTTTGACTTCTCTTTGGGTGGATGCCTAGGAATGGAATTACTGGGTCATATGGTAATTCTAGCTTTAACTCTTTGAGAAACCATCCAACTGTTTTCAAAGTGGCTGCACTATCTTACATTTTCATCAGTAATTTAGGAGGGTTTCCATTTTTTCACACCCTTGCCAACAATTATTATTATCTTTCATTTTATTATAGCTTTTTTAATGAGTGGAAAATGATATATCGTGTTTTTGCTTTGCATATTCCTCATGACTAATGACATTGACTATCTTTTCATGCACTTATTAGTCATTCTTGTATCTTCTTTGATGAAATGTCTGCTCAAATCCTTTGTCCACTATTTGTCTTAGGTTATTTGTCTTCTTATTGTAAACATAATTCATATTTCTTTGTATAAGTCCCTTATCAGATGTATGGTTTACAAAATTTTTATCTGTGGGTTTCTTTTAACTTTCTTGATGATGTCTTTCGAAGTACTAGTTTTTATTTTGATGATGTCTAATTTATCAAGTTTATCTTTTATTGCTCATGGTTTATCTGAGAAATTTTTGCCTGACCCAAAGTCTCAAACATTTTTTTCTTACATTTTATTGCAAAATCTGTATAATTTTAGCTCTTACATTTTGGTTTCTGATCTTTTTTTTTTTTTTTTTTTTGGTGTGTTACATGGGCCTCTCACTGTTGTGGCCTCTCCCGTTGCGGAGCACAGGCTCAGTGGCCATGGTTCACGGGCCAAGCCGCTCCGCGGCATGTGGGATCTTCCCGGACCGGGGCATGAACCTGTGTTCCCTGCATCGGCAGGCGGACTCTCAACCACTGCGCCACCAGGGAAGCCCTGATCTATTTTTAGTTCATTTTTCTATATGGTATATATGGAAATTTTTCTATATGTAGACAAGGGCTAAGTTCATCTTTTTAAATTTGGACTTTCTATTTTCTCAGGACTATTTATTGAAAAGACTGTTCTTTTCCCATTGAACTGTCTTAGCACCTCTGTTGAATATCAATTGACCATAAATATATGAGTTTATTTCTGGACTCTCAATTCTGTTTCATTGATTTATATGCCTGTCTTCATGTCAATACTACACTCTTTTCATACATACATTTTGAAAGTAGATGGAAACGTTTAACCTACAAGATTGTTTGGGAATGACTAAATATATTCTGCCTTTAAAAAAGTCTTCCCTTTAATACATATTGTAAGAAACTACAAAATAAAACATAAGAAGACAAGGAAAATGAGAGTAGAAAAAAATGAGACAAATAGGATTATTACACAGACTCCATACCACATGTCTTTTACGTTGCTAGCTTTGGCTACCATTGTGAACTTGAGCTTGCCAACAATTCAGTCAGCACAAATATTTTTCAAAAATAAAGGTGAAATAAAGATTTTTTTCAGATATAAAAAAGCTGTAAGAATTAATCACCAACAAACCTCAGTAAGAGAAATGTTAAAGTAAGTCCTTCAGCTAGAAGAAAAATGATACCAGAGAGAAATATGAATGTGTACAAAGCAAAGAGAAGCATTGGAAATGATAATTACATGTGTAAAAATGTATTATTTTTCATTATCATTTAAAGCAGTTTAAAAGGTAATTGACTAGGTAAAAAAAATAACAGAGTAGTATGGAGTTTATAACATAAATATAAGTAAAATGTGTGACAAGAGTACTGAGGTTGGGAGAGGAGAAATTAAAGTGTACTCTTGCAAGCTTGTTATATCATACATGAAGTGATATAAAACCACCTGAATGTAGACTGTGATAAGTTAAAAGTGTACGCATTAAACCATAATATAACCACTAAAATAATAAAACAGGTAATAAGCCAGCAAAGTAAATAAAGTGGAACCATAAAAATAAACTCAATCTGAAAGAGGTTGAAAAAGAGAAATAAGAAAGAACAGATGGGACAAATAAGACAACACATAGCTAAATGATCATTTTAAACCTAATCACGGCAATAATTACATTAAAAGTAAAAGGTCTAAAGTCTCCAATTAAAATGCTAATTGTCACATTGGATTAAATATCAGACCCAAATATATGCTGTCTACAAGAAACACACCTTACAAATTGACACAAATAGGTTTAAAGTAAAAATATTAATGGCTGTTAGGAGGTTTAGAATTAATATATGCATAGCACTTAGTAGGGTGTTCAATATTCAGTAAATACTTGGTAAAAATAGTCCTTAACATGTTTCCTGCTCTAAACTAAAGTTGGTGCCTTAGTCAGTTTAAGCTGATATAACAAAATACTGTAGAGTGGCTTAAACAATAAATACTTATTTCCCACAGTTCTGAAGACTGAGAAGGCCAAATCAAGGTGCCAACAGATCTGGTGTCCAGTGAGGGCCCTTTTCCTGGTTTGTAGCTGGTCACCTTGTTGTCATTTCCTCATATGGTGGAGAGAGACAACGCACCCTGGTATATTTCTTTTCTTAGAAGGGGAAATCCCATCATGGGGGCTCCACTCTCATGACTTCATCTAAACTGAATTACCTCCTAAAACCCACCTCTAAAAACTATCACACTGGGGATTAGTCTTCAACTATGAATTTGATGGGGAGATACAGACATTTAGTTCCTAGCAGTTGGTCAAGCTTCATTTGCCTTGTGAGACATTTGAGTGTCTTTCTCTCATGATGTCTAACATCTTCAATATCTTTGTTTCACTTAAGGACATCAATTCATCCTCTATAATGTTTAGAGCATAAGGTATTTTGGTTTATTACTTACTAGGGCCAGTTATTTGGATGTGAGCTCCTGCATCACTACAGAGAACTGAGAGGTGTGGATGGGAAAACTTCTCTAACGTACTGACAGGTTGATCTGAGGATCAATCTGAAGGAGGTGACATAGGTGATCAGAACAGCTGCTACAATTTGGTTTAAAAGCTGATGCCTTAGCCCAGAACCACCTTTAAAGCTAAAAGAGGTTCTTCAGCATTTCACAAGCCAAAGGCAGCCGTTTCTTGCATGGTCCTCCACTTCCACAAAACACTTTAGTTCTTTCAGTCTGAGTTCTCAGAGTATGAAAAAAGTAGGAGGAGAAGGAAGATTCAAACTACATTCTCAGTGGTCATGATGAGAAATTTGGCTTTTTAAGGGGGATTATAAAGATAATAAATGGTGAATGAGTTTTCAAAAACACTTGAGTAGTGTTATTAACTACAAATTATGGCATTCGTAATATACAATTTTGGATAGCAATTCTCTTATCTCTCTGATGGACTCTAAAATCATTATACATCTAATGGTTGAACCACTTTTGCATCTTCAAAGTTTCAATATTTCCACCCATCACAAAAGATGCAAATAACCATGAAAAATCTATACTCAAATCCATATTTCATGTCAGAGAGCTCTCTTTGCAGTTTTTTACTGGATATCTGATGGGGGTCTCAAGAGGAAGTCTAATAGTTTCTTAACAATTTCCTTTATTTTTGATGTGACTATATATTTATATTTATTGACTGCTATATTACCATGCTTTATTTTCATTCTGCTTTCCCTTTTACATGAATCTCCCTTTGTTTTTCTAAGATTTTAGTGGAATTTCGTCTTGCAAACTGATGTGTTATTTCATCTAGATGTGAGTGAGCATGCAGTCATTTGTATTCATTTCTTGAGAAGGAAAATGCTTTCAGTTTGCCTTTTTTAATTTTGTGAGGTTGCACTGATCCATTTACACATTCTCCCTCCCAGCTTGACAGAGGTGGTTGTCTGTATAAAAGCTCAGATGATGGCTCTAGTGTAGAACAAAACTGATGTACGAAGATTAAACATGTAAACATCACCTTGCTGGTCCCTATGTCTATAGAACTTATTTTTAGCAAAGTCAGAGTTAGAAATTAAGTTATCCTTGTTCTTGGTATGCCTTGGTGTGAAGAGATAAAAGGCTCATATTGTAGAAAACTTCCTCAAACCAGAATTTTCAGTCTCAGATATTGGGGTTCTGCTCTTTTACCCAATTCTAACCTTCCTTCTCACCTCTTTCTATCACTGTTACAACTAGTGACACCAGATGAACTCAGAATACACCCATACTTTTTGTTAAGGAGGAGATACATAGATATTAAACTGAACTTTTTGAAGAATAGAAGAATGTTTTAAAAGAGAGTCCGTCATAGTGGAAAAGGGACAATTATTTAAAGAAGGCATATCTTTTGTTTTGTTTCCCACATGAATACAATATTGTCAAAATCTTTTCTTGATAATTAGCTCCTTAAACTGACATCCTTATTCTGGGGTACATGGATGGGATTTAGGGGTAGAAGAACTATCCGGAGTATGTACAGTTTGTGTGTGTCCATGCTTGCATATTTCTGGACAGTAACTCCACAGTTTCCATTATATTTTCAATGGATCAATATACCAAACCCCCATTGTGTGCTCTTCCAAATCACCTCAGCCCCACATTGTATCCCCAACCCTTCTGGGTCATCAATCCTGCGCAAGTTTTGACCAGGCTTTTACCTGGACAACTTGAAAAGCATTTCACCTTGAGTCACACCCTTCACTCCTTTTATTCTATCCCAGGCCTTCTCTGATACCATGGGTGGCCATTGGTCATTCAGACCCATGAACCATCACTGACCAATAGGTTCCAAGAACCAATAGAGCGGTGCTTCCGTGTCTCATTTCCAAAGGAAAAATTCTGATTTCCATTTCATAGGATTTCTAAGGCCTCAAGCAGTAACCAACTTGAAAAACATTTTTGAGTCAGCTTTCCCTCCTTCCCTGCTTCACTCTCTCTTCCTTCAAGGAATCACGTTCTAAAATAAGCTAATGGCACACAAACTTTCTCTCAAAAGGAACCCAAGCTAGGACCGCCAGTGACTTAAAAAGGATAAAGATCCACTCTCCAAGAACCTATAGCGTTTCCCACTTGAGTGTCATATTGTCCAAATCTTTCCTTTATTAGGACCCATGACCATTGCATCTGAATTTAAATGCATATTGTACCCTTGTGATATTTTAGGTGTCCCCCCTCTCTCATACAGCTTTGGGGCTCTTTGTTTATATAAACTGTGAAATGAATTTTCTCTCCAAGTGGCAGAAAAATACTCTAATCATGCATCAGGGAGCCCATGTTAACCAGTGCCAGTTAACAAGTGCCTGTTTAACCAGTGCCCATGACACTTTCTTTGCTCTGTTTCTCCATTACTAGACTTCAGTCATTTGTCACTGCTATCTTAAATATGTCTGTTCCAGCATGTGGTGGACAAGATTGTAAGATGAGACCCAGTGACCCACACCCTTGTATAAACCCCTTCCTTTGAGTGTAGGCAAGACCTGTGAATATGATGGGATATCCCTGCTCTGATTAGGTTAAGTGGTGAGGGTGAAGGGACTTTGGCAGATGCAGTGAAAGATCTCTAAGCAGTTAGTTGACTTTGAGTTAATCAAAGAGACAACTCAGGGTGAGCCTGACTTAATCAGGCAAGCTTTTAAAAGAGGACTTAGGGCTTTCCTGAGCTCAGAGACTTCCATCCACTTCTCTTTAAGAAGCAAGCTGCCTTGAGTTCTGTAGCTGCAAGGAAATGAATTCTGCCAACAACCACATGAGTTTGCAAAAAGACCTTGAGCCTCAGATGAACCTGAGCACTTTTATTGCAGTCTTGTAAGTATCTGAGTTAAGGACCCAGTTAGGCTGTGTCCAGACTCTGTACCCGCAGAAGCTGTGAGAAAATAAACGTATGTTGTTTCGAGTCATTAAGTTTGAGGCAATCCGTTACACAGCAATAGAAAACTAATTCATAGCACTTGTCACATAACTTTTGTTTACATCAGTGCTTCTCTGCTACACAAAGCATTCCTAAAGGGCAGTGACTATGTTCTTTCCATCTTGGTTTCACCAATATCTAGCAAAATGCCTTGTGTAAATACTTAATAAACTTTTGTTTAATAAATGACAGTTTAATATTCTGAAAGTGAAAAGTATAAAAATATATATTTGACCTTTGTGGTAATATCTATCCTTATGAATTCTTGGAAATTTCAAATCCCCATGTGTCACGGCAAAGTGCTTTTACTTTGTAAAAATCCTATTATGTACGTATCTTTGAGCTTCGCTCATAGCTCCCTTGGCAAATGAAGATTCCAGATCCTTGGGAACCTTGACAATTTTAAAAAACATCCCCGGGCTATACTTTGCTTCTATAGAATTCCTCACCAAAATTAAAGAAGCAGATCTTCATTAAAAGCCAAGAATCTGGTCTGAGCTTGCCAATTTGGTATCAGGTGCTCAAGATGGAAAGCTAAAGGAAATTTAAATCCTGAACATAAGTTTCTTAGTCTTAGAAAAAGGGAGAAAAGAATTAACATATATAAGTCTATCATGCTGAATTTTTCAGATGTTAATCTTTAATGCCTAATCTCTCTGTATAGCTCAGGAACCATAGAATAAATTAATATTTCTAATGTACCTAAAGGTACTTTCATTAAAGATGTTAGAAAAATGTAAAAATCTGAGCCTCTAATAAGATGATGACTGAATTTTCTAAAAAATGGAGAGTATTAAATAAGTAAGAGTATTCACCAAATGAGAGTACAGAAATTTTTAAAAATATTACAAATGTAATTTTACATAGACTTTTTATTTTTATTAAGTTCTTTTCCAAAATTATTGCTGGAAATCGGTTAATTTTTTTATCTCTTTCTCTTTCGTGCTTGAAGAGGACAGAACTGGAGATTAATCTAATTGTACAGATGATAGAAAAGAGAATAAATAAGGCATCCTTTCAATAAATACATTGAGATCAAACCCAGAATCTAGACCCTTGGATATAGCTAGTTCCATATTTGATCCTTACTTAATTTTAGTGACTACATTTTAAATTATACTCTGATAAATTAAAGTGGCTATGATTACAGAATTAACTACTTAAAAAAATAATTATCTGTTTTGAAGGCTTGTCATTGTAATTCTGTTGAAGCCTCAAACCCCTGGGCGTGAATGTAATACTGAGATCAGAAGTAAAATTCTCAAAAGAAAAAAAATAGCGATTTTGTAAGTGAGAGAGAAAAAGTTATTACAGGCTAACCCTTTCTCATGTCAGTTTCTTAAATGTGAAAAATATCCAATGAACCCATTAAATACATTCTGACAGACTAACAGCAGGAGGCTTGTTGACCTTTCACCTCATATTGATTTCCCCTTCAGTCGTTTTCCTTGGTGATTTCCACTTTTCCTGCATATATTTTGCCTCCAGTCCACTCTCTCCACATGCCGTGTCTGTAATCACTTGCAATGGAAACCCACACACAGCCCGGCGCTGCACCAACACTTCACAAGAACCTTGAAAACAAAGCAGCCACATTACTCACCTCTACCAGTAAGTTCCTCAACCAGCAAATATTTTCTATAAAACGTAGATACCCTTGACATCTCAATAATGCAGCTGAGCAGATAAACACCTGGGTGAGTCAAAATGGTCATTAATTTTATTTATTCATATGCGCATCAACTCCACCTGTGTTGATTAATGGGCCACTCTGATACCATGACACCAAAATGGAGATCCAAGGAATGGATGAGAAGTGCAGGGCAGCCCTGTCTCAGTCTAATCGTAGAAAAATCCTACATCTAGGGACAAAAAAATCACATGGTGTGAAATAAGCAACCAGGACCACTTTTTTTTTTTTAATAAATTTATTTATTTACTTATTTACGCTGGCTGTGTTGGGTCTTCGTTTCTGTGCGAGGGCTTTCTCTAGTTGCGGCGAGCGGGGGCCACTCTTCATCACGGTGCGTGGGCCTCTCACTATCGCGGCCTCTCTTGTTGCGGAGCACAGGCTCCAGACACGCAGGCTCAGTAGCTGTGGCTCACAGGCCCAGTTGCTCCGTGGCATGTGGGATCTTCCCAGACCAGGGCTCGAACCCGTGTCCCCTGCATTGGCAGGCAGATTCTCAACCACTGCGCCACCAGGGAAGCCCCAGGACCACTTTTATAGGTGCTGGGAAATTGAAATGAAGAATCTGTGTGAACTAATATTACCCCGAACGAGTCAAGAAACAAACTAGAAGAGTCTGGAGTTGTTGACTCTTGACTTTGACTTTTGAAAAGCATTATTAGGTGTCACATCTGTTGGCAGTAAGGAGTAGTTGGCATATGGGCAGTAAGTGTTACTAAGCTGAGTCAGACCCAGTAACGCCACAACCCAAGCTATAGGGAAAGATGGGGGCAGGGGGGTGCATGTGAGGTGTAAGTGCTTTAAAATTATCTATATCTGTTACCTGCAAATTTGAGGGAAGCTTCGAATGGAGCACAGGTCAAAATTAAATATTTTGGGTGCTGTGAAAACATTAAAAATTTGCCCCCTTGTTAGTTTTTGTGTTTTCTTGTGTTTTCGGTCATTTGGTGCATCTTCAACACACGGCTCTGGTTTCTTCCAGGCACTGATTTTGAAACAGAGGTCACAGCTCTCCCCACCTCCAGAAAAGCAAAATTTTCCCACAGCACATTAATGAGCATTATAGGCTTGGTTGAAAATTTCTTTTGGAGAAGGAAGCACATCCCATGTTTACATCAGAAGGAACTAATACAAATCCTGAAGCACTTCTGTGCTTCCCCAGGTCTCTCCTTGGCTTCCACTCACAGGGGTGTTCCTCTCTCCCTTCCTTTCACTTGTGCAATGTCCAGGCTTCCTGCTTTCCAGCTCTTGGGGCTTCTCCCAGCTTCTCTCTATTCTCTCTGTCCTCTTTTTATACAAACTGCCTTGGCTCTGATTCAGCTCCAGACTGTCATGCCAACCTCCCTTACCTGCTGCTGAATAAAGAACTTTGTGATGACCAGGATCCTCCTACTTTCTGAGTCCATGGGAGATCGTACATTAAAGATAATGATTTCATCGCCCAAATATCCTCCCATTGCCTAAAGTTGGGAATCTTGGAGGGAGTGCAGTAGTTTGGCCTTAATATAGAAAAAAAAAAAAGAATGGAAAGTGTTTTTGATATTCTAAATCAATTCCCTTTCCATTTCTTCAATACCCCGAAGTTTTCCTTTTCTCCACAGATCTCTGTTATGGACCAAATGTTTGTGTTCCCCCAAAATTCATAGGTTGAAGCCCTAACCCCCAATATGACAATATTTGGAGATGGGGCCTGTGAAGAGGGGATAAAGGTTAAATGAGGTCATAAAGGTGGGGGCCTAATCCCAGAGAGCTCCCTCTCTGCCACCACTCATCTCAGGAGGACACCCAGTCAATGGTGTTTTATTATGGTAGCCACATCAGGAATACAACCCTGTATTCTACAATGTCTCTGTTCACTCTTGGTGGATCATTTTGCCTCTAGCATCACTGAGAAAATTGAGGTGCTTAAGAATTAACGCCTTCAGCTTCTTCCTATACTACCTACAAATGTCTCCATTCCTACTTATTCTTTCCTGCCTCCCCTGTCTCAGTGGAATTGCTGACAGCATGCCTGTTCCAGGCTCATTCCTCTACTTCGTGCTGGGATCCAGCCCCTCTCACCTCCTAGGAGTTGATAGCACCTCCCCTGCTTAGAGCCCTTAAATAAAGGTTGCACCTTAAATAAAATCCGAACTCCTTACTGCAGGCTGCGAGGTGCCATTCACCCGACCCCGTGCCCACCCCTCTGACCTCCTCTCCCACCACGATGTGGTTTCTGAACCACCGTGGCTTCCTTCTATTTCCCAATCACACCAAACTCACATCACCCTAGATGTATACACTGCCTATTTGTTCCAGCTAGAATGCTCTTCCCCAAAGCATCCGTGGCTAGCTCCTGATGTCATTCAAATCTCAGCTCAAATGTCAGTCCTCAGAAAAGACTTCTGTGCATACCCAATATAAAGCGATCCTACAACAAGAAAAAATACAAAAAGGAGACTCTCCAGTCTCTATCATATCATTATCTAATATTACTTTGATGATTGTATTTATTCTCCTTGTCTGTTGGGTGTCTTCTCTCTACACCAGGTAATTGCCATGAAAACAGGGACCTTGTCTCGTATTTCTCTTCTATGTCCCTAATGTCTTAAGACAATGCCTGATGTGCAGTATCACTTCTAAGCATCACTGCTGAACCCACCATCTCCTCTCTCC
Source organism: Globicephala melas (assembly GCF_963455315.2). NCBI lineage: Eukaryota > Metazoa > Chordata > Mammalia > Artiodactyla > Delphinidae > Globicephala > Globicephala melas. Next base: position 52,300,309 of record NC_083331.1, read on the forward strand.
CATATTCCCGGGTGATCATCCCTGTCGCTATTTGTTCTCAGCATTAAACCATGCTCGGACATTTCCCATTCTAAGAGCAGACGTTCCCATCTGACCCCGCATCTCCCATTGGTTACTTACCTGTCTATTTCCTTCCCTTCAGAGTCACACACGCTTTCTTTAAGAGGACACTAAACCGTCTAGTTCTACCTCCCCCTCCCTTTCCCTCTTCGCCCCACTGTAATCTAACTTTGTGACCCATCCACCCACTCCACTGCCTTTTACTGAGATGATCATTGACCACCAGATTGCCGCATTCAATAGACACCATTCTCTCATCTTACTTGACCATCTGTGACATTTCATGTGGCTGACTGTCCCCTTTTTCCTGAAATTCTCTCCTTGTTTAACTTTCACGAAGTCACATCCTCCTAGTATTTCTTTTTTACCTTCTCTTTTATTGATTTTTCTCTCCTATGTGTGTATCTCTTCCTCAACACTTTTTAGGGGTTGCAACTCTAGTGTTTCCAGGGGCCCGGCAGGAAATGCTCAGGTGTGAAGGAGCTATGGGGAATTAACAGGGGGTGGAGGAGACTGTGAAGGGGAGCGGAGTGCTTCCTATCTCTTGCAGAAGGCACTCAAATCCAAGTTTTTTAACATGCTGTCCTAGCCAAACAAACTCTATCTGTGGACAAATGGAGACCACTAATTCGTAGTCTGTGCCTTGAGTGTTGGTGTTCCCTGGGGCTTTTCCTTGGGCCTCTGCTTTCTACTTCATATACTCTAATTAGGTAGCATCACTCACAACTACAGTTATAACTACCACTGCTGTGTCACTGATTCTGAGTCTCTGTCTCACCAGTCATGTGCAGCATAGGGATTAAGACACAGATACAGGATCAGATAGACTGAATGTGAGTCCCTGCTCAGTCATTTACCAGCTCTGTGACCTTGGGCAAATAAGTTCACTCTCTGAGCCTTAGTTTCCTCATTTTTAAAATGAGGATAATAATAGTCATTCTTTTTTTTTTTTTCCGGTACGCGGGCCTCTCACTGTTGTGGCCTCTCCCGTCACGGAGCACAGGCTCCAGATGCACAGGCTCAGCGGCCATGGCTCATGGGCCTAGCTGCTCCGGCATGTGGGATCTTCCCGGACCGGGGTGCAAACCCGTGTCCCTTGCAACAGCAGGCGGACTCTCAACCACTGCGCCACCAGGGAAGCCCAATAGTCATTCTTACAAGAGTTTTTAGAAGAAAATAATGCAAGTAAAATGCTCTGTGCTAGCACATAGTAAGTGTTTTATGAAAATTAGCTCTTTGGTTGAACATCTCAATGGAGAAGGCCAATAGACATCCCAGCTTCAACACTGTTAGGCTGAACTCTTCTCTTTATTGATCTTTGCACAAGATCAATCTGCACACCTTGATCTTTGTGTTACAAGCCCCACCTGTTATACAGACCAGAAGCCAGGAATCAGACTCCTTCTTCTCTGCCTCTTCCCCACCCCCAAACCCTATCTGCCAATACACTCTACAGTCTCCAGGAGACCCAGACACTTGGTCTCTATTTCGTCTTATTGAGCCCATGCCCTCTCCTTCAATTCCACCCATGTCTTAATCCAGCCGTTACCATTTCTCTTTTGGATCATTGCCATGGCCTCTTAACTGAAATCTCAGCCGCATAGCTTGACCTCCTTCAACCCGTTCTCTTCATTTTTGTCAAAGTGATCTTTCTAAAATGAAAGCTTAATGATGTCACTCCTCTGATTGGAAACGTTCAGAGTCTCTCTCCTGCCTATGTAATAAATAACAAATTTCTGATCCAACTTCTGCCTTCACTTGGAGCATGATTTTCCATTGTTCTTCAGCCTGAACTCTTTACTTTAGCTGTTCCCATTGACTTTGACCTCCCTGTAGCAAGTTTCACTCTTTTAGGGATGCCATTCCCTGCCTCTCTATCAGGCTAACCTCTTACCTATCTCAGTTCAAAGAGAAATGCTTTCTGATGCCTTTCCTGGTGCGCCAGCCTGACCTCCCCTCGAGCATGCCTAGTGAACAGGGCTGCTTCAGTTATTATAGATTTGAAAACAGAGGACAAAGCTAACATTATTTGGAGGGAAAATAGCACAAACAGCCTGACCTAAGATATTTGCTATTCCTTTATGGTGACAGAGACTGAGAAAAATGAAGTCAGTGAATAGTATGCAGGTAAGAAGGGAGAACTAACTGGGTGATTTTATTTTTAAATACTTGTCATTTGGAAAAAATACAGGAATAATAAAATTTTCAAGCTAATGTTCATTCTGTGTCTAAATCATATCTGAATAAAATGATGTGATAAATTGAGACACAGGCACTTATAAATGACCCACTTGGGTGCTTCAAAGCACATACTTTGCCTAGGAACTGAGGAAAGCTTATCACAGTAAGTCGTAGGCGAAACTTAGGTAATAAGAATTCAAAAGTGAGCTAGCTCAATTATTTAGATTAGTTAAAAATGTCTTTGTGTCAGAAGACAAGCTGGGGCTTCCCTGGTGGCGCAGTGGTTGAGAGTCCGCCTGCCGATGCAGGGGACACGGGTTCGTGCCCTGGTCCGGGAGGATCCCACGTGCCACGGAGCGGCTGGGCCCCGTGAGCCATGGCCGCTGAGCCTGCGCGTCCGGAGCCTGTGCTCCGCAACGGGAGAGGCCACAGCAGTGAGAGGCCTACGTACCGCAAAAAAAAAAAAGACAAGCTGAAATCTATGAAACGAGTAAAAGTATATACTACCATTTCAACACTGAATATGGGTTACACTCAACTATGTGATTAAAAAGATATGTTTAAACCTACTTCAAGATTTCTCATGAGCTTAAGCAAGTTATTATCACATCTGTGAAATTTCACATATATATTTTGATATGATACATACGTTTGAGGATGTATACAGATTTAAAACACATCCACACTTACATACGTTTTTATGAATACAAAACATATGACATTTTACCATTTTTCTGTATTTTAGGAAAATGTTATGCCTACTAGTACAGTGTTTCTCAAACACTGGGTCTTCATCCATTCACTGATGGCTCAAAAAGTCAATTTAGTGGGTTTTGACTGAAACTTTTAAAAAATACATGAATGTATAATAGAATAGAAAACATCGGAGTGACACATGATAAGGGAAGTAATGTCTTGAAAAATGTGGGTCGTTGTCCACATCTTGAAGAGCACAGCCTTGGAGAGATTCAGGGAGAGACAAGACTTAGAGACCCGGTCTCTGAGGTCTTCTAGTTCTGACCCAGGGTTGAAAGCTGCTCGGAAATACCAGGCCTCTGTCAAGTTCACGTACAGGGACGCCCTCAATGACATCACAGCACTTTCCCACTTTCATCTGGGGGTACAGTACATCTGGGGGCCAGGCAAAGCGAAACTGATTCTCCCGAGAAACTGGGATACCTTTTTACCACTTGGCAATGAGAACTTATAATCTGTTTCCTTTTTTCTCTCTTCTTATTGCCAGCAAGTGAGAGTTAAACTCAGCACGCTTTTTATTTTTCCATAGCCATTGACCTCTCTATCATTTCCCGATGGCTCTCACCGCTTTTCTTTCCCCCCAAACATACCACCTTACTTAATCCCTGAATTTTGTGTCTTCACTTAGTTTTTGTGCCTGTAATTGTATTATAAGCTCCTCAAAACCTTTCAGGAGGTTAGCATTTCTTAAAAATTCATGAAATGGAGGCATTCTCTCTATCTTCAATTTATCAGCCATGCTGCAAAACCATGAAAATAAGCATATACAAAAAAATTAAAATATCATTAAGGATGGCTTGGGGTAACATAGACAGGTGCAACATTATAGTCATAGGAAGAATACACCTTTAATCAATTCACATTTCAGTTGGTGTAATTACATTGCAATTGTCAAAAAGTTGGACAACTTTCACCGAAAGGACTGTCAAAAAGGGACAGTTTGCTTTTTCTTCCAGTGCTCTATTAGATGCACCTCTTGTCTCATCCCTTTGGGGTGGCAGCTAAATAAAAGCTGAATCAATTACTTTTATTTGCTTTTTATTAAAAAAGCCTTACAATGCATCTCTCATGAAAATTCTCAGATGTGATGGCTGTGAGCATTGCAGATTACCTTGTGATCCTTAAGGATGTTAGGCCCAACTTACATGGTAAGGAACCTGGAGATCCCCTTCAGAGTTACAAGAGAGATCTTAAATATGAGCTTATTATACAGGTTCGTAAATCGTGGGGCATGTTTACCAGACTCTCAAAGTGTCCTCCTCTCCACCAGACCTTCATGGAAATGATTACCAGGCCTGAAAGCATCACGTCTTAATGGAGATTATCAAAGTGGATATTTCCAGATTCGTATTCTAATCAGAAGGCAGTAGAATCCGAGCCCGCCCTAAGGGGTTTGTCAAGCTACCACTACAGCTGATATCTTGGTCCAGTTTTTAATTAAGATTTTTAATTATGCAGAATAATACCCTTTCCCTATTTTTTAAGTAATGTAAATGATAAGAAGCTGATCTGAGACCACCGTCTCATGACCTGTCTGAGACAGAGGCTTGAGAACACTAATCTGTGTGGAAATAATTAGATTCCAATTAGCTCTGTAGCAGTGACATTGTTTTTAAAAAAATAATCAAAGAAATGTCAAAACGAGACCATGTAAACAGTAATTGTTGCTGCAATTACTCACCCGGAGTAGAATTAGAATCTGGAGCTTCTAGGAGTTTCCGTTTACTCTCTTGCAGAAAGAGAAGATGTGTTTTGTTTGTTCCAAAGCACCTATATGTTTATTTCCAGGCCTTTCCAACAGAAGATCGGAATGTAGTTGATGAATTCTCGGCGATTTCAGGCAGGCATGTGATTTTAATATCTATCACTGAAGGCACAATTGGTCTGATGTCAGGATATGTAATCTCCCCCTTCATAGTGTTAGGGAAGACAGTCCCACAGAGACCAAAGGGACAGAGCTGTTTACCTCATGAAATTAACTGAGTATGGTGACATCATTGGGATATGAGGTCAGGAAACATTTTGCCACTTCAGGTAGGTCTGCCAGACTCAGCAAATAAAAATACAGGATGCTGTTTAAATTCAAACTTCAGAGCACCAACAAATAGTATTTGAGTATATGTCCCAAATATTGCCTTTTATTAAAATTATTACTGATCTAAAATTCTAATTTAACTAGGCATCCTGTGTTTCATCTGGCAATCATATTTCAAGAGGGGAATATAGTTCCTACCAAGTTATTAACCATAGTAGGCTTCTTTCAGTCTGATGTAAGTTATTATGCAAAATATTTCAGGTTGCCGGAGTCTCTGTATGCCATTAAAATATGAGCATACACGTGGATGCACAGACAGGTACCACCCTCACCTTGCCCCCAGCAGAGGGGTTTGATAGAAGAAAGGCATTTCTTTGACTTCCATCTGTGATTATTCATGTATTCCAAGTATTAATAGTCCCTGATAACGTAGTCCAAAGGGATGGCATTTCAGGGAACTCAGTTCTGAGAAACATTGATGCTTTTTGTTTCAAGATCACTTTTGTGAGAGAAACTGTAGTGTCAATTCATGCTCCGTGTTCTAGTATAAACACGGGTATAATCTCAAAATATTCATGTTGATGGTAATTAAACACGTATGTGTAAGTACATACAGTCATGTTGTCCGGCTTCTGTTGTTCAGACTAACATATTAAAGTTTCAAACTGCTTGATCGTAGAATAATTAGCATAGGCTCATACTCTTACACAGTTATGGACCGTGTGAGTTAGACTGTGTTTACCTTCCTTTTAGAGAAGAGGAAGCTCAAGCTCGGGCTAAGCATCTTGCCTAGGGTCATTGGACGAGGAGGCGACAGAGGCAATAAAGCCCCTCAGGTCTTCTGACCCCAATGCACTGCTCTTTCTGTTTAGTCAAGCGATGGTCTTAGTAATGAGTCTAAAAATTTCAACCTTGGTTATTCTCTGAGAATGTACATTGAAAGAGATACGGGCATCCATTCCAAGTGTCTGACGACAAGAATGCTTGATTAATTAGCACCCCCTGCTCAAACTTTATTTCAGTGGTGACTTTATGTAAGATGCAGGTTACCTGGATACCTGTACATGTCAGAGACTGCTGATGCAATGGTGACCTCCCAGCTGCCTGTTCTCTACCACGTATCCTAAATCCCCCCTCTACCTTGTCCCCAGCTTACTGTGCTTTGGTACCAATTCTATCCTCATGGGCCTTATGATAATGCAGTGACAGGGAATGAAGAAGCGGGGGTGCTGCAGGAGGGGGGAGCGTGAGAGACTGTGCTTTCTTCCTCCTATTGCCTGAGGGAGGTAGCTGTGTAAGCCAGCTCTGTCCTCAGCCCTCATTTCACTTTCTCAGGACCCCTCTTCCTTTCTGCACAGTTCTTTACTCCAGAACTCCCACTTGGGAAATGTTCAAGATGGCATGAGCCTTGGTGTTGTTTTTTAATGTAGATTAATATTATTTAATTTCTCTGCATCCCCCAAGATCCTTCATTAGCCTTTGGGTGGAGCTTTGTCTTTCTTGGTAAATTTTTAAAAACCAACACAAAAAAGATACTACATCATAGGTAAAATTTTACTATCCTACCCCTTGTTAGACATGGCAAAAATCCCTTCATTGTTCCCAGTCTCCAAATGGTTGTGTTTTCCTTTCAGATGTAGGTAGTGAGTTGAGGAAAAGCTATTCGATTGACAGCAGACCCGATGTCAGTGGACAATTTTAGGACATTCTGGTGCAAAAATGACTGGTATTCTTGGTGGATAAGGAGGAAGGCAAGTAGGGGAAAACAGAGAAGAGCCAGCAGCCATTTCAAGAATAACCTCCCTGATGCATTTGTCAGTCCCACCCCTCAGGTGCCCACCTTGTCTTCACAGGTCTCACCAGCTCCCATTGTCTCCCCCATACAATTAACATTTACTTAATGTTTGCTATGTGCCAGCTGTTGAGTACAGGGTTTGATTTTATCCTACTTAAAAGCTAACAATTTAGCCTATTACTCTTTCATGGATGCTGGCAGAAGACAAGAGACTCTTGTATCAGAGACAAAGGACTTTATTTCTTACAGCAGAGCAAGCAACACAAGCACCATGTTTGCATCATTTTCACTAGTCCCCCAAGTCCCACGGGGGAGATGCAGTCTAAGCCCATGTGGATGCCTGCATCTGCCATTGGTTGCATTTTAAGCGAGGAACACTGGACTTGAGGAACTCGCGGTTTTAGGCGAGCGGCAATCAAGTGTGATCTGTGTCCCAGAGGGAGACGACCTCATCACAAAGGTGTTTGCTGTAAACACAATCTTGCAAAGCATCTCCAGTAAGGAGCAATCAGGGCTTCGAATTCTTGGCCTCTCCTGAAGGAAGGTGCAGTGATGCTCATGGAGATTGGTGGATTACTTCTCCCAACACCAAGCACTGTTTTGAGGACTTTACATGTATCAACTCATATATACTTCAGAACCTTATGAGCCAAGTATTTCTGCAGCCCTCACTTTACACATGAGGAAAGTGAAGTATAGTGAGGCTTAAGTAACTTAGCTAGGGTCCTATGGCCAGGAAAATGCAAAGTCAGGCCATCTGGCTCGAGAATCTGCCTTCTTTTCCAATAGGCTGTCATTTTAATTGCCAAGTCAGTAGAGAGAAATCACATGCTGACCAACTAGGAGATGTGTTCCTAATCATCTGGGTAAGAGCTCTGGGCTTGTAGATCCATGCCACACCCTTTCATAATTTCGTGCTCTGCTCACGCTGTTTCATTACCTATAATTTCTCCCCTGACTCTAAATGTCCCCCTTTGATTTTTGGCTAAATTTCTGCTCTACACTTTCAAAGTTCTACTGATCCACTGTACATTTTCAACCAAGCATTTTTATTTTTCTAAAATGTATCAGTATGGCTTTAGGTTCTATTTTTCAAAGGGGAAGAAAATCATAATCTAAGTCCTAATACATGACCCTCAACCTACTTTATCATTTTTCATATTAGGTTAGCATGAAATCATAACTGAACCTTAAGAAATACATTCTACAAATGCAGGTCTGCCGTTGAACAGACATATGGGCAACACATTTCCTGGGTGACGCTAAAAAATATACCCCTTGTTTGCAATATGAGGGGGGCATTTTTGTCTCACCATTTTATGTCCCTCTTGTGGAACCTACAGTTTCATAATTATGTGCATTCTTCTTTTATGGCGTATATCACATCATACTATATCATATATTTATTAATGTGTCTCTATCTCCAACTAGACTGTGAACACTTTAAGAACATGAACCTATCTTATTAATTTTTTGTCTCTCCAAAAACTAGGCAATGCTGCGTTCATAGAACACACAATAAATGTTGATGGGATGACTACATGCACAAGTGATTACATTGCTATAAATCTAGTACTATTGCCCTATATTCTAATACGTCCTGGTTTAAAAGGAGTTTTGGGGGAAATGGCTTGGAGATTTATGGACCCACAATAGTATTGTAACTATGGGAAAATGTTTTATAAATTTCCAATAAATGTCAACAATTTATGATAAAAGCCATTTTTATGGACTGGTATACTTAAGGAAAAACACTTGCATGAAAAATAAGCCTAGTTGTTTGGTTGAAACTGAAGAATTTCAGTTAGTAAGCCACAGTTTTATTTTTGTCCATGTGTTCACCTAGAACACATCACCAGCATAACTGTGCATGTGACACTAGATAGACTTGGACCACTGAGTACAGCTAACTGATAAACAAAGCCCTTCTTATGGTGAGAACATCTCTGTTACTGAACTGCTGTTATTTATTTACCACCCGTTTTTAAGCATTTAAAATGTGGTCTATTTGCTATTCTTAAGAGCTGTTTTGTCTGAAGAATTTCACAGGGAAATTAATCCTTACAACTTGCCTATGAACTATGAACAGAAGATTATCAAATTATCGCACCTTTGATAAATATTTACTGTCACTTCCTAAGCTGGTAAGAGACTGGGTAGGCATGAGGCCGCTTCTAGCCTCCTGGGCAATGCCCTTTCTCTCTCTTTCCTGGCTCTGGCCGGTCCCTCTCACTCTACCCTCTCTTATACTGCTGTCTCCTTTCAACTCAGAACTGCTGCCTGCTTTCTCCTGCCCTGATTTTCACTTCCTGGACTCTGGACTGCACCTCCATCCTTCTGTTAGTGACCATAATTAGAACTTGGGTAATGGTTTCCTTTGTGCAGACAGTAACTGGAAGTTTCAGCTCCCCCTTGGCATGATCCTTACCCCGGTGGCATCAGAAATAAGGGGTCAAAGTGCACACTCTCCACGAGAAAGTCCATGGAAGTATCTATACTGGCCTTCTCTAAGCTTGCCCCCAAAGTAAAATTCTATTTGTTATTCACTTTCTGAAAAAAATCAATGAAAAGGATAAGACCAGCTAAATCACCAGAGCAGCAGGGAAACATTCGGTGTGAAACAGTAGTTCAGTTAACAAGCCCCCCATCTTCTGAAACAGGGCAGAATAGAGACACGTAATAGACTGGGAGCTCCATATGTATAGCTTTTAGTAAGGTAACATTATATAGCCTCATAGGATAATTTTATAGAAATATGGAAGAAATATTAAAAATACAGTCATTGCAATGATCATTAATCCATTCAACAAATATTTGAATGATTGCTATTTAGCAGGCACTGTATGGCAAAAATATTAAATAAAACCTGGATCCATCCTCAATGAACTTACCAGAGGTAAGACTTAAATAGTTTTAGTTTTAACGCCAGACAGAAAACGATGAGGCAATTCGTCTTATGAAGAGACTTATATAGTATATACATATATGGTTAAATCTATCTAGTTAAAATCTGTCTCTCTTCCTCTCTCTATATATGGTCAAATATATATTTGGTTAAATATGTGTTTAAATATATAGAGAGGTAGATTTGAAATCGTATTCCTAGATTTGCATTCTAACAGTTTTATTCACCTCTTTGTACCTGAATTTTCTCTTTTGTTAAAACATGATAATAGTAGTCTGCATTTCACTTAATGCTTAAAATACTAGATGAAATAATGCATGCTTAAAAGACATTATTAATAAACTAGTTAGTTTAGCCAGTGATTATTGAGCATCTATGAGAAGTCAGATGCTGTATTACGCACTAGGAAAATCAAGCTGAATATGGCTCTCCTTTCTCTCAAATAATTCAGAGTTGTGTGCAGCAAATACTTGGATAAAAAATGATTCCAGTAGTGGAGGGCATGTGCTGTAATGAAAGGGTAAAGTAAATAGATAAAAGGGAGCTTGAGCACTGATGGGGGAGGGTCAGACCATCTGGAGGTTTAAGAAGGCTTTGAAGCCTGTGAGGGGTGCTGGGGGCTGATCAGGAACCCACCAGGCACATGGCAGTGGAAGGGATCCCCTGGGGGAGCTGCACCCTGGGGCGGAGTGGCCATGCCCGTGCAAGCACGGGTGAGAGGAGCAGTAAGAAGCAAGACAGCTCGGGAGGGCTGTGCGAGGCCCTGGCCGATGCTAGGAGTGGAAAGACAGCTGGGGGCCAGATCCTGCGGTACTTCTTAGGAACAGAAGGTTTGAATTCTATTCTAAAGGTAGTGAATGGCTTAAACTTGGTGGCTTATAACAGAAGACGTGGTGTACGTACACAATGGACTATTACTCAGTCATAAAATAGAATGAAATAATCCCATTTGCAGTAACATGGATGGACCTAGATATTATCAGACTTAGTGAAGGAAGTCAGACAAAGACAAACATCACGTGATATCACTTATATGTGGAATCTAAAAAAATGGTACAAATGAACTTAGTTACGAAACAGAAATAGACTCACAGACACAGAAGCATAATTCAACTGAAAGCTGCCTTAACGACTGACACTTCCTAGTGAGATGCTCTAACAGCAAAATGATGCCTCATCTCATCTATTTTTTGATTATAATAATGAGATGATACTTCTCCAATATCAAAGACAAATCTTTCACCCTCTAGAATATTTTCCTCATCACAGATTTTTTTGGGCATTGATTTTGACTTTTTTAAATGCTGTCTTAAAATAGTGTTTATCTTGATTACCGAGTTTTGGGCGGCCACTGTAACTTTGGTGCCAGAGGTGGAAGCCTCTCTGAACTCACCCTCCTAGTTCCCACTCTGAACATAATTATATACGTTTTTCCCTGTGGGTGCTGTGACAAATTGCCACAGAATTAGTAGTGGGCTTGAAGAAAACAGCAAGAATGTGTTCTCCTGTAGAGTCCAACATCAGAGTGTTGGCAGGGCAGCTCTCCCCTGCTGCTCCAGGGGAGAACCCTTCCTGGCTTCTTCCAGCTTCTGGGGGCCGTCGGCTTCCTTGCCGAGTGGCGGCATGAGCCCACTGCCTGATTCCCTCTTCACTTGGTCTCCTCCTCTGTATCCGTGGCTTCTCTTTGTGTCTCTTAGAACACTTATCATTGGGTTAAGGGACCACTCAGATAATCCAGGATGATCTCTTCATCTCAAGTCCCTTAACTTAATTACATCGTTGAAATATACCCTTTTGTTTTCAAACTAAGTTTACATTCGCAAGTTCCAGGCATTAAGAAATGGACCTATCTTCTGGGGGCCACCGTTCAACCTACTTCAATAACCTTTCCTTAAACCATGTCATTTTGTCCTTACAACAAAATGATGCCCGAGGAGGATTTTATTTCCCCCATTTTGTAGATGAAAAAACTGGCCC